>NW_025319079.1:0-314893 GCF_017639315.1 Drosophila ananassae | reverse complement strand
TAAATTGGAGCGAAACCTGAACAAGGATCACGTTAGCCAGGACGTGTCCAATTGCGCCTCATCAGTGCCCCTGCTATCCACCGCTCCCCCCGTGGTCGCTATTTCAACGTCGCATCTGGCAGTTGTCTGCGATGGATTTTCTGAAGCTGCTGAACTTAATCCCTCATCTGGCTCGGGATTCGGATTATTGTCACCGTTGCCGATTAAGTCAGCACCCAGGTCTGACTCCATTCGGAACTCTAGCCTGCACCCTTCCAATGCTCCGTATTCTTTGTTTCTCCCAGATTCGCATGCGCTTTGTTGTTCTTTTGTAGCGCATGCAGTTTGGGAGCTTTGGTGGAGCTTCTGCGCAAGCTCTTAGGTTTTATGAGTTTTAATTTGGAGTTGTTTTGGACCGGCCGCGGAATTTGTTTTGGGGTTAAATTGACCCAATAAAATTATTGAAATTAAATTGTGGATTCTTTATTAATTCGGTCGCTATCAAAACGCTGATAGCTCAACAAATCTCAATTAACATTTTGGCGCCCCGGGTGGACTGTAGTGAATATAATTAAAAAGAAAAAATAGTAGAGCAAAAATAAATAACAATAAATATAAAAGTTCTAAAAAATTTAATTAAAAACTATATGTGCTAACCTAAATGTACTGCCTGTGGATAACATAAAAAAGAAAATATTTATATTATTTGCAATCACTATCGCCCCCTACCCCACGTTCTCGAATTTACAAATCTTCCAAATAAATACTAAAGTGCAGCCAAAAATTATTTTATTTATTACAGATAAAACAAAGGTGCATATATATTTGGCTTACATACATACAAATAGATGCAGCGATAATATTCTCGTTTCCCACCGTTATCCGCTGCTGTATGCATTTATGTATATGCACTTTTTGGCGCATATAGTTTAACAGAACGCCAAGTGACGGGCTCCCCTACAATATTGGTTTCGGTGTCATTGGCGACCAACTATTTTTTTTGGATACTCTGTGCCTCTACTATCAATAATTCGTTATCAATTAATCAATTAATCAATTTAGATTTTTTTTGGTTAAATTTAATAAATTATTTATTATATTTAAATAAGATTAGTTAATTATTTTCGTTTTCGCATTTTCTTGTTGTTGAATTAAATTCAATAAATTTTTAAATAAATTTCTAAAATTTATTTATTTTTAATAAATTTTTAATATTAATATTTAAATAAATAAAAAATTTAAATAAATTAATAAAATTTCTTTAACAAAAAATTTTAAATAAATTATTAAATCTTAAATTTGCATTGTTTTCGTTTTTTGTATTGAAAAAACAAATTTTTTATAATGGAAAGTACTAAACAAAAACTTAATTCCACGACTCTTATTGACTTAAAAAGAAGATTAAATGTCAAAGTTAAAAGCATTCGCCGGTTGGAGGAACGTTTGGAAGATGGATCACTTCCTCTAAACAAAACCGAGCTAGAATGCAGGCTTCAGGTTTTAGATGAGGCAATTTTTAAAGCAAATGAGTTGCAAGACCAGATCGAGCAAATAGATGAATTGGATGATTTCGGAGCTGAGTTGGAAGAATTAGGAATAACTACCAAGGCAAGGATTATGTCCTTATGTAATGCCTTGAATTCAGCTGAAGACTCCCGTTCAGCTACTGCAATTCCTGTGGATAAATAAAAAAGAAAATATTTATATTATTTGCAATCACTGTCGCCCCCTACCCCACGTTCTCGAATTTATAAATCTTCCAAATAAATACTAAAGTTCCGCCAAAAAAATTATTTTATTTATTACAGATAAAATAAAGGTGCATATATATTTGGTTTACATACATACAAATAGATGCAGCGATAATATTCTCGTTTTCGTTTCCCACCGATATCCGCTGCTGTATGCATGTATGTATATGCACTTTTTGGCGCATATAGTTTAACAGAACGCCAAGTGACGCGCTCCCCTACAATATTGGTTTCGGTGTCATTGGCGACCAACTATTGTTTTGGCGTTTCTACAAATGTGATATTTACATATGTGACTGAGTAGGGTTGACGACCGTATTAGAATAATGACGCGGGAGCGCTGCTCAACGCTTGAACGCTTTAACGGCAGATGCAGGTGGCCGATCGAATCCACGAGAGCGGGCGACGAGAATAGATCGGGCGACGCGAACATAAAAATAAAAGAAAGTGACGAATTCAATAAATTATTGCCGGCCCAATTTCTTTCCGGCGGCCGCTTGACCCGACATACTTCCCCCGTTGGAAGATGAGCTTTCAACAGCCTCATGAAGGGCCAGCAGGCACAATTTGTTGATTGTCCGTCTTGTAGCTCCGTCGCCGTCCTCAGCAGCGCACCCGACACACTCCGTCGCCGTCGTCTTCATCCTCGATGCTACTGCAGCTGGGCGATGGCATCTCGTTAGCCATTTCGCTGCCAAAGTCCAAAAGTGGCTTCACATCCACACTGGGTAACATATGACCTTTCACAATAGCCACCAGTGTACAGATCCCGACCAGGCGCTCCAATGCAAAGTTGGGCTGAAGGTCAGTGATGTTGGAAGCTACGATCGCGGTTAATTGCGCAGAGTAGTCAGAGCATTGGGATTGCAAGCTGACTTGCACAGAAAACCCATCTGCAGAGAACCCTGCGCCTAATTTACAGGATACAGTCACCGCAGCCTTGAAGAGACTAGATACACCTGCGAGCCAGAATCGAGCAGCTCTTGGCAGGGCAGTAGAAACCAAAGCGGTTTCTAACCAGAATATTGGCAGTGGCTTGCAACACCACATCACCAAAACGATCCGACGAGAGATTTGACGGCGGCGGACGCTGAACCTGAAACAGCGTCGCTAGATGTGGAAACCTCGGGAGAAGGGTGTTGGCTTTGAGCTGGCGAATTGCCATTAAAGTGCAGCAGACTATGATGTCTGCGTTCACAGGCACGGCAACTTGACTCATTGCATTGCCGAGATTGGTACCCAGATCCAAGGCACTTACGGCATAAATCCAATCGCCTAACTTCGCCTAAACGAGCCTCAGGCGACAAGCTTAAAATCTTGGGCAGGAGTTTATCACGTGAGAATGGCCATCACAGATCATGCATGCGGAAGAGTCTGTGATCACAAATGCAGAGTTACCGGGATGAAAGGGTCTACTTCGTCCTACCGCAAAAACTTGGTGCACGTGATGTCGTCGGCAAATCCATGCTCTCCAAATTCCGGCATCTTTGTTCCAGAAAACTGGCGATCGTTGGAATGGAATTCAAGGAATCCGAGTCAGCTTGCATTTCCTTCCACTTCTGCACTTGGATTATGATGCAGCTAGAAATCTGCTCTTCGTTGTGCCCATTCTTGACAAAGCTCGCATATTTGAATTATATTTATCCGAAAGGTCGCAAAGCCTCGTCGCCTATGTGAATTCTACGGCCCTCAGATGCTTTATCTCATTAACGTGAACTTGATAAATAAGCCTGCGATTACTAAACCTTTTGTTTAGTAGCTCCAATGCGACGCCATAATTTTTGTCCGTGAGCTCCAACGATCGAACAGTCCCCAAGGCAGATTCACGAAGGCAGGACCGTAACCGTTGAAGGTTCTCGACCCGATTTATGAATGGGTTTGTGTCCACCATGGTCGAGAATAGTGACCGAAATTCAAGCCACTCCGCATAACCTCCACTAAAAGTAGGAAGTGGCAGTGGCGGCAAAGCCTGGAATGATCTGCCGAACGACTCACCAAAATTGGTGGCAGCAGTACCGTTGATCAGCGTCGAACTCGCCGGCAACAAACTGGAGCGCCGCACAATCTCCTGGTCCAGGATGAATCGTGCCTCCCTCGCCGCATCTTTGAAGTTGACGAGCAGATCGCTCCTGAGTTCTGAAACATCCAGCTCGGACAGCTCCTTGTGTGCGCTCTTAAAACCCGCGACAATGCCTTCCAATTCGCTAAGCCGTACATTTATCATCGCCTCCGGAAATTTCTCCACTTCTTTCAAGGAGGACAGCAATCCTTGAAGGTCCTCAAAAAGGACAACTGCACTTTGGCTCAGTAATTCTTTCCTTCCAGTAGAGGCACAAAAATATTTTTTCGTCCGTAGAGCGTTATGCGGTCACTACGTTAAACTTGAACTCGCGGGAATAACGATAGGTTCCGGAGTCGTAGTCAAAGAATGTATTACATCTGACTAACTTCCTGGATTCTGCAAGAGACCGGTATCGGCCGGTCCTACTTGTGGTCCGTTTCACGGGAGCAACACTCGAAGTAGATTGGGTAACGCGGGTTTTACTTGTGGTCCGTTTACACAGGAACCACTCGCAGTAGGTTGGATGACGCGGGGTATACTCGTGATCCGTTTCACGGGAGCAACACTCAAAGTAGACTGGTATGCCGCGGGTTTTACTTATGGTCCGTTTACAAAGGAGCCACTCGAAGTAGATAGCTTTCAGAGAGTCCTACTTGTGAACCGTTTTACACAGGATCACTCGAAGTAGGTGGATTTTAAGTGCCGTGGTTCAGACACAGAGTAACGAGACGATTCGCTCTGATTTCGCAACTATCTTTATTTTAGAAGAACAATTTTTATATAAGATGCTAAATTATACATAATTAAATCTAAGGAAGGTCAATGCTATGGATGTTATATTATGGTATAATGCCAGAGTCACCCACCTCTGAGTACTGCTGACTCAGATTGTTTGTTCATGTACTGCTTGTACATGCATTCCGGCTTAGCTAGCTGGTGTTTCCTTGCTTCGGTCATTCTTCCCGCTGATAATGTAGATTTCTGCTTCTGGCGCCGTTTACTAGTGCTGGGTTATTAGGTTGGATATTGTTTTGTGCTTATTGCTAATAGGTTAGTGGGTTTGTATATTGCAACATGCCGATGCATATTGATTGGACCAAATTACTAAGTGTGCATATAGGGTAGTAGGTCTTGGCACTAGGTGCCAACAATATTATTTTAGTTCGTTTATTTATTGTCAGCTTACGACCCACCGAGCAACATCTATATAACGGGGTAATATATGTATGAGCGATTGTACCAATCTGCAAACAGCGTATGTATGTATGTCAACAGATGCTAATATTTCGCGCACAAATCCCAAACCGAACAATGTTTTTTAGTTTGTATATTTACGGACGGACAGAAAATAATTGAATTAATTATTATCCTCAGCACAATCTCGTCGGGGTTAACCAAATGTTTAGTTACTGAGCGTTTTCGGTAGCTTTATTTTTGTGTTATAAATATTGCCTTTAATAAAAACAAGTACAGTTCGATTTATAGATATAGATACAATTTTTTAATTGTTTTGGCGTTTCTACAAATGATATATTTATATATGTGACTGAGTAGGGTTGACGACCGAATTAGAATAATGCGCGGCTCAACGCTTTATGCTGCGGAGCGACTGCGACGAGAATAGAGCGGTCGACGCGAACATAAATATAAAAGAAAGTGACGTCACGAATTCAATAAATTATTGCCGGCCAAACTTCTTTCCGGCGGCTGCTTAACCCGACAGACAGTTCAAATCGCTGTATCATTATCCAGGTGCTCAGGCAAAGGGGAAGGAAAGTCAAAATGCTTCGAACTTGGACCTCATCGTGGTGATGGTTTGTAAAAGTTAAGGCTGATTACGAGTTCTATCGCAAACCCACCAGGTTGAATTTATGAAGAAAAAAAACAAAAACTATCCTTTACACCCTCATCGGTCTCCTTAAATAAATCGGCATGTTTCGCCATTAAGTGTATTTTAAGATTAGTTTCATGGAACCCAGCTGACTTCGTTCTGCAAGCATTACAAGTTTATTTTTTATCGTTCGCATCAAATTTAAAAAACTTCTGCACTTTCTTATTTGGCTCACGACCCATTCTTAATAAAAATGCCAGTTAAAAGCAAAAAAAATTTTGAAAAAACACAAAAGGCAAAACGAACAGCTGCACAATTCAAATTGAAAAATAAAATTGTCAAATATCCAAAAGACTTTTATTTTTCAAACTCTCAGACAAATTTTTTTTTTAATTAAACTTTGCTTTTATTTATTGGATCTTCTCTTAATTTTGAGACTAACAATAAGTTTTCAAATCTTAACATTAACATTTAACTAACAGTAGACTAAGACTGCATTATGGTTGCGCGTTCCTCAAGACGGTCGCTGGGTGGGTAGGTCATTGCGACGAAGTCGTGATTGGTTGCTCAACCTTGTTAGACCTCTCGCCAGGTGGTTAGGGTGCGACAACAGCTTGCTAAAGTACTTTTCCTTCTGTTCTGCGATCACATCTTTGACTGGAAGAATGTTTAAGTCGCGATGTATGTTTTCGTTGCGAACGTACCACGGTGCCCCGGTGATTGTTCTCAAGATCTTCGACTGAGCTCGCTGGACTATGTCAATATTGCTATTGCTGGCATTCCCCCCTAACTGGGAGCCGTACATCCATATAGGTTTAAGTACCGAGTTATACAGCAGGACTTTATATTCAAGGCAAAGGGGAGACCGAGCGTTGATAAGCCAACATGACACACAGCATCGTTCTACGGCTTGTTAATGATGGTAAGTTGATTAGTAAAAGTCTACTATGATAAGAGGGGAGGTAAAGATTTGCATCCCAATTAAGTCCCCTAAGAGCAAAAGTAAGGAAGTTTTTTTGTACAGATTGTATGTGATCTTATAGTTTACTTATAAGAAGCGAATGGTTAACAGAGTCAAATGCTTTACTGAAGTCAGTGTATATGACGTCTGTTTGTAAGCCATTCCGGAAGCCATCCGTGATAAAAGATGTTAGCTCCAATAAGTTGGTAGTGGTGGAGCGGCGCTTCATGAAGCCATGCTGGCACGGAGTTATTATTGAACTACATAGGTGTTGCAAATGTGGAGTTATAAGTTTTTCAAAAAGCTTTGGAATTGCTGACAATTTAGAGATGCCTCTATAATTAGCAGCGTCGGATTTTTTCCCTTTTTTATGCAGCGGAATAATGAAGGATTCCTTCCACATAAAGGGAAAGATCGAAGTTTCCAGCGATAGATTAAAGAGTTTAACAAGCGGTTTGCACAGTGCCTCGGCGCAGTACTTCAGAACACAGCCTGGTACTCCATCAGGGCCTGGCGAATACACGGGCTTAACCTTAAGAAGATCCGATAACACACCACTTTGATCGAAAGATGGGCAAAATATAAGCTTTGGACCGAGGTCCTCTGCTGGATCGTACCGGGCCCGCCCCTCCGCAGTGAATTTTATCCCTAAATACTTCCACTCGTCAGTACGCTTCAATGAAGGACACTCGCGCCCGCCAATCAAGAAGTTTCGCCCTCGGCTCTCCACCGGGGTAAGCAAGTTTGCTTGCCTGTAGTAACAGGGGGTACCCCTTGTGGTACCCTAATTTCGCTGTTCGTCTGTTCGTGCGGTCTGATTGGTCCCCCTTCTGATCTTCATACTCGTCGGTTTTAGAGTTTAAGAGAGTCATAGTTACTCCCGCCGTTGACCCGCGGTTACTTGAATTTCTTCACTTTGACATTCAGAGCACTGGGCAGAAATCACATTGTGTCAACACCCGCTAGGGCCATCACAATGCTTTGTTTTAATTAGACAGTCGGATTCCCCAAGTCCGTGCCAGTTCTGAATTGATTGTTAATTGATAATCGTTATAACTAATTGGTTTGACACAAATAGTATTCTTAAAAATTTTAGCAAGAAAGTTCCACAATTGGATACGTAACTAACTATCCGGGGAACAAGTTACAACCATAAATGATCGAAACTCTATTTACCCAGAACGAGCACATAAACTATATTATTGTTTCCCATTCAAGCCCGACTATCTCAATCTTTTTTTTTTTTTTTTAATTAAACTTTGCTTTTATTTATTGGATCTTCTCTTAATTTTGAGACTAACAATAAGTTTTCAAATCTTAACATAAACATTTAACTAACAGTAGACTAAGACTGCATTCTGGTTGCGCGTTCCTCAAGACGGTCGCTGGGTTGGCTGGGTTCCTTCTGTTCTGCGATCACATCTTTGACTGGAAGAATGTTTAAGTCGCGATGTATGTTTTCGTTGCGAACGTACCACGGTGCCCCGGTGATTGTTCTCAAGATCTTCGACTGAGCTCGCTGGACTATGTCAATATTGCTATTGCTGGCATTCCCCCCTAACTGGGAGCCGTACATCCATATAGGTTTAAGTACCGAGTTATACAGCAGGACTTTATATTCAAGGCAAAGGGGAGACCGAGCGTTGATAATCCAATGAAGGCTGCTGGCTTTTAGCTTTAGGTGGGTTCTTTTAGCTTCTATGTGCCGACGCCATGTGAGTCTTCTATCGAGGTGTACTCCTAGATATGTTACCTCGTTTGCTTGCGGGAGTAGGGTGTTGTTTAGCGTAAGGGGCGGACAGTTTCGCCTATTCAAGGTGAACGTAACGTGCTTGCATTTTTGTTCGTTTACTTTAATTCGCCAGTCTGATAGCCATTTTTCAACATCCACCAGATGAAGAGCTAGCTGCGCAGTTGCTTGCATCGGGCATTTTGAGCAGCTAAGAATAGCTGTATCATCAGCAAACGTAGATGTTGTTAGTCGTGTGCTTGTCGGGATGTCTGCTGTGTAGAGAACATATAATGTTGGTCCGAGTACACTTCCTTGAGGAACTCCAGCTCCAACAGTGAATTCGTCAGATATATCTGTGTTGCACCTCACAGCAAATTTTCTGTCGTAAAGGTAAGACTCTAAAAGCTTGTGGGTATTACAAGGGAGCATTGTCTTGATCTTGTACATTAGACCTTCTAGCCAGACTCTATCAAATGCTTGAGAGACATCTAGAAATATTGCGGTACAGTACTCGCGTTTTTCGAATGCATTCCGAATTTCTGCTGTTATCCGGTTGACCTGCTCAATTGTTCCGTGCTTTTCACGAAACCCAAACTGATGTGACGGGATTCCTTTCTGGATCCTTAGGTATGTGTTTATTCGAGTCAGAATGCATTTCTCAAAGAGTTTAGATAAGCATGAAAGTAGGCTTATAGGTCTATACGACGTGGGAATTGTGTGGTCTTTTCCCGGCTTTGCTATCATTATTATAATTGACTTTTTCCATCTCGCTGGAAAGTGGCCAAGTTTTGCGATGGCATTGAAGAGCTGGGTGATAGTGCAGACGGCGCAATATGGAAGCTCAATGATCATTTTGGGAGTTATGTGGTCGCAGCCTGGTGATTTTTTCGGATTTAGTTGGTTTTTGATGATATTAGCGATTTCGTTTGGGCGAAACTCGATTGGTTCATGTTGAAGCTGAGGCTCATATGGTAAAGTCGGCAAAGTAAAGGCACTAGTGGCCGGATTTGGTTGGAAGATATTTTTAAGGTGATTGGCAAACGTGCTGGCTCTGTCTGCATCGCTGCGCGCCCAGCCGCCTGTGGGATTTCTAATAGGCATCACGGTTTCTTTCGGTGAGCTTAGAGTTGGGTGAGCTCTCCATAGTGAGTGTTTTGTACTAGAAGTTGACAATTGCTCTATATAGCGGCGGTGGACATAATCTTCTTCTTGCTGTAGGGCTTTAGTAAGTTGACGTGAGGCATGTCTAAAGCTTTGCTTAGCAGATGGCGATCTGTGGAGTTGCCACTCGCGACGTAAACGCCGCTTTTCGAGGACGAGCTGTTCGATTTGTAGATTTGTCTTTTTATTGCTTTGTGTATTTATATTTTGCGATGTTGAGGCTCGAGCTGCAGAGACGAGTACAGACTCAAGTGAATTAACAAAGCTGTCTACGTTGGCTTCATCGTGGAGATGAGGACTTAGCTCAATGTGTGAGCTGATATATTTTCTGTACTTAACCCAATTGGTTTTCTGTGAGGTCAATTTTAATGGTTGTTCCAATGTTCCTGGATGTCGCAGTAGAATAAACAGGACAGGATCAGATGAGAGATCCGATAGGCAATTGGCACTTATCAGATTTTTAGGGATGTTTTTGGTAATCGCAAAGTCTATTAAATCTGGTAGTTTCCTTGGGTCTGCCGGCCAGTATGTTGGTGTGCCAGAAGAAACATAGTCGAGCTTGTTCTTGGCTTTGATAATTGCATTATAGAGCTGCTTCCCTTTTGGAGTCACGAGACGGGATCCCCAGTGTGTGTGCTTGGCATTGTAGTCTCCTGCTGCTATGAAGTGGTCTCCAAGTGTGTTGAAAAACTGCATAAACTCATCTTCAGCTATATTGAAGCGAGGGGGGCAGTATACGGCGGCTAGTGTAAGTTGGTTGCCAGTATTTAGTTGTATATTTATAGATGTGGCCTGTAGGTAGTTTTTAGCAAATTTGTTTTGATAATGGTGCTTTATGCGGCTTCTGATTAGAATTCCAGTCCCACCATGTGCTTTACCATCTGGATGATTTGTTCCGTAGAATGAATATCCTCGTAGTTGAAAATTGTATTTGTTTGTAAGGTGTGTTTCCGAAAGCAGCATTACATCGATATGATTGTCGAGTAGAAAGTGAGCTAACTCAAGTTTATGTTGCGAAACGCCGTTAGCGTTCCACGTAGATATCCGTAGGAAAGCCATTAATTGGATTGTTGTGAAACCAGCATTTGAATCAATAGATTTTGGTTTCGCATTAAATCTTGCATAGTTGTGCGCATAAACGACATAAATTCCGTCAGGCTTTGTTGTAGGCTGCATATCATAGCTTCAAAGTTGCTTTTTGGCTGTTCTGTTGGTTGATGTTGCTGAGCCGTGTTCGGTTCTTGATATGCTGATTGCAGAAATGAGCTTCTTGAGGCAGGTGTCGCCGGTCCTGATTTTAAGGCACTTGCGTATGTCACATTTTTGTCAGAGTTAATGGGTCCTAGTGAGGATCTGGCTGCAGTCGAGAAGAAGACTTCAGGGTTTGATCTGGACGCCGTGAACTGTCCATTTTGGGTGCGGGCAGCTATTCCTTTCTGGTGGATGCGACTTTTCAGCTCCTTATAGACTGGGCATCCTCTATAATTAGCAGTGTGGTTGCCACCGCAGTTGCCGCACTTTTTCGAGTTGCTGTCATCTTTGCTCGCTGGGCAGTGTGCGGAGTCATGAAGCTCTCCGCAAACTACACACACCGGGCGCAGTTTAAAGTATGACCTTGTATGGCCATATTCCTGGCGGTTCGCACATTGTACCGGGCCATTGCGTTTGTGCGGTTCCTCAACTGTAATTCTGCGGTGCAGCAGGTACTGAAGATTGAATATTGGGTGCACTTCGTATTTCTTCAGGAGCTTGGTTTCTGGTTCGAGCTCAACCTTAAAGAGTGGCTGCGGCTTTCTAAATCGGTTTGAGTTTCAGACAAATGGTCAGTAAATAATCTGATCAAATTTAAACAAAAAATATCGGTTTTTCTCTAAGTGAGAAAAACTTTTTTGTTGTGTCTTTTAACTCAACAACCGAATTCAAAGGTTTTTCCCTGACAATTTGTTCAAAGGGTCCATATTTGAGACTTATTTTTTAACAAGTTGTTATGCTATTCATAGTTTTTAATAGCAGCCGAATAAAAATTCGCGTTTCAAATCCGATTTTCAATATTCTTATTTGGGTTCAATTTAACCCTAATCTGCTCCAATCAATTCCAACTCACAACAAACGCAAACCAAGAGCGCTGACTTGGCATGGTATGCTCCCGACTCGTTCCACGTCTACCACAGCGATTCTGTCCAAACGAGATATGGTCGGCACTGTCGGTGATGCTTCTGACGGAGCTGGGTCGGGGCTCTCCCGCGCTGTAAACCAAACTGGGTGGACGGGGTTCGTTCGAGATCGAATGCAGCCCCCCAGTCCCGAGCACGTAGGGAGCGCCCTGGTCTCGTATGACACTATCAGGACTCCAATGCGGTGGTGTCGGGGATGTCGTTGGCGATTCTAACAACGAATCTGGGCTTGCGCTGCCGGGTGGGCTCATCTCGGCCATAAGATTTTATTCCCTGGCACTACTGCTGGGTCTGTCAATGTTGCTGTGATGTTGCCGGTTGTCTGACCGGTGGTTCTGGTCACTGTACATTCTGGCTGCGTATTTTTAGACTCATTGTCGTCATCATCGTCGTCTGGGTCGTTGTTGGTGATCGCTCGTGGGTGGTATTCCCCTATACTGACGGTGCTTTGTCTCCTAACGTTGAATTTGAACTGGGTTTGGGGATATTAACTTCAGTACCTTGTTGGGCCCAGCGTACTTGGGAGCTAACTTTGCGTTGAAATCTTCGCTGGCTTTCGAGGGGTGATGCAGCTTGACCATCACTGGGAATCCCAACTGAGGTCGCCACTCGCTCTTAGGTTGCAATGTCGCGCCTGTTCACGGGATGCCCTCTGATTGGTTTCCATGATCGTTTGGAACGCGTCCTGGAGGCGTTTGGCTTGTTCTGCGGGGTCCTCTGATGTGCCGGGCATGTTGTGTGCGACGGTGTCGATGAAAGCCCGTAGTCTTCCAGTCGGTAGCTGGCGCCCCTGGATTAGGAAGTAGGCTGGGCTAAAACCGGTGCTATCCGAGACACTCGTATTTATTGCCAACGTCACCTAGGGAAGTAATTCATCTCAGATCGGTTGGTTCTGGATCGAGGCTGGTGACATAACTTACGGTGTCTCAATGCATCGCGGGCGAGAAGTAGCGATAAGTCGTCGCTAATGGATGGTCATGGCTCTCCTCTAGTACCCTCCGACGCTGCTCCTTAGGTCGGAGAAAGTTGGCTCCGATGATCGGTCATAGAAAGTTTGAGGAGATTAGATCTTAGACAGGTGGCAAGAGGGGCAGCAGCGGGGGAGAAAGATGGAGAAAGAGGTATCACCGTGGAACGTAACGGTACCGGGCGGGCCTCCACGGCGAGAGCAGAGGAGCGAAGGATTAACGGGGACATGTGCAAGGATTAACTGGCGCCTCTGGCACTATATAAGGAGGGCCCCTGGAGCAAATCGGGACCGAGTCCTCTAGGGAAGCTGGAAGAGTTGAGTACAAGACCCCCCGTGGGTAAGTCTGACATTCAAGCGGGAAAGTTTCTTTGGAGGAATTAGGAGTGTAGGCTGAAGGACCCCCTGTGGGTAAGTCCGATAGTCTCAAGTGTGCGATTTAAAGCGAGTGCGAAGGATCTGCGATCAGTAGCTTAAGGACCCCCTGTGGGTAAGTGCGGTGGCGGTACGCGAATCAGCCAAGTAGTAGAAGTCAGGAGCAAGTGGGAAAAGGATCCAGGACCCGCGGCGAAACTGAAGTCCAAGGGTAAAACGAGTCGGGTTAGGTTATTCCCAACATGACAGGTATCCTGGCGATAGCGACGGATCGGCCTGGCGTACGCCTTGTCGGTTCCTGACCAGAAAGACCAGGTGTGATCCTGTGAAACAAGGGATAGCCAGCTCGGGAACTCAAGCCCAACAGTGAAGTCAAGCAGGGACACCCCGGGAAAGGTGCACAGCGTAACACCTGGAGTTAAAGGAGACGCGACGCCAAAACCTCTGGCCTGCCATAGATCGTGCGGGGCGTAAGCACGCAGGTGTTTGGAGGCGAGTGACGAACGCGACCGGGGGTGTGTCCTGCGGGGTAGGTAGGCCCTTCGTGCCCTGGACCGGCCGCCAGGCACCGAGAAGCGCATCCTGCCCGGCGTATGCCTGGAAGGTGAGCCTATCGGTCTGCTAACACCGATTAGGTGCCGGCCACGGCGAAAGGGCATTCCCAGGGAGCCAAGGATACCGAAGGTCCACGGCAACCGCAAAGGAGAAACAGCGACAAAATCAGCGAAGGAATCGGCAACAGGGAGCAGCAGCGACGACGAGGGAGCAGCGCCGACAGAAGAGCAGCGACGACGAGGGAGCAGCGACGTCAGAAGAGCAGCGACGATAGAAGAGCACCGGCGAAAATAACAGCGACAGCAAAGGCCACGCAGCTGGAGCACGTGAGTCCAAACGGAGGTAAACGCGAGCCTTTTCGGCGCCAGGCACCAAGACCACACATCTTGCTGGGCGTAAGCTTTGGGAGGGCGTGTGGGGATGGGGATAAGAAAAGGGGATATTTATTAAACGAAGCACCCTGTGTTATTTCTGGGCTCGGGCAATCACGTCGAATATATAAATTCGGTGGAACGTTCCCCGAAACTCTGTGAGCTAGCCGCAGCATTTTTTGCAAGCAACAGTTAACAAAAACAGTTCGTTACAAATGTCAGCGATGATAAAAGTGCAGGTGTATGTGCGTTGTTGTCCAAAATTGATATGTATAACTTTTTTTCGATGAGTTTTGATCCTTGATTGGTTTTTTTTGCAAACAGATTGAGTTATTTTTAATTTCGGAACATGGTAGATTCCGATTGGATCGGCCGCGGAATTTGTTTTGGGAAAGCTTTGGTAGAGCTTCTGCGCTCTTGGTTGCACTTGTTATTCGGCATTGTTTTGGATCGGCCGCGGAATTTGTTTTGGGGTTAAATTGACCCATAATAAATTGAATATTATAATTGAACCTTGTCTATTAATTCGGTTGCTATCAAAACGCTGATAGCTCAACATTTGGAGACTCCGACATGATTTCATCCCGGTTGAATATTGTGATCAGCATTCAAAGTGCCAAGAAATCACCGTTTTTGTTGTTGTTACAAGTTGCATTTTATTTGAATAATGGAGTCCGAAGTTGAGACTTTTGGAGCTGCTGCCGCAACCCGGGAAAGGATGCTGCGGAGAAGAGCAGAGGTGACCTGCCAGGAGATTGAGGAGCTGCATCATCAGCTGGTGAAGGCTGCGGCGCGGACTGAGGATTGCACCATTATGGCGGTGGATTCAGTGGAGAAGCGTTTGCGTGAGCGCTTCAAGAAGAGTTGGAGGAACTCAATTTTAGTGAGATTGGGAGTGATTTGTATTGGAGATTCTCGCAGCTGGCGACTGATTTGGAAGTGGAAATTCAGGTGGAGGTTGCCAAGCGCTCCATGAGAATCGCTGCCCACTCCACACTTCTCGACGGTGCCGGTGTATCGCCAATGCCATACAAGCCAGCCCCCTCCTTGCCTTTGCCGATGCCAACATTCACCGGCGGCTATGCCGAGTGGCCGGATTTCTGCGCCCTTTTTAAGACCACGATTGACTGCCATCCTCACCTAACGAAAATGGAAAAGCTCCGGTGGCTCATTTCATGCCTGCGCGAGTCAGCCTTGGATACGGTGAGAGTTCTGGAAATTAATGACGCGAACTACGATGCATGACCTATCGCGCAATCGTTTTAGTAATCAGCGTTTAATATTTCAGGCTTACATTAATGAGATCCTGCAGCTTCATGTAATCGAGCCAGGGTCAGTCGCTACTTTGCGGGAGCTATCGGATCGGTTCAATGGGCATATGCGGGCAATTATGAGTTCCGGATCAGCTGCCGAGATGCAAGAATGCTTGCTTATCCAGACTATCCTTCAGAACTTGGATCCTGCCACAAAGGCCAAGTGGGAAGACACTCTCGCCGGAAGCAACGACAGCCTTCCGTCTTGGGAATCCATGGCACGATTCTTGGATCAAAGGTGCCGGACTCTTGAATGCGTCGACTTTTCTTTGGCGGCGTATCCACCAGCTAACCAAGTGGGCCGAGGTAGATCTTCGAATAACCGATCTTCTTGCATGGTTATTAACGCCCGTCCTGCTCTATGCGCCCTGTGTTTTATTTCGGTGCACGAGATTCCTTCTTGTTCAAAGTTTAGTGCTTTGACAATTGAGGAACGGTACGACGAAGTGCGGCGTCTGGCTCGCTATTTTGTTTGTCTGGAGGATAGCCATCTCGCTCGCGGATGCTCAGCTTCCCGCTTCCCGATAATATTTTGTTGCACCCTCGCGGGCAGATATCACCCGCACGAGTCTCCCGTCCCATCCGTGCCGTGTCTGTTGCGAACCCATCCCGCTTAATCAACCGTGTTATGAACCAGGATCGCAATGCTGAGCTAGTGCTCCTGCAAACAGCCAATGTACTCATTCGTGGTCGATCTGGAACCTTCTTGCCGTACCTAGTTTTATTGGATTCCGATTTACAAGTGCACCTCATCTCGTCGCGGCTGGCGAATGAACTTCAGCTTGGCCGCTCCAAATGCTCCACAACGGTGGCCGGTTTCGGCGGCGCTGGGTTTGAAACGGATGGAGCATCCGTTAATGTGTGCTTGAAGTCTTGCCTTAGCACGTATTCAGTGGAAATTGAGGCGGTTGTAGCTTCACATATAACGGACTATCAGCCTAGCCAGGACATAGATGCTTCGGGCTGGAAAATTCCTGGCAATGTGGATCTAGCTGACCCCAACTTCCACAAAACGCAACAAGTGGACCTATTGATTGGAGCCAGCTTATTCTTTGACCTATTGTCGGCTGGCCAAATCCAATTAGGTCACGGGCTCCCCATTGTCCAGAATACTCGATTTGGCATGATGTTTTCTGGATGCGGTGAACTATCACGGGATGTGTCGGCGCTCTATGCTAGGGAAGACAACCCACGGAATAACCACTGCAATGATGTGACTGCTGCCCCTTCCAACAGTGTTATTGAAGGCCCACCCTTTAATGGGGGGAGGATGTTGGGCCAAGCAGCCACCAAAAAATGCATTTAAAATAATCATGAAATGCTTAGCTGCAGCTGTTGTTATCAGCATATATTCTACTCTGTTTTGTCTCCCAGTTTCGCATGCGCTTCATTGTTATTTAGGTAGAGCTTCTGCGCAAGCTCCTGGGTGCACTTGAATTCGGCATTGTTTTGGATCGGCCGCGGAATTTGTTTTGGGGTTAAATTGACCCATAATAAATTGAATATTATAATTGAACCTTGTTCTGCAAGCATTACAAGTTAATTTTTTAATAAATATCCAAAAGACTTTTATTTTTCAAACTCTCATTCAAAGAGTTAGTCAATAACCTCATCAAATTTATACAAAAAATATCGGTTTTTCTCTAAGTGAGACCTTTTAACTCAAAAACCGAATCCAAAGGTTTTTTCCTGACAATTTGTTCAAAGGGTCCATAATTGAGACTTATTTTTGAACAAGTTGTTATGATATTAATCGCAAACGCAAATCACGAGCTTACGCAGAAGCTCTACCAAAGCTCCCCAATGCGCATACGCTACAAATAACAATAAATCGCAGGCGAAACTGGGAGACAAAACAGAGAATAATACATGCTGATAACAACAGCTGTAGCTAAGCATATATGATAATTTTTTGGTGGCTGCTTGGCCCAACACAAGTAGAAAGGGTCAACTGTTATTTGCAAGCTCTGCCACAAACGAATGAACTTAACTATTCTTAACGTTACGGCTGGAAACCCCCCCTTTCTTCACTGTATCTCAGACGGTCTCAGACGGTGAAAAACCCTTGGGCCGTGATGCTGATCCGGAACCATTATTTTTTTCCTCGGTGGCCCTAAATCAAGCCCGGGTCCGGAGTTTGCCTCTCATGCGTGTCAACGCGCCATCTATCCGGACTCGTTTCGGATGAACTTGACTGATGGGGAACTCCTTCCTATGCCTCTGCCTGGCATCGCTCGAGGTGCCCAGTTCGCGAAAGCGTGTCCATCTAGTGTATTCAGCCATGCGCTGACTTGGCATGATATGCTCCCGACTGGTTCCTCGTCTACCACAGCGATTCTGGCCAAACGCGCTATGGTCGGCACTGTCGGTGATGTTTCTGAATCCGATGCGTGGACGGAGCTGTGTCGGGGGGCTATCCCGCGCTGTAAACCATACTACGCACCAGCGCCGGCAGCAGCATCACTAGTATGACGTAGCTGTGTATTTCATCCCGGTCGACATTTGCGGGCTGCATTCCCAAACTTTTGATGCACAGCTAAGTTAATTACTAGCTGCATCATAGTTTAAGTTTTGTTGCAGAAGGTTGATGATGCCACACAGTCCAATTCGAAAGAAATGCAAGTTGTTTCGGATTCTTTGGATTTCATTACAACGAAAGAGTCCATCGCCAGTTTCCTCCAGCAGACCCGCAGGACTTTGGAGAGCATGGATTTGCCGACGACGTCATATGCACCAACACCATGCGGTAGAACAACGTAGACCCTTTAATGCAGGTTTATGATTATTAAGTATGTCGCCTGAGGATCGATTAGGCGTCTGGATTTATGCCTTGGGCTTGGTAACATATCTCGACAAAGCAATAGCTCGACAAGTTATTTTTGAGATTTACTAAATATATATCAATGAAACAAGGCACAAATATGAATCGGATTTTATTTTAAATTGTCCCAGCTTAAGAATATGCTGCCGGTCCCTTATATATGGTACGTTTGTTAAGGTTACAGTGTTAAGTGCTATGTTTGAGTGGAGTGGGGTTTCTGTGTTTATTTAGAAGTAACCTAATAGGTTATATATTTTCTGTGTTTTGCCTTTTATGGGACACATACTAGGACAGCGTGTGCAGCTTATTTATTTGTGTCACGTAGACACATGGTTCTTGGTTTGGTGGTGGGTGTCTAATTTGGCTCCTTGCCTAGATTTATCTGGAGGAGCTTAATTTTACTTTATTAACGAGCTTACACTGATAACTATTTTAGTAAATGTTTCGGCGCGTCGGTTCTCTTCAATCAGCTCACTAACTCTATACATCGATGGCATTACCACCATTTTGATTTCTCCAGTGACCAAATTGGGCTTGGATCGGGCAATTCGTTTATTTAAATAGGTGCGCAACATTCTTTTGATACTGCTCTGTTGATATCGTATGCGCATTCCATAAACCAACCATAAGGTATCGGAACATCGATCCTGTTTATAGCATGTTCGTAAACCGAGTAGGATTGTGGAAACGAGTTTCATCCAAGGAGTCTCAGGTGTGCAAATTAAATCGTTCTTAAAGGAACGATGCCATCTTTCAATGATTCCGTTTGACTGACAAAGGCACAAAGTGCTCAAAAAATTTCTTACTCGAAATGTGGCCTTGATCTGTCGTGGTGGTTTTGGGGCAGCCAAAACGATTAATTCAGTTTTTCCAAAACTTTGTGACGGCTGTGTCCGCTGTCATGTGAGTATTTTATTATAATGATTATGGTATGATATGGTTATAGCAATAATTTTTATTTTAAGAATAAAAAACTATCTTTTTTTTTTTTTTTTTTTTGTGCGCGGTTCTCACTGCATACGTATAGCCCACCTCCCGTCCAACCGACCGAGGGACGCTGCCGCGTAACGTACGGCTCGAATCGCGGGAATAGATCCGAGATAGATAAGCGAGGATTAGGAGAAAGATATAACGAGGAAGAGTGTTGCACAGATAAGGCGGTTAACATAAGCGATTTAAGATTGTTAGTAGAAAAAAGTGACAAGATGTGGTAGCTTGTAGTCCGAACATAATACCCTGAACGGATCGTGTTGGGCATATGTCAAACTACAATGGCTGAGGAGTAGAGGACGAAAGTTTCTGGTCCTTCTACTAGGAATGTTAATATTTAAGCGTGTTAGTAAATGCTGGCTGTCTATATTTCCATAAATAAGATTATATAGAAACATGACACCCAGCATCGTTCTACGGTTTGTTAATGATGGTAAGTTGATTAGTAAAAGTCTACTATGATAAGAGGGGAGGTAAAGATTTGCATCCCAATTAAGTCCCCTAAGAGCAAAAGTAAGGAAGTTTTTTTGTACAGATTCAATGTAATCTTGGTGTACTCCATATTGAGAACTCCAGACACACGATCCATACTCAAGAATCGGACGGACCAGTGATGTATATAACGTTTTTTTTATGATCATTAAATTCTTTTGACCATCTTTTAATAAAACCAAGCACACCCATAGCTTTATTAACCATGGTAGATGTATGGTCGGTTAATTTAAGTCTCAAATCTAATAGGACACCTATATCGTTAACCTGAGTTAATCGTTCTAAGGCTTTCCAATAGAGAAATTACATAGTCTGGTGAGGACTAAATCGGCAAAATGACATAAGTTTACATTTCGATCCATTATGCTTTAGATTATTTGCTAAACACCAACTTTGAAGATTATCCAGATCCGGATTGAAGTCTAGACTGGGGGCTAGTGAATTTATACTGAAGGCATAGCCTAACATCATCAGCGTACATAAGTACAAGTGAATTAGTTAAGGCAAGGGGCAAGTCGTTAATAAAGTGTAAAAAGTAGGGGTCCAAGATGGCTTCCTTGGGGCACCCCCGATGTGGCGCGGACTAAACGCGAGGTAACATCTTTAAAGTAAACACGTTGGGTTCTCCCTGATAAGGGATCGAAAGGGCTCGAAATCCACATAAGAAGATCAGTTGGGAATCCCAAAAGACTGAGTTTACTTATGTTATAAGGAGCGAATGGTTATCAGAGTCAAATGCTTTACTGAAGTCAGTGTATATGACGTCTGTTTGTAAGCCATTCTGGAACCCATCCGTGATAAAAGATGTTAGCTCCAATAAGTTAGTAGTGGTGGAGCGGCGCTTCATGAAGCCATGCTGGCACGGAGTTATTATTGAACTACAAAGGTGTTGCAAATGTGGAGTTATAAGTTTTTCAAAAAGCTTTGGAATTGCTTACAATTTAGAGATGCCTCTATAATTAGCAGCGTCGGATTTTTCACTTTTTTATGCAGCGGAATAATGAAGGATTCCTATCACATAAGGGGAAAGATCGAAGTTTCCAGCGATAGATTAAAGTTGCACTGTGCCTCGGCGCAGTACTTCTGCACACAGCCTGGTACTCCATCAGGGCCTGGCGAATACATGGGCTTAACCTTAAGAAGATCCGTAAACACACCACTTTGATCGAAAGATGGGCAAAATATAAGGTTGGCTGATTGGATATTATAAGTGTAAGGCTGAGCTAAACTGCTGCTAGGTCGTGTGATCGGCCATTCGCATAAGAGTTCGCATAAGAGTTCTCAAACGTAAGCAGTGGGGGAAAAGATACGTGTTTACAAAGTTAAAAAACTGCTTCGGATTCTGAGTAAACTGAATCCTGCAGCGGCGAATATAACTCCTATAATATTCTGCGTTATGCACGGTGAAATTGGACCGAGCTACTAAGTATCTTGAATAACTAACTGTACAGCCAGATAATCTATGTTTGTTTAAAAGTCTACTCATACTATTCCTTAAATTTATAAGGTGCCTTGTATACCAAGGCGGATTCGTTGGAGCGGACGGATATTTCCACGGCACGCAAGCGTCGAAAAATATGTTCAAAGTGTAATAAAATTTTTGTAATGCGATGTTTATATCCTCGCATGCCAGTAAATCAGACCAATCAAAATCCAAAATTAACTTATTTAATTTCATAAAGTCAGCCTTACGAAAGAAACGAACATTCAGAGATTTAACTGTAGACTTAAGGTCAATAAAGTAATTATTTTCGATTGAAACCTCAAGAGTGGGGTGATATGGATCTGGAAAGTTCTGGAAAGAGTAATTCCATCAGGATCAGAAACGAAACATAAGTCCAACAGCCGACCTAAAGAATTTCTAACGTGGTTAATTTGCACGAGTGACATATCGAACATGCCCGCAGGGAAGTCATGGTGGGAGTTAAGCTGTAAAGACGGTGAATAATCAACATTTGACCACATAAGTTCTGGGATATTAAAGTCACCCAGAGCTATCAGCTGGTCCCCATTAGACAGACGATCGAAAACCAAACGAATAGCGGACAAATGTCGCCAGTATGTTGGCGGTTCGGACGAAGGTGGTATGTACGAACAGGTAACATACAAAGATTGATCGGACAAAGTGATTTTGATGCAAAGAAATTCAATGTCACCAAACTCTTGTGATTTTACCTCTTCAGAACCGAATTTGGAGTCTGCAGAAATTAGCACTCCTCCTCCCCTTCGCAAAGTTCTATCACATCTAAAAGTGGTGTACCTACTAGGAAAAACTTAACTTCGGAGCTTAAGATCTCCGGCTTTAACCAAGTTTCTGTAAATACAATAATGTGGGATGCAAAAAAAAGAACTATCAGAATACAGTTTGGGAAGTTTACTACGTAACCCTCTAGTATTCTGAAAGGTAAGGGTTAATGAAGACATAAGTTTTTTGAAATTGAGGAAGATGAGGTGGGAGGTTGATCAGTGGCCTTAACATGTGGGAGTTTTACACCCACAGGTTTGGTTATCTTTTTTTTCACCGTACTTGGCTGATGTTCTTGGACGAAAATGTTCTCTGGCCAAAAGCTGACGAAACAGATTGTCTTGAACATCTGAAAGGGCACACGTATTTTGAAAGATGACGTGTGCCTGGTGTAAGAATATTTGAATTTTGTAATATCCACCACCTTTATTTCGGCTTTTGCTTTGGCTTTGATGCAAGCCGAGATATCAATCTCCGAAGTATCAGGGGCAAGCCGGGAAACAAAAATGTGTTTCGATGGTGGGATCACCTGCAAGGGTTTTGGTGCCGCCATAACTAGTACTGCGGCATCAGTACGTACCGGAAGTCCGGACGGTTTATTACCCTGTTTGGCGACTGTTACAGGGGTTTGAATTATTGGGTCTGGGATGAGTAAAAGCGATGCCACAGAGGACATATCGCTCATTGCTCATTGATTCCGAGACATTCGGAAACCGAATTTTTCTCAGGTCCGGCCCTTGGGGAGGCCAGAGATATAAGCGGCTGCATATTTCTCGGCTGAGCAAGCTGAAGATTATTCGACCCAAGCACATCACTAAAACCGGATTTCTTACGCTTTGGAGACTCATTTAGTAGTTGAAGACTACTAAACTGTGTATCGAGCCCACAGAGTTGGTCATTGATTTTACGAAAACCACTAATCAACTCCTTGAAACCGCTTTTAGTCTGCCTTACGAACGATCTCATTTCGTCCTGAACAGCACGACAACCGTCACAGCAAAAGTGGAGACCAGACCTACCTGAGATTGCATCAGAAACTGAGGCCGTGAACCCGGCACACTTAGCGAGCAATGGATGGTAGGCTGGGAAGACGAGATTGCCTTATGACAAGACTTCAACGCACAGACCAATTTAAATTCCATAATTATTAAAAATTTAAATAATTAATATATTAAAAATTAGTAAAATTAAATAATTAATTTATTAAAAATTATCAAATATTTAATAATTATTTTATTAAGTATTATTAAAAAAATTAATAATTAAGATCTTAATTCTTAATCAGAGCAGGGCTATGTTTGGAAGGAAAATTAAACAAATTATTTTTTTACCTCCAAATATATCATTGCACACGCGAAGCGTAAGAAATTGCAATTTGTTTTTATATATGTAAAGAAATAAACACCGATTGTTTATAGAAAGCTTATTACAAATTTTACAAAAACGTAGTGCGCACAAAAAAAACACGTCCGTCCGCTTTAAGATAAAGAGAGGAAGTCGAAAAAAGGGAAAAAAATAAAAATCAAGAACAATTATTATGTTCTAAGCGAAAAAATAAAAATTAAAAATAATGGTAGTATATTTTCAATACTATTCGCAACAATTCGACAGAAATTATTTGTGCAATTTCAGACATCAGATACGGAAGTGGATCCGATGACCAACGTAAAGTGGGCACACAAATAAGTTAAGTTTCGAAAACTCAAAAATGCTCAAGAAGTCAAAAATGCGGGTAGAGATTTAGTCACAGAGGACAAAACTCCCTCTAGCAGTTCTCGATCCGAAAGGATTCAAAACACTGACTACTCAAGAGATTTTCCTCTGTGACTAAATCTAAACGATATATATTAAATATCAGCTTGAACTCATTTTTTTAAAACCACAAGTGAACACTTAAATTAATTAAACCACTAATTTTATATATTTACGTTATTAATATTTAAAAGTAGATATACCTTTTTTCACGAAATTTAATTGCATATTTTTTTAATAATTTTTGCATATTTTTTGCATATATTTAGCATACTTTTAATATGTATTTAAAATTCTAATATTTGAAAAATGTAATGTCTATGAATGAGAAAACATGCAAATTCCGAGGTCTAATCGTCCTGAATTGATTGAGTGATTTTTAAAATGTTCCCTCGTCGACGCCGCTGCTCCCTCGTCGTCGCCGCTGCTGTTGCTGCTTCCTTCGCTGCTTCCGTCGCTGCTTCTCATTTGCGGGTGCCGTGGACCTTCGGTATCCCTGGCTCACTGGGAATGCCCTTTCGCCGTGGCTGCACCTAATCCGATAGGCTCACCTTCCAGGCATACGCCAGGAAGGATGTGCTTTTTGGTGAGTGGCGGCGGATCAGGGCACGAAGGGCCTGACCTACCTCGCAGGACACGCGCCCGGTCGCGTTCGCCACTCGCCTCCAAACACCTGCGTGCATACGCTCCGCAGGGTCGAGGGCCGACCAGAGGTTTTGGCGTCGCATCTCCTTTAACTACTTTAATTTAACTGGATCAGGATTCTATTGACTTTCCCGGGGTGTCCCTGCTTGATTTCACTGTTGGGCTTGAGTTCCCGAGCTGGCTACCCCTCGCTTTTCCCTCAGGTTCCCTCAGGAACCGACAAGGCGTACGTCAGGCCGATCCGTCGCTATCGCTATGACACCTGCATACCTGTCGTGTCCGGGAATAACCCAACCCGACTCGTTTTACCCTTGGGCTTCAGTTCCGCCGCGGATCCTTGATCCTTTTCCCACTTCCTCCTGACTTGTACTGTTTGGCTGATTCGCGTATCACCTTATTAAGGGACCTTAAGCTACTGATCGCAGATCCTTGCGCACTCGCTTTAAATGCGCACTTGAGACTGTCGGAATTACCCACGGGGTTCCTTCAGCCTATACTACTAATTCCTCCACGGAAACTTTCCCACTTCAATGTCAGACTTACCCATGGGGTCTTTCACTCAACTCTTCCAGCTTCCCTAGAAGACTTGGTCTCGATGAGCTCCAGGGGCCCTTTTTATATAGTGCCTGAGGCGCCCGTTAATCCTTGCTAATCTCGCTTCCTGCCGTTAATCCTTCGCTCCTCTACTCTCTCCGTGAACTTTCTCCAATTTCCGCCGTCTTTTTTGCCACCCCCCCCCCCCCCCCCTTGCGCATTCCCAATGCATTTCTGTGTTTCTGCATTCTTATAAACACAGCTGCGCAGTCGCGAGCCGCTCCTTTCCCCGCCGTCCCCGCTCTCTCCTATAACATTCGAGATCTGCCGCAGAGGCCCCCCCGGGACCGTTACGTTCCACGGTGATTCCTCTTTCTCCTTCTTTCCTGCGCGTCACCGTGCTGGTTTCTCTCGCCGCGCTGCTGCCCCCGCACGCCGTCTGCACTCGACGCATTTCTTCTCCTCCGTACTTTCTCCACCGACGAGGTGGCCCCTCCGACGCCGCCGTCCTAGCTTGCCTGTTCCCCCTATTTTTAAAGAAGCTGGATACTGTTTCGAATGTTTTTAGTAGATAAGGCATTTGAAATTCTCATAAACATCGACTATATATAGATCCAACTATATACGATCCTAAATATATATAATAATAAAAGCTGCTACCTTACTGCAACGGTATATCAACTTCAGCTATTTTAAAAAATAACTCGGTATAAGTACATGCTACATCCCCTCCGTTTAAAAAATAAAAAATATTATCTCTTTAAAATTTTCTGTGTATTAATTTAGTTTGATTTAAGAAAGGAAGGTCTTTTTTTTCGTATACCTCTTGCCTTCTATATTATGTTATTTGTAAAAGTACAATTTTATTACGTATTCGGTAGTACAGACTTTTACTTTGTTGTTAAAGTTTTTGTTGATTTTCTTCTCATTATATATACTATTATTATACCCTTGCAGAGGGTATTATAATTTTGGTCAAAATTATGCAACGCAGTGAAGGAGACATCTCCGACCCTATACAGTCTATATATTTTTGATCAGGATCACCTCCTGAGTCGATATAAGCATTTTATAAGCATGCTTCTGTCCGTCTGTCTGTCTGTCGGTTTATACGCAAACTAGTCTTTCAGTTTTAGAGCTATCGAGTTGAAACTTTGCACACATCCTTCTTGACGCCTTTCAAATCATATTTTTATTTGGGTTCAATTTAACCCTTATCTATGCTCCTCTAATCAATTCCAAATCACAACAAAAGCAAACTAAGAGCTTGCACAGAAGCTCTACCAAAGCTCCCCAAAGCGCATCCGCTACATACAACATCAAAGCGCATGCGAATCTGCGAGACAAAACCGACAAGAATAAATGCTGATAATTAAAATAATAAGTTTATAATATATTATATTTTAGACGAATCAAATATCAGGGACTGAATTAACCAAACCAAAAGAAAAATTTGAGTAAAAACCAACGTGCTCAAAAGCAACATCAAGCAGCTCGCTTATGAAACGATTTTTTAAACGATTTTGAGGTTGTTTCTGAAGTCGAAGCCGAAGATGATGAGCATCTCCAACCCATTAAAAAATGAGGTTCTGAGATAGTCAGTGTTTTGAATCTTTTCGCATTGAGAATTGAATGATATTTTTGAGCGAAACAAATCACAAATAATTATAAGCCATATTAAATTTATCATCAAATATGGTTTATAGTTTATTCAAATTATTATGCTTGCATTTTAACATAGAATAAATGTCATTAATTTGATAAAGTGTTGACAGACTAATAAGAATACAGTGCGTTAATTTTTCAGAATTATATAATGGCATAATTATCTTTGATTTTTGTGTTTATTATAAGCACTTGTATGATTTAAAATGCGAAATATTCAGGATACCTTCGGGACCCGTCTTGAAACACGGACCAAGGAGTCTAACATATGTGCAAGTTATTGGGATATAAACCTAATAGCGTAATTAACTTGACTAATAATGGGATTAGTTTTTGAACTATTTTATAGCTAATTAACATTCTATATAGTTACGTATAATAATATTTATATTATTTATGCCTCTAACTGGAACGTACCTTGGGCAGATATGCTGTGACCCGAAAGATGTTGAAGAGGGGAGGTAAAGATTTGCATCCCAATTAAGTCCCCTAAGCGCAAAAGTAAGGAAGTTTTTTTGTATAGATTCAATGTGATCTTGGTGTACTCCATATTGAGGTCTCCAGACACACGAACCATACTCAAGAATCGGACGGACCAGTGATGTTTATAACGTTTTAGTTATGTAAGGGTCATAAAATTCTTTTGACCATCTTTTAATAAAACCATGCACACCCATAGCTTTATTAACCATGGTAGATATATGGTCGGTAAATTTAAGTCTCAAATCTAATAGGACACCTAGATTGTTAACCTGAGTTAATCGTTCTAAGGCGTTCCCATGGAGAAAGTACATAGCCTAGTGAGGACTAAATCGGTAAAAAGACATAAGTTTACATTTCGATCCATTAAGCTTTAGATTATTTGCTAAACACCAATTTTGAAGATTATCCAGATCCGGATTGAAGTCTAGACTGGGCGCTAGTGAATTTATACTGAAGGCATAGCTTAACATCATCAGCGTACATAAGTACAAGTGAATTAGTTAAGGCAAGGGGCAAGTCGTTAATAAACAGTGTAAAAAGTATGGGTCCAAGATGGCTTCCTTGGGGCACCCCAGATGTGGTGCGGACTAAACGCGAGGTAACATCTTTAAAGAAAACACGTTGGGTTCTCCCTGATAAGTAGCTCGAAATCCACATAAGAAGATCAGTTGGGAATCCCAAAGGACTGAGTTTACTTATAAGAAGGGAATGGTTAACAGAGTCAAATGCTTTACTAAAGTCAGTGTATATGACGTCTGTTTGTAAGCCATTCCGGAAGCCATCCGTGATAAAAGATGTTAGCTCCAATAAGTTGGTAGTGGTGAGCGGCGCTTCATGAAGCCATGCTGGCAGGAAGTTATTATTGAACTACATAGGTGTTGCAAATGTGGAGTGATAAGTTTTTCAAAAAGCTTTGGAATTGCTGACAATTTAGAGATGCCTCTATAATTTGCAGGGTCGCATTTTTCCCCTTTTTTATGCAGCGGATTAATGAAAGATTCCTTCCACATAAGGGGAGAGATCGAAGTTTCCAGCGATAGATTCAAAAGTTTAACGAGCGGTTTGCACAGATCCTCGGCGCAGTTCTTCAGAACACAGATGTTATATAATCGGACGGACCAATGATGTATATAACAATGTGTAAAAAGTAGGGGTCCAAGATGGCTTCCATGGGGCATCCCAGATGTGGCGCGGACTAAACGCGAGGTATCTTCTTTAAAGAAAACACGTTGGGTTCTCCCAGATAAGTAACTTGAAATCCAGATAAGAAGATCGGTTGGGAATCCCAAAAGACTGAGTTAAATTATAAGAAGCGAATGGTTAACAGAGTTAAATGCTTTACTGAAGTCAGTGTAAATGACGTCTGTTTGTAAGCCATTCCGGAACCCATCCGTGATAAAAGATGTTAGCTCCAATAAGTTGGTAGTGGTGAGCGGCGCTTCATGAAGCCATGCTGGCAGGAAGTTATTATTGAACTACATAGGTGTTGCAAATGTGGAGTGATACGTTTTTCAAAAAGCTTTGGAATTGCTGACAATTTAGAGATGCCTCTATAATTTGAAGGGTCGAATTTTTCCCCTTTTTTATGCAGCGGATTAATGAAAGATTCCTTCCACATAAGGGGAGAGATCGAAGTTTCCAGCGATAGATTAAAAAGTTTAACGAGCGGTTTGCACAGAGCCTCGGCGCAGTTCTTCAGAACACAGCCTAGTACTCCATCAGGTCCTGGCGAATACACGGGCTTGACCTTAAGAAGATCCGATAACGCCACTTTGATCAAAAGATGGGAAAATATAAGGTTGGCTGATTGGATATTATAAGTGTAAGGCTGAGCTAAACTGCTGCTAGGTGAATAGGTAGTTTGAAAAAACTGTGCAAAGAGATTGGCCATTGGCTGATTAGTGTTCGCATAAGAGTTCTCAAACGTAAGCAAATGAAGGTTAAACAATATTTTCGTCAATTAAATTGGTGTTTTTAATCTCATATTTTCAAAAAGTCATGGCTATCTAAAACTGTTTCTGTACAATTAATGTAGATAATTAAGTGGAATGTTATGAAGTCTAGTATAAGTTAGTTTAGGGCGGAGCGGGAGCGCAAGTAATGCTCTCACTTGCGCTCTCCCATGAATTCGCACCGCTTCGCCGCACTAGATAAGCTAAGCTTAAGTTTTTGTTGATATGAATATATACTCCAATTTATAACGTTGAACAGAGTGCACGTATTTTTCGTTTTCGTTGTTTGCAATAATTTAATTTAATTACTACAGCCATCATTCTAGTCTTTCGGTTTCTCGCGACGAGATAAAATAATCTCAATTAACATTTTGGCGCCCCCGGGTGGACTGTAGTGAATATAATTAAATAAAAAAGCAACAAAAACAGTGACAGTGACACAATACATATATAAACAATATATAACATATATATATTCAAAAAAAAAAAGAGTTGCTCGCGACGGTTGTGGTGGTGAAAAAATAGTAGAGCAAAAATAAATAACAACAAATATAAAAGTTCTAAAAAATTTAATTATAAATATATGTGCTAACCTAAATGTACTGCCTGTGGATAAAATAAAAAAGAAAATATTTATATTATTTGCAATCACTGTCGCCCCCTACCCCACGTTCTCGAATTTACAAATCTTCCAAATAAATACTAAAGTGCAGCCAAAAATTATTTTATTTATTACAGATCAAATAAAGATGCATATATATTTGGTTTACATACATACAAATAGATGCAGCGATAATATTCTCGTTTTCGTTTCCCACCGTTATCCGCTGCTGTATGCATGTATGTATATGCACTTTTTGGCGCATATAGTTTAACAGAACGCCAAGTGACGCTCTCCCCTACAATATTAGTTTCGGTGTCATTGGCGACCAACTATTTTTTTTGGATACTCTGTGCCTCGACTATCAATAATCTATCAATAATTCGTTATCAATTAATTAATCAATTTCGATTTTTTTTTGTTAAATTTAATAAATTATTTATTATATTTAAATTTTTTTTTTTATTTCTATTACTCCGCTTGGGAGCTTAGGGCATCCACATGTGTATTCCACCGGACCCTCTGTTCTCTTTGCCAAGTCCCCAGGTGATGTATTATTGTCTGCGAGTTCGCGTATTGTAGATCGGCGCCAGGTTAGCTTTGGGGCGTCCCACTCTTCTTCTTCCTTGCGGGTTCCACTGCAGGGTTCCAATCCTAACTATGCCCATCTCCTTATTCAAAAACTGCGCAATTCTGGATGGCTCCATTAGGGTCCTCACATTCCATTGTCCAATTCGTGTCCGTTGCGAAAAGCGGCTGGTCGTCATCGGGTTGGGGGTGTGGGTGTTTTTTTTTTTTTTTTTTTTTTTTCTAATCATGTGTTTGTTTCTGTAATCGTTATTGTTCAGTCGATCCGGTGATTAGGCGAGTGCAACCTATCTCAGAAGTGGGCTTGCCACCTAACAACATCTGGGAATGCCGGTTTTTGCGGGTCTCATGCACATAATTATAAATAGCGAGAATCCAACGAGAGCTTTTCGCTACTTACTTCATATGCGCGAGCGCCGAAAAACTTGCAGGGCCATCCACTTGACACGAGTGGGGCTCGAACCCACGACCTCACGCTTAGCGAGCTAGTACACTAACCACTAGGCTATGAGGCCCCCCTCATTATATTTAAATAAGATTAGTTAATTATTTTCGTTTTCGCATTTTCTTGTTGTTGAAATAAATTCAATAAATTTTTAAATAAATTTCTAAAATTTATTTATTTTTAATAAATTTTTAATATTAACATTTAAATAAATAAAAAATTTAAATAAATTAATAAAATTTCTTTAACAAAAAATTTTAAATAAATTATTAAATCTTAAATTTGCATTTTTTGTATTGAAAAAACAATTTTTTTATAATGGAAAGTACTAAACAAAAACTTAATTCCACGACTCTTATTGACTTATAAAAAAGATTAAATGTCAAAGTTAAAAGCATTCGCCGGTTGGAGGAACGTTTGGAAGATGGATCACTTCCTCTAAACAAAACCGAGCTAGAATGCAGGCTTCATGTTTTAGATGAGGCAATTTCTAAAGCAAATGAGTTGCAAGACCAGATCGAGCAAATAGATGAATTGGATGATTTCGGAGCCGAGTTGGAAGAATTAGGAATAACTACCAAGGCAAGGATTATGTCCTTATGTAATGCCTTGAATTCAGCTGAAGACTCCCGTTCAGCTACTGCAATTTCTGCAGCCCCAACTCGAGCTCGACTTCCTAGTTTGGCATTGCCAAAATTCAGTGAAAATTATTCGGATTTCAAAAATTTCATAAGTCTTTTCGAGACATTAGTTGACAAAGATGTGAACATTCCAGTTATCGAGAAATTTAATCATTTAATTTCTTTGCCTCTCTGGGGAAGCCTTAGGAACTGTCAAGGCATTCCAGGTCACCGAGAGTAATTACGCCAAAGCTATCGCTAGTATAAAAAGAGTTTATGATAACGAATGTCTCATCTTTGCGAACCAAATACGTCAACTGTTCAGCCTTCCGAAAATCGCCAACCAGTGTCTCATCGACACTGTGCCATCAATTTATGGATCCCTATTATCCATACGAGATGATACTAAAATTGCAAACTAAATGATTATTCATTTAGTTTTGAGTAGAGTGGATCCAGTGACCAAGCAAAAATGGGAAGAGTCACTGGATTATGAGGAATTGCCGCTATGGTCCGATTTAAAAAAAATACTAAATCGCAGATACCAGCATCTGTCCGCTGAAGAGACTGGCAACCCAAAACAAGATAAAACTGGGTTCAGCAAGCAACTGAATAGAACTTCGTTGGCTTGTTCTTCTACCACCGACAAACCAACTTGCAGTTATTGTAACGCTAACAACCATTTTTTGGCCCAGTGCAGTCCGTTCGCTCGCCTTGCTGTAATGCAAAGGTTTGAGTTTGTTAAGTCAGCCTCCCTATGTTTAAATTGTCTGCGAAAAGGTCACACGGAAGCGAATTGTAAATCGACCAGGTGCCAAATCTGTTCAATATCGCACCATAAACTTCTGCACCGATTTACAGTGACCGAAAATAACTTAGCATTACCACCACCCACACAAAATCCTCCTCCAGAGTTAACGAATGATGGCCCTTCTACTTCACATGCTTTGCATGCGTCGTCTGTAGAAAGGGTTTTGTTAGCAACGTCGATCGTAAGCGTTCGCACAAAAAATGGTGAGCACATCTTGGCCCGAGCATTACTTGACTCAGGGTCACAAATGAATTTTATTACAGAAGATCTTGCTCAACGCTTACAGATCCGTAGGGAGGAATCGTGCATCAACTTGCTTGGAGTTGGTCAAACTAATTCACAAGTTAAGAAAAAGATACACACCGTGGTGAAGTCGAGAGTCAAGGGTAGCGAGTTTCCGTTCGACTTTTGGGTTTTGAAAACCATTTCAGGCTATCACCCTGACCAGTCAGTGAACGATTGAAGGATTGGACCCTACCAAAGAACTTGCCATTAGCAGAGCCATATTTTTACAAACCTCAGCGGATAGATAGGCTAATTGGAGCTGAGTCATTTTTCGAACTATTGTCCGTTGGCCAAATAAAACAAGGTCCGAACCATCCCATCCTTCAAAAAACTCTCCTTGGGTGGATAGTATCGGGAAAATATCTGATCGGGAAAATATCAAATTCCTCAACTCCTCAACAGCCGGTCTCTAGTCTCAATTGCCAAGAGGAAATATTAGAGTCAATAGACAAAAACTTGAAAAAATTCTGGTCGTTGGAAGAAGTTCCATCTTCTAAAAAGATGTTGTCGCCAGAATAAGAGCTATGTGAGGAACATTATCGGAAGACTACAAGAATACAGCTTTCTGGTCGATTTGAAGTTAAACTTCCATTTAATTCGGATCCAAGCGTTTTGGGCAATTCATTCGAGATAGCCAAACGCCGATTTCTGTCGCTCGAGAGAAGATTATCTCGAGATCCGAACCTTAAGAACATGTATTTGGAATTTATGGAAGAATACGAATCCCTAGGCCATATGTCCCCTGCAAGCAATGACGTTGTTGCTTCTCCACACTACGTCATACCCCACCAGTGTGTCTTGCGGCCGCAAAGTATAACGACCAAACTTCGAGTCGTTTTCGATGCGTCCTGCAAGACATCCACACAGAAGTGTTTAAATGAGTTGTTGATGGTGGGTCCAACAATTCAGGAAGACTCAACTCTTCTTAGATTTCGGCTAAACAAATTCGTTCTGGTAGCCAACATAAAAAAGATGTATCGTCAAGTGATGGTAAATGAAGCAGATCGACGATACCAGTTGATAGTGTGGAGAAAAGACCCGTCTGAGTCCTTGAAATTGTGCAAGCTCAACACCGTTACTTATGACACTGCACCAGCCCCATTCCTGGCCATAAGGTGTTTGAAGAGGCTGAGTGAATCCGCGAAAAATACATTCCCTCGAGCTGCTAAAGTTTTTGGGTCTGACTTTTACGTCGACGACGCTGGTTGCGTGGAGGAGCTAAAGACAATTAAGTCTGAAGTAACTCAGGTTCTTTAATGCGCTGGGTTTGAATTGAGCAAGTGGTTTTCAAACTCGCCTGAAGTTACTGCACCCGAGAGCACGGTTAAGCTAATTCAGCTTGCCTTGTCACAGTTAGAAGAGATCTCAAATTAATGCCTTCTCTGACGCATCGATGAGAGCCTATAGAGCCTGCGTCTATATCCGTTGCAAATCTGCAGAAGGTAGTAAAGTCTCATTGTTGACTGCAAAATCGAAAGTAGCGCCGCTCAAGACAAAGACGCTCCCCCGTCTTGAGTTATGTGCCGCTCACCTTTTCGCGGACCTCTGCCGCAAAATAAAACCTCTTATCAAAGCACCGATCGAACGAAGTGTATATTGGTCAGATTCGGAAGTTTGTCTTCATTGGATTCGTTCCCATCCCTCGTCGTTGTCAACGCTCGCATCAAATAGAGTTGCTGAGATTCAAGAGTGGTCAGAGGATAGCACGTGGCGGCATGTACCAACTAAACAGAACCCGGCAGATATTGTGTCAAGAGGTGGAGACGTAAAGGAAACGATAGAATCAATTTGGTTTACAGGACCATCGTTTTTAACGAAGCCGGAAGATAAGTGGCCAACGAGCCCTCGGTTTGATCCGTCACCAGAGATTTTGCAGATGGAAGCAAAGAAGAGTGCGGTCGGACTGACTGCAATGGTCTCTACCTCATATTTGTTGGAAGTGATAGAAGGATTTTCCTCTCACTTAAAACTGCTGCGACTGTTCGTTTACATGGTCCGCTTTATAAAGAAGTGTAAAAAATTAGAAGTTGCTTCTGATAATGTACCTTCACCTGTCAAATATCAAGACGCTTTCAATAAAATTGTCCAGATAGTCCAAGAGCACGAGCACGAGCAGTATTGTTGTCGAAGCGCTCTCAATTTGTTCAGAGCTACGTCCGATACTTGCACGAGTCGAATTTTCATGTGGGTCCACGAGCACTAGTGAGTCTCTTGCGACAGCGCGTTTGGATAGTAAACGCGCAGGAAGATTGTGACTCAAATCATAGGAGATTTACCCTTAGATCGAGTTCGTGCTCTCCGCTCATTTTCCATATGTGGCGTGGATTTCTGTGGCCCTATTGAGACGACATTGAAAATTCGTGGTAGGCCACCATACATTGCCCTGTTTGTTTGTTTTGCGTCTAAAGCAGTACATTTAGAAGTAGTTTCCGATTTGTCAACTGATTCCTTTTTATTGGCTTTCCAAAGGTTCGTTGGGCGCCGAGGATGTCCGCAGATCGTGCACTGCGACAACGTGCCACTTCGCGGCACTGCGGCACCAAATCGAGAGCGAAGCGGACGAGCTGCGGCAATACGCATCAAGAAAAGGATGCGTACTTGCATTCATACCGCCGCGGGCTCCGCACATGGGCGGACTATGGGAGGCATGTGTGAAGTCTGCAAAGAACCTACTCCTACGAGCGGTGGGCAGCGCGAAGTTGACCGCAGAGGAGCTGCAGACCGTCCTCGTTGGAGTCGAGGCCGTCCTGAACTCGAGGCCCCTGGGCGCCCTCAGTCAGGACCCAAGCGACGGCGAGGCGTTGACTCCCGGACACCTGTTGACAGGCGGGCCGCTCATCGCCCCACCAGTACCGCGGACCCCGGACCAGCAGGGTCTAACGTGCTTGCGGCGATGGCGGCTTGTCTCGTCAATCAAGCAAACGTTTTGGCAGCGTTGGTCCCGGGATTACGTCTTGGGCCTACAGGCGCGGTCGAAGTGGCAGCGGGAGCAGGAGGACGCCAGGAAGGGCGATCTGGTCCTGGTCGCCGAGGACAACCAGCCGCCCCAGCAGTGGATCACCGCCAGGGTCGTCGAGACTCACGCCGACGCGGACGGTAGGCTCAGGGTCGCCGACGTCAGGACGAGTAGAGGAGCAGTATTTAGGAGAGCAGTCCACAAGCTGGCGAGGTTGCCAGTAGTTGAAGCCTAATAAAGGCCTTCAACGGGGCCGGTGTATAATTAATGTAGATAATTAAGTGGAATGTTATGAAGTCTAGTATAAGTTAGTTTAGGGCGGAGCGGGAGCGCAAATAAAGCTCTCACTTGCGCTCTCCCATGAATTCGCCCCGCTTCGCCGCACTAGATAAGCTAGGCTTAAGCTTTTGTTGATATGAATATATACTCGAATTTATAACGTTGAACAGAGTGCACGCATTTTTCGTTTTCGTTGTTTGCAATAATTTAATTTAATTACTACAGCCATCATTCTAGTCTTTCGGTTTCTCGCAATGAGATAAAATAATCTCAATTAACAGTTTCTATGTTCAAAACGTATCTATTGCAGGTTCAGCTTGTTTAGTAAAACTTTACAGAAATTGTAGACAGCCATGACTTTTTGAAAATATGATTTTAAAAACTCCAATTTAATTGACAAAAATATTGTTTAACCACCCATAATAAATTCAATAAAATTATTTCGAGTTTTTCCTTAAATCCAAAATTAAAACATGGTATGATCTACTGATTTCAATAAGAAAATAAAAATCTTCCCTATGAAAATGTTTGGGAAAAAATCATAGAAGACCAAAAATTAATGTAGAAAATCTGTGATTTCAACTTTGGATGAGTATTCCAAAGATATGCTTCCAAAGAACTGCTAGATACCATTTTTAAATTTTCTTCGGTACACAGATATTTCAAAAATGATATGTACCAGAAACAATGATGGTCATCGCCATTACACGGCCTACATAATTCAATATATGGTAAAATTTGATCAATTTCTTCTCTTAGGTGTACCTCGGAAACTGTGGGTGATAGAACCTATGTTTGTTCTGGACTTTGCGTGGAGATTTTTTGCGGTTGGCCTGTGTAATCACTTCCTCTCTTTATCTTTATACAGACGGACGTGTTTTTATAAAATCTCTAATACGAGTTGGTCAATTGGTTTAAGCGCATGCAAAAGTGTATAAATCTTGCTGGAGAATACTTTGAAAAACAATAAAACAGTAAAACCGTAAGCTTACCTTATCTTACCTTGCCAACATGTTTAAAGATGTTGTCTCGCGTTTGGTCCCCGCAACCCCCAGTCGTTGCCCAAAGGAAGCCATCTAGGACCCCTACTTTTTACACTGCTTAATAATGACTTGCCCCTTGCCTTAACTAATTCACTTGTACTTATGTACGCTAAAGACGTTAAAATATGCCTTCAGTATAAATTCACTAGTGCCCAGCCTAGACTTCAATCCGATTTGGATAATCTTCAAAATTGGTGTTTAGCAAATAACCTTAAGCTAAGAAAAGACCCGTCTGAGTCCTTGAAATTGTGCAAGCTCAACACCGTTACTTATGGCACTGCACCAGCCCCATTCCTGGCCATAAGGTGTTTGAAGAGGTTGAGTGAATCCGCGAAAAATACATTCCCTCGAGCTGCTAAAGTTTTTGGGTCTGACTTTTACGTCGACGACGCTGGTTGCGTGGAGGAGCTAAAGACAATTAAGTCTGAAGTAACTCAGGTTCTTTAATGCACTGGGTTTGAATTGAGCAAGTGGTTTTCAAACTCGCCTGAAGTTACTGCATCCGAGAGCACGGTTAAGCTAATTCAGCTTGCCTTGTCACAGTTAGAAGAGATCTCAAATTAATGCCTTCTCTGACGCATCGATGAGAGCCTATAGAGCCTGCGTCTATATCCGTTGCAAATCTACAGAAGGTAGTAAAGTCTCATTGTTGACTGTGTTTATCGAGATTATTTTATCTCGTCGCGAAAAACGAAAGGAAAAAATTGGTGGCTGCAGAAATAATTATATTGCGAAAAAAACTACCGAAAACAAAAATGCGTGCACTCTTCGACGTTATAAATTCGGTTATATTTCATATTAACAAACCTTAAGCCTAGCTTATCTAGTGCGGCGAAGCGGGGCGAATTCATGGGAGAGCGCAAGTGAGAGCTTCACTTGCGCTCCCGCTCCGCCCTAAACTAACTTATACTAGACTTCATAACATTCTACTTATTATCTACATCTAATTATACACCGGCCCCGTTGAAGGCCTTCCTTAGGCTTCAACTATTGGCAGCCTTGCCAGCTTATGGACTGCTCTCCGAAACAATGCTCCTCTACTCGTCCTGACGTCGGCGACCCTGACCCTTCCGTCCGCGCCGGCGTGAGTCTCGACGACCCTGGCGGTGATCCACTGCTGGGGCGGCTGGTCGTCCTCGGCGACCAGGACCAGATCGCCCTTCCTGGCGTCCTCCTGCTCCCGCTGCCACTGCGACCGCGCCTGTAGGCCCAAGACGTACTCCCGGGACCAACGCTGCCAAAACATTTGCTTGATTGACGAGACAAGCCGCCATCGCCGCAAGCACGTTAGACCCTGCTGGTCCGGGGTCCGCGGTGCTGGTGGGGCGATGAGCGGCCCGCCTGTCAACAGGTGCCCGGGAGTCAGCGCCTCGCCGTCGCTTGGGTCCTGACTGAGGGCGCCCAGGGGCCTCGAGTTCAGGACGGCCTCGACTCCAACGAGGACGGTCTGCAGCTCCTCTGCGGTCAACTTCGCGCTGCCCACCGCTCGTAGGAGTAGGTTCTTTGCAGACTTCACACCTGCCTCCCATAGTCCGCCCATGTGCGGAGCCCGCGGCGGTATGAACGCAAATACGCATCCTTTTTTTGATGCGTATTGCCGCAGCTCGTCCGCTTCGCTCTCGATCTGGTGCCGCAGTGCCGCGAAGTGGCGACTCGCTCCGACGAAGTTCGTCGCGTTGTCGCAGTGCACGGTCTGCGGACATCCTCGGCGACCAACGAACCTTTGAACAGCCAATAGAAAGGAATCAGTTGACAGATCGGAAACTACTTCTAAATGTACTGCTTTAGACGAAAAACAAACAAACAGGGCAATGTAGGACTTGTATGGTGGCCTACCACGAATTTTCAAGGTCGTCTCAATAGGGCCACAGAAATCCACGCCACATATGGAAAATGGGCGGAGAGCACGAACTCGATCTAGGGGTAAATCTCCCATGATTTGAGTCATCAGATGAGGCTTGCATTTAAACCATCGTATGCATGACCGCACTATCTGACTGCAGACTTCCTGCGCGTTTACTATCCAAACGCGCTGTCGCAAGAGACTCACTAGTGCTCGTGGACCCACATGAAAATTCGACTCGTGCAAGTATCGGACGTAGCTCTGAACAAATTGAGAGCGCTTCGTCAACAATACTGGAAACTTGGCATCGTACGAAATAGGAGCATTAGCTAGTCGCCCCCCGACCCGCAACAACGAAAAGGTAAGCCCAGCCTGAGAGGTTTCATGAACAAACGGACTTAGCTTCTGTAGGCTTGGGCTAACAACAAGATTTTTTCTAACATTTTTAATTTCCTCTTGATACTCGTGCTCTTGGACTATCTGGACAATTTTATTAAACGCGTCTCGATATTCGACAGGGGAAGGTACATTATCAGAAGGAACTACTAATTTTTTACATTTCTTTATAAAGCGGACCATGTAAACGAACACTCGCAGCAGTTTTAAGTGAGAGGAAAATCCTTCTATCACTTCCAACAAATATGAGGTAGAGACCATTGCAGTCAGTCCGACCGCACTCTTCTTTGCTTCCATCTGCAAAATCTCTGGTGACGGATCAAACCGAGGGCTCGTTGGCCACTTATCTTCCGGCTCCGTTAAAAACGATGGACCTGTGAACCAAATTGATTCTATCGTTTCCTTTACGTCTCCACCTCTTGACACAATATCTGCCGGGTTCTGTTTAGTTGGTACATGCCGCCACGTGCTATCCTCTGACCACTCTTGAATCTCAGCAACTCTATTTGATACGAACGTTGACAACGACGATGGATGGGAACGAATCCAATGAAGACAAACTTCCGAATCTGACCAATATACACTTCGTTCGATCGGTGCTTTGATAAGAGGTTTTATTTTGCGACAGAGGTCCGCGAGAAGGTGAGCGGCACATAACTCAAGACTTGAGTCAAGACTAACTCAAGACTTTGCTGTCAACAATGAGACTTTACTACCTTCTGCAGATTTGCAACGGATATAGACGCAGGCTTCATAGGCTCTCATCGATGCGTCAGAAAAGGCATGAATTTCAATTGGTGACATTGGCTCAATCATCACAAATCTCGGTATTGAGATCTCTTCTAACTGTGACAAGGCAAGCTGAATCTTGTTCCATGCGGTTTCCAAGTGCAGTGGAATGGACTCATCCCAATCTAGCTTATTGAGCCAAAGTTCCTGTAACAGGATCTTTCCTTTAATAAGGATCGGGCTTAATAAGCCAAGAGGGTCGAAAAGTTTTGACGTCACCGAAAGAATATTCCGCTTAGTCGCCCTTTGACCCATGACTGACATATCAATTTCGAATTTAAATACATCATCTTTAGGAACCCAAACGATTCCTAATGTTTTTGTCAGCTCTGAGTCCGAAAGTGTTATTGGCTTAACCGTGCTCTCGGATGCAGTAACTTCAGGCGAGTTTGAAAACCACTTGCTCAATTCAAACCCAGCGTTTTGAAGAACCTGAGTTACTTCAGACTTAATTGTCTTTAGCTCCTCCACGCAACCAGCACCCGTTAACATGTCGTCGACGTAAAAGTCAGACCCAATAACTTTAGCAGCTCGAGGGAATGTATTTTTCGCGGATTCACTCAACCTCTTCAAACACCTTATGGCCAGGAATGGGGCTGGTGCAGTGCCATACGTAACGGTGTTGAGCTTGCACAATTTCAAGGACTCAGACGGGTCTTTTCTCCACACTATCAACTGGTATCGTCGATCTGCTTCATTTACCATCACTTGACGATACATCTTTTTTATGTCGGCTACCAGAGCGAATTTGTTTAGCCGAAATCTAAGAAGAGTTGAGTAAAGCTCTTCCTGAATTGTTGGACCCACCATCAACAACTCATTTAAACACTTTTGTGTGGATGTCTTGCAGGACGCATCGAAAACGACTCTAAGTTTGGTCGTTATACTTTGCGGCCGCAAGACACACTGGTGGGGTATGACGTAGTGTGGAGAAGCAAGAACGTCAGTGCTTGCAGGGGACATATGGCCTAGGGATTCGTATTCTTCCATAAATTCCAAATACATTTTCTTTAAGTTCGGATCTCGAGATAATCTTCTCTCGAGCGACAGGAATCGGCGTTTGGCTATCTCGAATGAATTGCCCAAAACGCTTGGATCCGACTTAAATGGAAGTTTAACTTCAAATCGACCTGAAGGCAGTATTCTTGTAGTCTTCCGATAATGTTCCCCACATAGCTCTTGTTCTGGCGACAACATCTTTTTAGAAGAAGGAACTTCCTCTTGGCAATTCAGACTAGAGACTGGCTGTGGAGGAGTTGAGGAATTTGCCAGATATTTTCCCGATACTATCCACCCAAGGAGAGTTTTTTGAAGGATGGGATGGTTCGGACCTTGTTTTATTTGGCCAACGGACAACAATTCGAAAAATGACTCAGCTCCAATTAGCATATCTATCCGCTGAGGTTTGTAGAAATATGGGTCTGCTAACGGCAAGTTCTTTGGTAGGGTCCAATCTTTTACGTTCACTGACTGATCAGGGTGATAGCCTGAAATGGTTTTCAGAACCCAAAAGTCGAACGGAAACTCGCTACCATTGACTCTCGACTTCACCACGGTGTGTATCTTTTTCTTAACTTGTGAATTAGTTTGACCAATTCCAAGCAAGTTGATGCACGATTCCTCCCTACGGATCTGTAAGCGTTGAGCAAGATCTTCTGTAATAAAATTCATTTGTGACCCTGAGTCAAGTAATGCTCGGGCCAAGATGTGCTCACCATTTTTTGTGCGAACGCTTACGATCGACGTTGCTAACAAAACCCTTTCTACAGACGACGCATGCAAAGCATGTGAAGTAGAAGGGCCATCATTCGTTAACTCTGGAGGAGGATTTTGTGTGGGTGGTGGTAATGCTAAGCTATTTTCGGTCACTGTAAATCGGTGCAGAAGTTTATGGTGCGATCTTGAACAGATTTGGCACCTGGTCGCTTTACAATTCGCTACCGTGTGACCTTTTCGCAGACAATTCAAACATAGGGAGGCTGACTTAACAAACTCAAACCTTTGCATTACAGCAAGGCGAGCGAACGGACTACACTGGGCCAAAAAATGGTTGTTCGCGTTACAATAACTGCAAGCTGGTTTGGCGTTGGTAGAAGAACAAGCCAACGAAGTCCTATTTAGTTGCTTGCCGAACCCAGTTCTTTCTTGTTTTGGTTTGCCAGTCTCTTCAGCGGACAGATGCTGGTATCTACGATTTAGTATTTTTTTTAAATCGGACCACAGCGGCAATTCCTCATAATCCAGTGACTCTTCCCATTTTTGCTTGGTCACTGGATCCACTCTACTCAAAACTAAATGAATAATCATTGAGTTTGCAATTTTAGTATCATCTCCTATGGATAATAGTGATCCATAAATGGATGATACAGTGTCGATGAGACCCCTCAACGACGACGCAGACGGCTGGGAAATTTTCGGAAGGCTGAACAGTTGACGTATTTGGTTCGCGAAGATGAGACATTCGTTATCATAAACTCTTTTTAAACTAGCGATAGCTTTGGCGTAATTACTCTCGGTGACCTGGAATGCCTTGACAGTTCCTAAGGCTTCACCAGAGAGGCAAGAAATTAAATGATTAAATTTCTCGATAACTGGAATGTTCACATCTTTGTCAACTAATGTCTCGAAAGAACTTATGAAATTTTTGAAATCCGAATAATTTCCACTGAATTTTGGCAATGCCAAACTAGGAAGTCGAGCTCGAGTTGGGGCTGCAGAAATTGCAGTAGCTGAACGGGAGTCTTCAGCTGAATTCAAGGCATTACATAAGGACATAATCCTTGCCTTCGTAGTTATTCCTAATTCTTCCAACTCGGCTCCGAAATCATCCATTTCATCTATTTGCTCGATCTGGTCTTGCAACTCATTTGCTTTAGAAATTGCCTCATCTAAAACCTGAAGCCTGCATTCTAGCTCGGTTTTGTTTAGAGGAAGTGATCCATCTTCCAAACGTTCCTCCAACCGGCGAATGCTTTTAACTTTGACATTTAATCTTTTTTTTAAGTCAATAAGAGTCGTGGAATTAAGTTTTTGTTTAGTACTTTCCATTATAAAAAATTTGTTTTTTCAATACAAAAAACGAAAACAATGCAAATTTAAGATTTAATAATTTATTTAAAATTTTTTATTAATTTTAAAATATTAATATTAAAAATTAATTAAATTTTTATTTATTAAATTTTTCTAAAATTTATTTAAAAATTTATTGAATTTAATTCAACAACAAGAAAATGCGAAAACGAAAATAATTAATTAATCTTATTTAAATATAATTAATAATTTATTAAATTTAACCAAATCTAAATTGATTAATTAATTGATAACGAATTATTGATAGTCGAGGCACAGAGTATCCAAAAAAATAGTTGGTCGCCAATGACACCGAAACCAATATGCTCGACCGAATTGTAGGGGAGCGCGTCACTTGGCAGACCGGTAAACTATACGCGCCAAAAAGTGCATATACATACATACATACAGCAGCGGATAACGGTGGGAAACGAAAACGAGAATATTATCGCTGCATCTATTTGTATGTATGTAAACCAAATATATATGCACCTTTATTTTATCTGAAATAATTAAAATAATTTTTGGCTGCACTTTAGTATTTATTTGGAAGATTTGTAAATTCGAGAACGAGGGGTAGGGGGCGACAGTGATTGCAAATAATATAAATATTCTCTTTTTTATTTTATCCACAGGCAGTACATTTAGGTTAGCACATATATTTATAATTAAAATTTTAGAATTTTTATATATGTTGTTATTTATTTTTGCTCTACTATTTTTTCTACGTACGTATGCGCCAAGAATTGAAAGGAGGTTGCAATATTCCAGCACAAGACGGATTTTAATTTGTCTTATCTCAACTTTCAATTTTTTGCACAAATACCTGGGTTTCTGCTTTCGGATCCTTTAATCCTGCGGCCACTTTCCTTTCACAATTGATGCAGGTGCAGTGCATGGGGACGACGAATCCTTCCAGAAGCAGCTATGGAGAAGTTTTATTTCGCGACGCGGAGAATTCTTAAATTTGTATTTTGAATTCACTGGCACAACCGTCGCGAGCAACTCTTATTTTTTTTTGAATATATGTATATATGTTATATATTATATTGTATATATATGTATGTGTCACTGTCACTATTTTTTGTTGCTTTTTTATTTAATTAATTATACTACAGTCCACCCGGGGGCGCCAAAATGTTTATCGAGATTATTTTATCTCGTCGCGAAAAACGAAAGGAAAAAATCGGTGGCTGTAGAATTAAATTATAATGCGAAAAAAAACGAACGAAACGAAAATGCGTGCACTCTTCGACGTTATAAATTCGGTTATATTTCATATTAACAAACCTTAAGCCTAGCTTATCTAGTGCGGCGAAGCGGGGCGAATTCATGGGAGAGCGCAAGTGAGAGCTTCACTTGCGCTCCCGCTCCGCCCTAAACTAACTTATACTAGACTTCATAACATTCTACTTATTATCTACATCTAATTATACAGACTGCAAAATCGAAAGTAGCGCCGCTCAAGACAAAGACGCTCGTGGCGGCATGTACCAACTAAACAGAACCCGGCAGATATTGTGTCAAGAGGTGGAGACGTAAAGGAAACGATAGAATCAATTTGGTTTACAGGACCATCGTTTTTAACGAAGCCGGAAGATAAGTGGCCAACGAGCCCTCGGTTTGATCCGTCACCACAAGATTTTGCAGATGGAAGCAAAGAAGAGTGCGGTCGGACTGACTGCAATGGTCTCTACCTCATATTTGTTGGAAGTGATAGAAGGATTTTCCTCTCACTTAAAACTGCTGCGACTGTTCGTTTACATGGTCCGCTTTATAAAGAAGTGTAAAAAATTAGAAGTTGCTTCTGATAATGTACCTTCACCTGTCAAATATCAAAACGCTTTCAATAAAATTGTCCAGATAGTCCAAGAGCACGAGCACGAGCAGTATTGTTGTCGAAGCGCTCTCAATTTGTTCAGAGCTACGTCCGATACTTGCACGAGTCGAATTTTCATATGGGTCCACGAGCACTAGTGAGTCTCTTGCGACAGCGCGTTTGGATAGTAAACGCGCAGGAAGATTGTGACTCAAATCATAGGAGATTTACCCTTAGATCGAGTTCGTGCTCTCCGCCCATTTTCCATATGTGGCGTGGATTTCTGTGGCCCTATTGAGACGACATTGAAAATTCGTGGTAGGCCACCATACATTGCCCTGTTTGTTTGTTTTACGTCTAAAGCAGTACATTTAGAAGTAGTTTCCGATTTGTCAACTGATTCCTTTTTATTGGCTTTCCAAAGGTTCGTTGGGCGCCGAGGACGTCCGCAGATCGTGCACTGCGACAACGTGCCACTTCGCGGCACTGCGGCACCGAGAGCGAAGCGGACGAGCTGCGGCAATACGCATCAAGAAAAGGATGCGTACTTGCATTCATGCGGACTATGGGAGGCAGGTGTGAAGTCTGCAAAGCACCTACGAGCGGTGGGCAGCGCAAAGTTGACCGCAGAGGAGCTGCAGACCGTCCTCGTTGGAGTCGAGGCCGTCCTGAACTCGAGGCCCCTGGGCGCCCTTAGTCAGGACCCAAGCGACGGCGAGGCGTTGACTCCCGGACACCTGTTGACAGGCGGTCCGCTCATCGCCCCACCAGTACCGCGGACCCCGGACCAGCAGGGTCTAACGTGCTTGCGGCGATGGCGGCTTGTCTCGTCAATCAAGCAAACGTTTTGGCAGCGTTGGTCCCGGGATTACGTCTTGGGCCTACAGGCGCGGTCGAAGTGGCAGCGGGAGCAGGAGGACGCCAGGAAGGGCGATCTGGTCCTGGTCGCCGAGGACAACCAGCCGCCCCAGCAGTGGATCACCGCCAGGGTCGTCGAGACTCACGCCGACGCGGACGGTAGGCTCAGGGTCGCCGACGTCAGGACGAGTAGAGGAGCAGTATTTAGGAGAGCAGTCCACAAGCTGGCGAGGTTGCCAGTAGTTGAAGCCTAATAAAGGCCTTCAACGGGGCCGGTGTATAATTAATGTAGATAATTAAGTGGAATGTTATGAAGTCTAGTATAAGTTAGTTTAGGGCGGAGCGGGAGCGCAAATAAAGCTCTCACTTGCGCTCTCCCATGAATTCGCCCCGCTTCGCCGCACTAGATAAGCTAGGCTTAAGCTTTTGTTGATATGAATATATACTCGAATTTATAACGTTGAACAGAGTGCACGCATTTTTCGTTTTCGTTGTTTGCAATAATTTAATTTAATTACTACAGCCATCATTCTAGTCTTTCGGTTTCTCGCAATGAGATAAAATAATCTCAATTAACAGTTTCTATGTTCAAAACGTATCTATTGCAGGTTCAGCTTGTTTAGTAAAACTTTACAGAAATTGTAGACAGCCATGACTTTTTGAAAATATGATTTTAAAAACTCCAATTTAATTGACGAAAATATTGTTTAACCACCCATAATAAATTCAATAAAATTATTTCGAGTTTTTCCTTAAATCCAAAATTAAAACATGGTATGATCTACTGATTTCAATAAGAAAATAAAAATCTTCCCTATGAAAATGTTTGGGAAAAAATCATAGAAGACCAAAAATTAATGTAGAAAATCTGTGATTTCAACTTTGGATGAGTATTCGAAAGATATGTGTGGCAACCCTAAGTGCTTACCATAACACAATCGAACTCGATATCTTATGAGAGTATCGATATCGCCGGAGGCCATCTCTAAAAACACAACCTTTTCTACATCTCATCACATCGACAGCTTCATCTGCAGCTAGCAACGCTTTTGTTAATTTTCATTAGTTTTAAGCAAATATATAGTGAATAAATGAACATTAAATTGGTGACCCCGACGTGATCACTATATAGACGCGAGTACCGGTGCTTACAATGGCAAACAACGACACCACACAAGACGACGCCGACGTTTTTCACGATACCGTTACTCGCGGTTCCGACGTAGTTATTAACCGCGTGGCGGTTAAAATTCCGCCCTTTTGGACCGAGCACCCAGAATTATGGCTGTCGCAAATCGAAGCCCAATTCGTTCTGGCAGGAATAACTGCAGACGACACGAAATTCAACACGATCCTGGCGTCAATCGAAGCACCGGTACTGGCCCGAATCGCCGACGCCATCGTCAACCAACCAGGCACAGGCAAGTACGAAAACTTAAAGTCGTGTATTTTGGAACGCTTCTGCGAAAGCGAGCAGAAGAAAATCCAGAAGTTGATTTCGGAGACTGACCTTGGTGACAAGCGCCCCACACAACTGCTCAACGAGTTAAACGCACTCGCCGCAAACAAAGTTGACGAAACATTCTTAAAAGCACTGTGGCTGCAGCGCCTACCAACCCAAGTGCAAGCGATCTTGCAAGCATCGGACGCCCGCCTAGCAGATTTAGCTAAGTTGGCAGACAAAGTCATGGAAGTCGGCGATTTTCACCATATACGCACCGTTGACGCCAAATCGGCGCCACCCAGCAGCACCGTTTTCGACGAACGTCTAGACCGCATCGAGCAACAAATCAACGCGCTGTTCAAAAACCGTTACCGCAAGAATAGCTCACCCACATTAACGGATCGCAACAGCGTCCCGACTTCAGGCTTGTGTTGGTTCCACAGCAAATTTGGCAACGCCGCCAAGAAATGTCGCCAACCGTGCTCGTTTTCCTCCGAACCAAAAAACTAAAACAGTCTTCGGATTCGGCGGACAAATTCGAAGAAAACCACAACACAATTGCCCGCCTCGCCATCAACGACAATTACTCCAAAACTCAATTTCTCATCGACACCGGCGCCGACATTTCAGTGATGCCACCCTGCAGAATCGCAAAAACTATGCTCACTCCAAAGCTTCTTTTCGCCGCCAATGGTACGAAGATACAAACCTATGGAGAAAAACGCATAACAGTGTCGCTGGGATTGGGACGAAACTTCGTTTGGACCTTCGTATTAGCTGACGTCAACTGCGCTATCATTGGAGCTGATTTCCTTCAACATTTCGACTTACTCGTCGATATGAAACGACGCAAACTCATCGATCGAGCTACGCTGCACGAATCAACATGTCACGCGCCTCAACGTAAAATCAACGCGATTTTATCCTACGACACGAGCAACCAATACGCTAGGTTGCTTCACGAATACCGCGATCTCGCAACGATCAACTCGAACCGGCTGCCAGCAGAGTCCGAAGTAACGCACTTCATCTCGACCAACGGCCCGCCTACTCACGCCCGCGCCCGACGACTAGCGCCCGACAAACTCAAAGCCGCACAGACTGAGTTCTCCTACCTCATCGAAAAAGGAATATGCCGCCCCTCAAAAAGCCACTGGTCCAGTCCATTACACCTGGTAAAGAAAGCAAACGGAGAGTGGCGACCATGCGGCGACTACAGAGCACTAAACAACGTAACAGTGCCGGATCGATACCCTATTCCGTACATACTGGATGTAACAAGCATCCTACACGGTAAAAAGATATTTTCAAAAATCGACCTGCAAAAAGCATATCACCAGATCCCTGTCGAACCGCAAGATATTCCCAAAACAGCAATTATCACGCCTTTTGGGCTATTCGAATTCTTGTTCATGACATTCGGCTTACGCAACGCAGCGCAAACTTTTCAGCGTCACATAAACAACGTAATACAGGATCTCGACTTTGTTTTCGCATACATCGACGACATTCTGATCGCTTCAGAATCCGCGGAGCAGCACGAGACACACCTCCGTACTATCCTCGACCGCCTTCGAAAGGCACATCTCACCGTGAACTTCGAGAAGTGCCAATTCGGTAAATCACAACTCACGTTCCTGGGACATGACATCAGCCAGCACGGTTTGAAACCATCCGAAGCAAAAGTGGAAGCCATTCGCCACTTTAAAAAACCGCTTATAGCTAAAGATTTAAAAAAGTTTCTGGGTATGATCAACTTCTATCGGCCTTTTATCCCACGTGCTGCTGATAACCAACACATACTCCAGACTCTAATCCAAGGCAATAAAAAGAACGACAAGACCCCGATACTCTGGTCCACAGAAGCCGACCACGCATTCGACGCCTGCAAGAACGAGCTTGCAAACGCAACGTTGCTGAACTACATGGCACCTAACTCGCAATTAACACTAACTACCGATGCCTCCGATGACGCCATGGGTGCCGTCGAGCAGACGCAACCACTGGGTTTCTTCTCCAAGAAATTCACACCGACGCAAAAGAAGTACAGCACCTACGATAGAGAGCTGACTGCCATCTATCAGGCCATTTTGCACTTCAAGTTCGCATTGGAGGGCAGAAACTTTATAATTTTTACCGACCACAAGCCGCTGATGTACGCTTTCCATCAAAACAGCGAGAAAGCATCACCGCGACGCGCGCGCCAACTGGATTTCATCAGCCAATTCAGTACCGATATCCGGCACATCACAGGAGAGGAAAACAACGTGGCTGATCTTCTCTCACGCATCGAAGCCATCAAACACATCGACTTCGACGAGATGGCACTGGAACAGGAAAACGACGACGAACTACAATCGCTACTCAATTCTGATCCAGAAAATACCATCTCACTAACCAAATTATCTCTTTCAGGCTCAAACAAACAATTGTACTGCCACGTTGCCAATAACCAGATACGCCCGTTCGTGCCCAGATGTCTACGCCAAACCGTGGTTCAAGCCCTGCATTCGCTGAGCCATCCAGGAGTTAAGGCGACGAATAAATTGGTCGGCAAACACTATGTTTGGCCCCACATGGCGAAGGATGTGGCCAAAATCGTACGCTCTTGCATCCCGTGTCAAAAAGCTAAAATCCAACGACACACAAAATCGCCACTGGGAGAGTATGCCGCCAGCGACGCCCGTTTCGAGCACATCAATATCGACATCGTTGGCCCACTGCCATCATCCAACGGATACCGATACTGCCTCACGTGTATCGATCGCTTCTCAAGATGGCCCACAGCAATCCCTTTAGTCGACATCACAGCACAATCGGTGGCCAACGCTCTGATTTCGGGCTGGTTCGCTCTGTACGGAATCCCTCTCCACATCACAACAGATTTAGGCCGACAATTTGAGTCCACACTTTTCCAAGAGCTCGCCAGAATTTGCGGTTTTAAGCACCTGCGCACGACGGCGTACCACCCACAAGCCAACGGGATGATCGAACGCTGGCACAGAACATTAAAAGCGGCCTTAAAATGCGCCGATCCTATTAACTGGAGCAGTTCCCTGCACTTAATCCTCCTAGGCCTACGTACAACAGTTAAAAGCGACATTGGGTTGAGCCCAGCTGAAATGGTTTACGGCACCGCTCTACGTGTCCCTGGCGGATTTTTTACACCAAACACACAAAAACATACCGAGTCTGAGTTCGCCGAGGCTCTTCAAAAAACCATATCTCAGCTACCAACCACTAAGCCAGTGCACCATCATACACCGCAGGAATTTGTGCACCCGGATTTAAACCATTGTACCCACGTCTTCGTCAGAGTGGATCGAGTCAAAACCCCTCTAGAAGCAAACTACGAGGGTCCGTTCGAAGTGCTAGCAAAGCACGACAAGTACTTTACGCTCAAAGGACATACAAAAGACAACAAGGTGTCTATCGACAGACTTAAACCGGCATACATCTTCCAAAACGAATCTCCCTCGACTCAAGGGAAAACGACAGCGCCAACTGCCCAGCCAACCGATCAGTTATCAAGATCAGGACGACGAGTCAGATTCCCAGCAAAGTATCTTTCCTAACAGGAACTCTAGGAGGGGGGTACTGTGGCAACCCTAAGTGCTTACCATAACACAATCGAACTCGATATCTTATGAGAGTATCGATATCGCCGGAGGCCATCTCTAAAAACACAACCTTTTCTACATCTCATCACATCGACAGCTTCATCTGCAGCTAGCAACGCTTTTGTTAATTTTCATTAGTTTTAAGCAAATATATAGTGAATAAATGAACATTAAATATGCTTCCAAAGAACTGCTAGATACCATTTTTAAATTTTCTTCGGTACACAGATATTTCAAAAATGATATGTACCAGAAACAATGATGGTCATCGCCATTACACGGCCTACATAATTCAATATATGGTAAAATTTGATCAATTTCTTCTCTTAGGTGTACCTCGGAAACTGTGGGTGATAGAACCTATGTTTGTTCTGGACTTTGCGGGGAGATTTTTTGCGGTTGGCCTGTGTAATCACTTCCTCTCTTTATCTTTATACAGACGGACGTGTTTTTATAAAATCTCTAATACGAGTTGGTCAATTGGTTTAAGCGCATGCAAAAGTGTATAAATCTTGCTGGAGAATACTTTGAAAAACAATAAAACAGTAAAACCGTAAGCTTACCTTATCTTACCTTGCCAACATGTTTAAAGATGTTGTCTCGCGTTTAGTCCCCGCAACCCCCAGTCGTTGCCCAAAGGAAGCCATCTAGGACCCCTACTTTTTACACTGCTTAATAATGACTTGCCCCTTGCCTTAACTAATTCACTTGTACTTATGTACGCTAAAGACGTTAAAATATGCCTTCAGTATAAATTCACTAGTGCCCAGCCTAGACTTTAATCCGATTTGGATAATCTTCAAAATTGGTGTTTAGCAAATAACCTTAAGCTTAATGAATCGAAACGTAAGCTCATGTCTTTTTACCGTTCTAGTCCTCACCAGGCTATGTACTTTCTCCATGGGAACGCTTTAGAACGATTAACTCAGGTTAACGATCTAGGTGTAGTATTAGATTTGAGACTTAAATTTACCGACCATATATCTACCATGGTTAACAAAGCTATGGGTGTGCTTGGTTTTATTAAAAGATGGTCAAAAGAATTTCATGACCCGTACATAACTAAAACGTTACATCTACAAAAACTTATTCTCTATTCTTTATTCTCGTCGACCGCTCTCGTGCATTCGATCGGCCACCTGCATCTGCCGTCATGCGCTAGCGATTGTCTCGCTCTCTTGCGGGATCTCTCAAGTGTTGAGCCGCGTTTTACGTCGATGATCTTATTTCTTGTGGCATCTCCAAGGAGGAGGTTGTTGGCATTTTAGGGACGATTTTCAGCTTCATTCCACTTCGAAGCCGTCTCGACTTTCTGTCCTATCATCAATACGATTCGCCTAAAGCGCGGTTATACGATCCGCTGGGCCTTGTTGGTCCAGTTGTTACTAAAGCAAAAATATTCTTGAAAAGGCTGTGCCGAGAGCATCTTTCTTGGGATGAAAGCTTACCTCAGGGCTTGTACACCGAGGGGCAGGAGATCTGCCGGATCTTAAGTCACACCCAACGTGCAGACTTTCCTCGGCAGGCACTTACGTCTGAAGCACTCGTGGAGATGCCTGGATTTTGTGACGCCTACGGAACATGTGTCTAGCCTACGGAACATGTGTCTACATAGTTCCAAGGTCGCCAGGGGCTGAAAGCCGCCTTCTATGTGCCGAAGTTGGAGATGGCTGTAGCTGAGTTGTTGGCGAGAATGGTGGCAGAGGTTCACAGCCTAGGCGCTTACAGAGGAGAGTATTTTTGTTGGTGCGACTCTTCAACCGTGTTATCGTGGATTCGATATGAGCCTGCCAGGTTTAATGTTTTTGGTTTTGGGTTATGGTGTTAGGGGCCGCCCTATCTGTTAGAGGCACAGGAGCAATGACCTGTGACGGTAGTAGTCGGGAATCCAGCGTTAGAGCTTCGCCCTTCCATTTATTGGTGAAGTCGCCTTATACAGCCCTCGTGGCGACATGCAAATACGTTAAATCCATTCCAGCTCTTCAGCGAGTGTTTGCGTACGTCTATTAGTTTGGCAGACGGGTTCGGCATAATGATCTCATGATCTCAAGGCGGGGACTCGCATGCTTTTGTGGGCAGTTCAACGCGCTCATTTGGGTGATGAAATAAGGACGTTGCAGACAAAGGGAATGGTTGCCTCCTTCAGTTCGATTTTTGCGGTCCTTTCTTCTATAAGTCGGAGGCTCGCAACAAGGCTCCCATAAAATGTTACATTAGCGTCTTCATTTTTTTCACGACAAAGGCCGTCCATTTAGAGCTGGTGAGGGATCTGACCACCGCCGCCTTTCTGCATGCACTGAGAAGGTTCATTTCTATCAGGGAGAAGCCTCGACAGATCTGGTCCGACAACGCCACCAATTTCATTGGAGCCAAAAATCAGTTGAGCGAATTAAAGAGACTATTTCTTAGCGACGAGCACCAGAGAGCTGTCTTTGCCTTCCAGAGTCCATTAAGTGGAAGTTTATCCCTCCTCGTTCTCCCCACTTTGGCGGCGTGTGGGAAGCTGCTGTTAAGACCGCCAAGTATAATTTTTACAGGTTCGTGGGCTCGGCTGAACTAAAGACCGACGATTTGCAGGCGCTGGTGTACAATATGGCTGCAGTGATTAATTCGAGGCCTTTAGTCCCTCTCTCTAAAAATCCTGCTGATCTGGATGTCCTGACTCCTTATCATTTTCTGCACCGAGGGACTCAGTGAGCCAGTGTAGCAAAACTCAACAAAAAATCAAAATCAACAAAAATCGGCTAGATGCTTGGCAACGCGACGTCTTCCCTGGTCAAGGTATAGCAGTAAATGACATCGTGCCGGTGAAGGACGAAAACTTGCCTCCAATAAAGTGACTCCTGGCGAGGGTGACGGAAATGGTCGTCGGAGATGACGGAGTGTGTCGGGTGGTGCTGCTGAGGACGGCGTCCGGAGCTACGCGGCTTGAAGTCAACAAATTGTGCCTGCTGCCCCTTCATGATGCTGTTGAAAGCCCATCTTCCAACGGAGGGAGTATGTAGGGTCAAGCAACCGCAAGAAAGAAGTTTGGCCGGTAATAATTTATTGAATTCGTGACTTCACTTTCTTTTATATTTATGTTCGCGTCTCCCGCTCTATTCTCGTCGCCCGCTCTCGTGCATTCGATCGGCCACCTGCATATGCCCTCATGCGCTAGCGTTTGTCTCGCTCTCTCGCGGGATCTCTCGGTCATTCCGAAGCATCAAGCGTTGAGCCGCGCTCCCGCGTCATTATTCTAATTCGGTCGTCAACCCTACTCAGTCACATATGTAAATATATCATTTGTAGAAACGCCAAAACCATTAAATAAATTGTATAAATATCTATAAATCGAACTGTGCTTGTTTTTATTGAAGGCAATATTTAGAACACAAAAATAAAGTTCCCGAAAATCACTGGTCCGTCTGATTCTTGAGTATGCACAGTGTGACCTCAATACGGAGTACACCAAGATCTCATAGAATCTGTACTTAATTATGATGCAAATCTTCACCTCCCTTCTTAACGTAGTAGACTTTTTCTAATCAACTTACCACAACTAAAAAAACGTAGAACTATGCAGGGTGTCATGTTTCTATATAATCTTATTTATGGAAACGTAGACAGCCATCATTTACTAACACGCTTAAATTTCAACGTTCGTAGTAGAAGGACTAGAAGCTTTCATCCTCTACTCCTTAGCCATTGTAGTTCGACATATGCCCAACACGATCCGTTCAGGGTATTATATTCGGACTACAATGGACTCTACCACATCTTGTCACTTTGCTCCACTAACAATCTTAAATCCCTTATATTAAACGCCTTATCTGTGCAACACTCTTCCTCATGATACCATTCTCCTACGCTTCTTTTAAACTATCTCGGTTGGACGGGAAGTGGGCTCTACGTATGCAGTGGGAACCGCTCAGATTTTTATTATTTTTGCTCAGAGAATATTGGTTATTATTAATTTTTATTTTTTCGCTCAGAGAATAATGATACTTGTTGGCACCGGAATCAGCATTATAGCGGGAAGAATGACCGACTGACCGAAGCAAGCAATAACCAGCTAGCTAAGCCGAAATGCGTGTGCAAGCAGTACATGAACCAACAATCTGAGTCAGCAGATGCAGAGGTGGGTGACCCTGGTATTAACCTTAGTTTTAGCACGTCCATAACATTGACCTTTCTTAGATTTAATAATGTATAATTTAGCATCTTATATAAGAGTTGTTCTTCTGAAATAAAGACAGTTGGGAGATCAGAGTCAATAGTCTCGTTACTCAGTGTTGAAAATACGGCACTTAAAATTGACCTACTTCATGTGATCCTGTGTAAAACGATCCACAAAGTAGGACTCTCTAAAAACTATCTACTTCGCGTGGCTTCACCGTTACTTGAGGAAAACCAGCCCAGGACTTCAAGCACCCCACATCGACTCCAGCCTGATCACAGCAAGCGCCTGGTCAACACGAGCAGTCCCTTGCAGAATCCAGGTAAATTTAGTCAGACTATTTACGGTCTTTGACTACGACTCCGGGACCTACCGCTACTCCCGCGAGTTCAAGTTTGACGTAGTTGCCGCATAACGCTCTACGGACGAACAATACTTTTTGATTTTTATTTTTTGCTCAGAAAATAATAATTATTTTGTGATTTTTAAAATAAAACTCATAATGATGTTTATTTTATCCTGCCAAATATAAATACCGGAGAACTAAACGGTTCTCCGGATGAGAAATATTTTTGGTGGGTGGCCTCAAAGACAGCGAATCGTAAAGATTGCGGTATGTAAAGGCGAATTACTACGGTATATGTCACAATTTACTGGGTTGTTACTAAATTCTATAGGTCTTTGCTTTAGGCTTGTGGTACTTTTGGCCTTCTCGATGCCATGTCGTCTTAGCCGTGTTCAGTTGCTGAAGGCGACGGTAAACGCGAGCGTGGAGCGTGGAGCTTTTAGAGCTCTTCGATTGAGTCCAATAGCACTTTTAAGATTGGATTTCTATTGTCTCCTTTAGTTGCCTGGGATATAGCGTCCATACCTAGTATGTTGCCCGCCTTACTAGCCTCCAACCTTTTTGTCTGCTGTTTTGGCGAGGGTGCTAAAATGAAAAAAGAACTGGTCGTCAATGTTAATGTCGCCTAACCCCTTTGCGGGTGTGCTGAAATGCTCGACAGGCTTGTGTCGTCAAAAGTTCTTCGCTCTAACCGAGGGGGAAAATGGAGGGTGTCATATATGTACTTAAATAAAACCTACACTCTCTTCTCTTATACTAACGTTACCAGACATTGTAATCACCAACATTATGGGCATCTCTGTAAATTCGAAAATAGATATACACACTTTAATATAGTTCGCCGCCACACTTCAGAATGAACACACAGACCTCTACCTTATTGACATAACATTTTGGCGACTAGGATAAAAGGAAAGTGAATCATGTAACCGTTAATTTTCATCAAGATGTCGACAGGTACTAGCTTATTACAAGCAATCCTGGCTCGACAGCAGCATTTACGACAAATATATTGGAGCACCAACTGAACTGGATGCAAGAGATACTAAGCAAAAATGCCGCAGCAAGTGTGAGTGATTCGGAACGCGCGGGTGAATCTATATGCCCTCCGTTTCACATATTTGACAAAGATGTACAAAGCTGGGAGTCATATCTGGAACAATTATCACAACATTTCAATGCTTTTATATATATAGAAATTTTATTCTCATGATTAGCGCACTGCTACCCAAATGGCAGCTTAATCTAATCGTCTTAACAAATTAATAACAAAACTATGTCTAAGCGGTGCTTAGGGCAAGATGTGATTACAGGAAAGAAATAAAATGTGTTTGGTGAAAATTTTATGTCAAGATCCGGTCTGGTAGGTCTTGAGGGTGAAATCTTTTTAATCTTCTCCTGACTCTAGTTCGTGGATCGGCATTGTTAATAGCTGCGGTGCCAAGTATATTGGAAAGGCTGTTGGGGTGATCATTCAATCATTGCATATATTTTTGAGAAAGCTTTTGCAGCTTGTCTCCGATTTGGGTCTCTTGTTCGGATGAACCACGGAGCTCGAGAGATCCTTCTAAGGGTTTTTGCTTGCAAAACCCGGACATTTCAATTCATATTCGGTCAGTGCAGATCTGAAACAAAAAGCTTACCTTCTTTCGTGGTGTGGTGTATCAATATTTGAACTTCTAAAAAATCTTTTGGGAAGTAGCAATTTGAACACATTTACATACAAGCAACTCACAGACAAGCTCACGGAGCATTTCACAACCAAACGTCATATTGTTGCAGCTCGTTACGAGTTTTTTAAAAGAGAGATGAAACGTTCACAAACACATAGAGAGTGGGTAAGCGACATGCGCGGGATCGGTCGTGAATGGAAGTTCGTGTGCAACGCAGAAGGTTGTTTGTCAAACTATGTAGATGAAATGATTCGCGATCAAATCATAGTACATACGCCATATGATGCAGTTCGCGCATCTGCTCTTCAAAAGATGCAACCAACTCTTGAAGATGAGCTCATAATAGCAGAAACTTAAAAGTAAAAAGAGACATATTACCGTCGTGTGTATGTCAAATCAAGACAAAACTAATTGGCGAAATCAAGACCAAGTTGGAAAGCAAGATAAAAACGAAACAAACGATATAGAAATGATTGAAGCAGTGTACAGTGTAACAGGCTTAATGAAAAATGAAAGAAACAAAAAAGTCATTGATCTGGAAATTTTGAACAAAGGGGGTTTCATTTCAAATGGACTTAGAAGCAACCGCATCCGTAATAAACTCAAACACATAAGCGCTCCTAAATAAACCACTATTACACAAGTGCTCACGAGTGTTACACGCATTTGGACGCACACCAATACCATTGCTTGGGGAGCTGCATACGGTTGCGAAATGTGGTGAAATAGAAAGAAAAATTATATTAATAGTGGCAAACGTGGAAAATTTGAACAATCATTTTGGTTTGGATTTATTCCAAACATTCGGTTTTGATATAATGCCAGTATCAAACATTAACGAGGTGCACAGTGTCAATGTGACTGACATACACAACAAATATAAAAACGTTTTTGAGCCCGCAATGGGAGAGATAAAAAACTTCAAAGCCAGTGTGATTTTAAAATCGACCAACACCAAAGTTTTATAAAAGCCGCCAAATTCCTTTTGCCGAAATAGAAAAATTTAAGGCAGAGGCAGACAGATTAGTCCAAGCAGGGATTTGGAAACCGGTGAAGTTTAGCAACTGGGCATCCCCAATTGTTCTCGTACCTAAGCCAGGTGGAGCAATTCGAATTTGTGGTGACTTTAAGCAAGCAGTCAACGCACAAATTGACATCGAGCAGTACCCGTTGCCCACAAAAGAGGCTCTATTCCACATCATCCGTCATGGCAGGAAGTTTAGCAAAATAGACCTTAAAGAGGCCTATCTACAAATGGAATTGGATGAAGCGTCCAAACAAATTATGGTCTTGAACACACCTCTGGGCCTTTTTGAATATTAACGTCTTCCATATGGAATAGCCAGCGCTCCGGCGATCTTTCAAAGATACCTAGAACAACTCCTGAAAGGAATAGAAGGTTGCGGAAACTATCTTGATGACATCATCATCTCAGCACCGACTAGGGCAGAACATTTGAAAAGACTCGATCAAGTTCTTGGTATCCTTCAGGACAACGGTATTAGATGCAAAATGGAGAAATGCTTTTTCCTCAAGGATGAATATTTGGGAAGAAGAATATCCGCAAACGGTTTTCTTCCAGATACTTCAGGACTAGAAGCTGTAAAACAACTGAAGCCTCCTGTAAATTTGCAACAATTGGAAGCGTTTATGAGTAAAGTAAACTATTATTGCAATTTTATTCCAAATTATTCGCAGTTGGCAGCACCCTTGAACCAACTTCGCAGAAAAAATGTAGCATACATATTTGTGCCGCAACAGCATCAAGCATTCACAGACTTGAAGTATCACATTATAAACGCAACTGAACTAGCTCATTTCGATGAAAAATTACCACTGATACTAGCCACTGATGCTTCATCCTTTGGTATTGGAGTAGTGCTTTCTCATCTTGAGAACGATGGAACCGAAAGACCAATAGTTTTCGCTTCAAAAACTTTAGATAAAAATCTTGCGGTAACTGCAAATGCAATAATCCAGCACCGCTGAAAGAGTACCACAGTTGGCCTTTAGCAACATCAGCTTAGGAGCGTATTCACATTGATTTCGCTGGCCCCATATTTGACGCCATGTGGCTAATCTGCGTAGACCCCTTTTCTCAATTTCCATTTGCACATTACTACAGCACCGTTTCATCCAGCGTCAAATGGTTTGGCAGAACGCTTTGTCCAAACATTCAAATTTTCTAAATAGCTCGCATCATACAGGTTTACTCCTAATGCACAAGGAAAAACTCCAGCCGAATTGATACACGGTCGATCAGTACGAACCATATTAAGTCAACTATTTGAGAAGCCTGCAATAAATAAAGAAGCAGATACCAAATACTCCGTTAATCAGCCAGTCTTCACTCGGAATTTTTCGAGAGGAGAAAAGTTGATCCAAGGAATAATTGATCGGCCAATCGGGAAGATGCTGTACGTAGTTCGTACCAAAAATGGCTACGTCAAGCGCCATGTAAATCAGCTTAAATCCAGGTCCTCAGCTAACCATTGCGATGATAAATCCAAAGAGTTCTAGTTTGTACCTGAAATTCCAAATCTCGCCGTCAGTCTTCACACTCAGAGCCGAGGCGAACCTTCAGCCGAGATTTCTGCATCTATTCAACCTGTTCCTGATATGCCAGGAGAGGTAACTCAACAACCAAGGCAAATTCAACCAGCACGACGCTTGTCGGGAATACCTGTTCGCCAAAGCACTCGAAATCGCCAAGCCGTCGATCGTTTCCAGCCAAAGGATTTTAGGAAACCAAAACACTAACATAGTTCTAATTAAAGGAGGAGATGTGTCATATATGCACTTAAAATAAAACCTACACTCTCTTCTCTTATACTAACGTTACCAGACATTGTATAATGTCGTATGTATAATAAAGTATAAGAGAAATTTGACGGAGTGAGAAAATGTATAGATAACCGACCGGTTTTACGTAAGCTGTGTCAAAAAGGTATATATATATTTTTTTTTTTTTAATCAATTGGGAGTTATATTTAAAATCTGTCCGCAGTTATAGACAATAATTAAATGTTACTGATCCCTAAGCCTGGGAAGCCAGAATTTGACTTTTCCTCTTACAGGCCAATTAGCCTGCTTTCGGTAATCTCCAAAATTCTAGAAAGATTGTTTCTGCGAAGATTTCAGTTACTGTTGGACGAGGCAGAATTGATCCCAAATCACCAATTCGGCTTTAGGCGCTCCCACTCCATCCCCGAGCAATGCCACAGAATCGTGGCAAAAATTCTGGACAGTCTAGGGGAAAAGAAATTCTGCTGTGCTGTCTTTCTGGATGTCAAGCAGGCGTTTGACAGGGTCTGGCACCCTGGGCTGAGAGCGAAGCTCAAGAGGAACCTGCCACAAAAGCACTACGAGTTCCTCAACTCATACTTGACGGACAGGAATTTCAGAAGTGGGGAAGCAAGATCTGGATACAGGCCCATTTAAGCTGGAGTCCCGCAGGGCAGTGTACTTAGCACCATCCTGTACACCATGTACTCAGCCGACATGTCTGTTGCTGCAGAGGAGAGCCTTCTAGCCGCAACATATGCAGACGACACTGCTAGAGATTGGCGTCTCCAACGCCAGCTTGACATTCTCGACCCGTGGCTTCGAAGGTGGAACATTGCTGTTAACCACGAAAAGTCGGTCCAAGCGACGTTTACCCTGAGGAGAGGCGACTGTCCTGGAGTCAGTCTCGGTGGCACACTAATTCCAGCAAGCCCTACTCCCAAATATCTGGGTATGACCCTAGACTGGAGGCTCACTTGGAGAACCCACTTGCTGCGAAAACGCCTTATCTGTGCAACACTCTTCCTCATGATACCATTCTCCTACGCTTCTTTTAAACTATCTCGGTTGGACGGGAAGTGGGCTCTACGTATGCAGTGGGAACCGCTCAGATTTTTATTATTTTTGCTCAGAGAATATTGGTTATTATTAATTTTTATTTTTTCGCTCAGAGAATAATGAAGAGTTGTTCTTCTGAAATAAAGACAGTTGGGAGATCAGAGTCAATAGTCTCGTTACTCAGTGTTGAAAATACGGCACTTAAAATTGACCTACTTCATGTGATCCTGTGTAAAACGATCCACAAAGTAGGACTCTCTAAAAACTATCTACTTCGCGTGGCTTCACCGTTACTTGAGGAAAACCAGCCCAGGACTTCAAGCACCCCACATCGACTCCAGCCTGATCACAGCAAGCGCCTGGTCAACACGAGCAGTCCCTTGCAGAATCCAGGTAAATTTAGTCAGACTATTTACGGTCTTTGACTACGACTCCGGGACCTACCGCTACTCCCGCGAGTTCAAGTTTGACGTAGTTGCCGCATAACGCTCTACGGACGAACAATACTTTTTGATTTTTATTTTTTGCTCAGAAAATAATAATTATTTTGTGATTTTTAAAATAAAACTCATAATGATGTTTATTTTATCCTGCCAAATATAAATACCGGAGAACTAAACGGTTCTCCGGATGAGAAATATTTTTGGTGGGTGGCCTCAAAGACAGCGAATCGTAAAGATTGCGGTATGTAAAGGCGAATTACTACGGTATATGTCACAATTTACTGGGTTGTTACTAAATTCTATAGGTCTTTGCTTTAGGCTTGTGGTACTTTTGGCCTTCTCGATGCCATGTCGTCTTAGCCGTGTTCAGTTGCTGAAGGCGACGGTAAACGCGAGCGTGGAGCGTGGAGCTTTTAGAGCTCTTCGATTGAGTCCAATAGCACTTTTAAGATTGGATTTCTATTGTCTCCTTTAGTTGCCTGGGATATAGCGTCCATACCTAGTATGTTGCCCGCCTTACTAGCCTCCAACCTTTTTGTCTGCTGTTTTGGCGAGGGTGCTAAAATGAAAAAAGAACTGGTCGTCAATGTTAATGTCGCCTAACCCCTTTGCGGGTGTGCTGAAATGCTCGACAGGCTTGTGTCGTCAAAAGTTCTTCGCTCTAACCGAGGGGGAAAATGGAGGGTGTCATATATGTACTTAAATAAAACCTACACTCTCTTCTCTTATACTAACGTTACCAGACATTGTAATCACCAACATTATGGGCATCTCTGTAAATTCGAAAATAGATATACACACTTTAATATAGTTCGCCGCCACACTTCAGAATGAACACACAGACCTCTACCTTATTGACATAACATTTTGGCGACTAGGATAAAAGGAAAGTGAATCATGTAACCGTTAATTTTCATCAAGATGTCGACAGGTACTAGCTTATTACAAGCAATCCTGGCTCGACAGCAGCATTTACGACAAATATATTGGAGCACCAACTGAACTGGATGCAAGAGATACTAAGCAAAAATGCCGCAGCAAGTGTGAGTGATTCGGAACGCGCGGGTGAATCTATATGCCCTCCGTTTCACATATTTGACAAAGATGTACAAAGCTGGGAGTCATATCTGGAACAATTATCACAACATTTCAATGCTTTTATATATATAGAAATTTTATTCTCATGATTAGCGCACTGCTACCCAAATGGCAGCTTAATCTAATCGTCTTAACAAATTAATAACAAAACTATGTCTAAGCGGTGCTTAGGGCAAGATGTGATTACAGGAAAGAAATAAAATGTGTTTGGTGAAAATTTTATGTCAAGATCCGGTCTGGTAGGTCTTGAGGGTGAAATCTTTTTAATCTTCTCCTGACTCTAGTTCGTGGATCGGCATTGTTAATAGCTGCGGTGCCAAGTATATTGGAAAGGCTGTTGGGGTGATCATTCAATCATTGCATATATTTTTGAGAAAGCTTTTGCAGCTTGTCTCCGATTTGGGTCTCTTGTTCGGATGAACCACGGAGCTCGAGAGATCCTTCTAAGGGTTTTTGCTTGCAAAACCCGGACATTTCAATTCATATTCGGTCAGTGCAGATCTGAAACAAAAAGCTTACCTTCTTTCGTGGTGTGGTGTATCAATATTTGAACTTCTAAAAAATCTTTTGGGAAGTAGCAATTTGAACACATTTACATACAAGCAACTCACAGACAAGCTCACGGAGCATTTCACAACCAAACGTCATATTGTTGCAGCTCGTTACGAGTTTTTTAAAAGAGAGATGAAACGTTCACAAACACATAGAGAGTGGGTAAGCGACATGCGCGGGATCGGTCGTGAATGGAAGTTCGTGTGCAACGCAGAAGGTTGTTTGTCAAACTATGTAGATGAAATGATTCGCGATCAAATCATAGTACATACGCCATATGATGCAGTTCGCGCATCTGCTCTTCAAAAGATGCAACCAACTCTTGAAGATGAGCTCATAATAGCAGAAACTTAAAAGTAAAAAGAGACATATTACCGTCGTGTGTATGTCAAATCAAGACAAAACTAATTGGCGAAATCAAGACCAAGTTGGAAAGCAAGATAAAAACGAAACAAACGATATAGAAATGATTGAAGCAGTGTACAGTGTAACAGGCTTAATGAAAAATGAAAGAAACAAAAAAGTCATTGATCTGGAAATTTTGAACAAAGGGGGTTTCATTTCAAATGGACTTAGAAGCAACCGCATCCGTAATAAACTCAAACACATAAGCGCTCCTAAATAAACCACTATTACACAAGTGCTCACGAGTGTTACACGCATTTGGACGCACACCAATACCATTGCTTGGGGAGCTGCATACGGTTGCGAAATGTGGTGAAATAGAAAGAAAAATTATATTAATAGTGGCAAACGTGGAAAATTTGAACAATCATTTTGGTTTGGATTTATTCCAAACATTCGGTTTTGATATAATGCCAGTATCAAACATTAACGAGGTGCACAGTGTCAATGTGACTGACATACACAACAAATATAAAAACGTTTTTGAGCCCGCAATGGGAGAGATAAAAAACTTCAAAGCCAGTGTGATTTTAAAATCGACCAACACCAAAGTTTTATAAAAGCCGCCAAATTCCTTTTGCCGAAATAGAAAAATTTAAGGCAGAGGCAGACAGATTAGTCCAAGCAGGGATTTGGAAACCGGTGAAGTTTAGCAACTGGGCATCCCCAATTGTTCTCGTACCTAAGCCAGGTGGAGCAATTCGAATTTGTGGTGACTTTAAGCAAGCAGTCAACGCACAAATTGACATCGAGCAGTACCCGTTGCCCACAAAAGAGGCTCTATTCCACATCATCCGTCATGGCAGGAAGTTTAGCAAAATAGACCTTAAAGAGGCCTATCTACAAATGGAATTGGATGAAGCGTCCAAACAAATTATGGTCTTGAACACACCTCTGGGCCTTTTTGAATATTAACGTCTTCCATATGGAATAGCCAGCGCTCCGGCGATCTTTCAAAGATACCTAGAACAACTCCTGAAAGGAATAGAAGGTTGCGGAAACTATCTTGATGACATCATCATCTCAGCACCGACTAGGGCAGAACATTTGAAAAGACTCGATCAAGTTCTTGGTATCCTTCAGGACAACGGTATTAGATGCAAAATGGAGAAATGCTTTTTCCTCAAGGATGAATATTTGGGAAGAAGAATATCCGCAAACGGTTTTCTTCCAGATACTTCAGGACTAGAAGCTGTAAAACAACTGAAGCCTCCTGTAAATTTGCAACAATTGGAAGCGTTTATGAGTAAAGTAAACTATTATTGCAATTTTATTCCAAATTATTCGCAGTTGGCAGCACCCTTGAACCAACTTCGCAGAAAAAATGTAGCATACATATTTGTGCCGCAACAGCATCAAGCATTCACAGACTTGAAGTATCACATTATAAACGCAACTGAACTAGCTCATTTCGATGAAAAATTACCACTGATACTAGCCACTGATGCTTCATCCTTTGGTATTGGAGTAGTGCTTTCTCATCTTGAGAACGATGGAACCGAAAGACCAATAGTTTTCGCTTCAAAAACTTTAGATAAAAATCTTGCGGTAACTGCAAATGCAATAATCCAGCACCGCTGAAAGAGTACCACAGTTGGCCTTTAGCAACATCAGCTTAGGAGCGTATTCACATTGATTTCGCTGGCCCCATATTTGACGCCATGTGGCTAATCTGCGTAGACCCCTTTTCTCAATTTCCATTTGCACATTACTACAGCACCGTTTCATCCAGCGTCAAATGGTTTGGCAGAACGCTTTGTCCAAACATTCAAATTTTCTAAATAGCTCGCATCATACAGGTTTACTCCTAATGCACAAGGAAAAACTCCAGCCGAATTGATACACGGTCGATCAGTACGAACCATATTAAGTCAACTATTTGAGAAGCCTGCAATAAATAAAGAAGCAGATACCAAATACTCCGTTAATCAGCCAGTCTTCACTCGGAATTTTTCGAGAGGAGAAAAGTTGATCCAAGGAATAATTGATCGGCCAATCGGGAAGATGCTGTACGTAGTTCGTACCAAAAATGGCTACGTCAAGCGCCATGTAAATCAGCTTAAATCCAGGTCCTCAGCTAACCATTGCGATGATAAATCCAAAGAGTTCTAGTTTGTACCTGAAATTCCAAATCTTGCCGTCAGTCTTCACACTCAGAGCCGAGGCGAACCTTCAGCCGAGATTTCTGCATCTATTCAACCTGTTCCTGATATGCCAGGAGAGGTAACTCAACAACCAAGGCAAATTCAACCAGCACGACGCTTGTCGGGAATACCTGTTCGCCAAAGCACTCGAAATCGCCAAGCCGTCGATCGTTTCCAGCCAAAGGATTTTAGGAAACCAAAACACTAACATAGTTCTAATTAAAGGAGGAGATGTGTCATATATGCACTTAAAATAAAACCTACACTCTCTTCTCTTATACTAACGTTACCAGACATTGTATAATGTCGTATGTATAATAAAGTATAAGAGAAATTTGACGGAGTGAGAAAATGTATAGATAACCGACCGGTTTTACGTAAGCTGTGTCAAAAAGGTATATATATATTTTTTTTTTTTTAATCAATTGGGAGTTATATTTAAAATCTGTCCGCAGTTATAGACAATAATTAAATGTTACTGATCCCTAAGCCTGGGAAGCCAGAATTTGACTTTTCCTCTTACAGGCCAATTAGCCTGCTTTCGGTAATCTCCAAAATTCTAGAAAGATTGTTTCTGCGAAGATTTCAGTTACTGTTGGACGAGGCAGAATTGATCCCAAATCACCAATTCGGCTTTAGGCGCTCCCACTCCATCCCCGAGCAATGCCACAGAATCGTGGCAAAAATTCTGGACAGTCTAGGGGAAAAGAAATTCTGCTGTGCTGTCTTTCTGGATGTCAAGCAGGCGTTTGACAGGGTCTGGCACCCTGGGCTGAGAGCGAAGCTCAAGAGGAACCTGCCACAAAAGCACTACGAGTTCCTCAACTCATACTTGACGGACAGGAATTTCAGAAGTGGGGAAGCAAGATCTGGATACAGGCCCATTTAAGCTGGAGTCCCGCAGGGCAGTGTACTTAGCACCATCCTGTACACCATGTACTCAGCCGACATGTCTGTTGCTGCAGAGGAGAGCCTTCTAGCCGCAACATATGCAGACGACACTGCTAGAGATTGGCGTCTCCAACGCCAGCTTGACATTCTCGACCCGTGGCTTCGAAGGTGGAACATTGCTGTTAACCACGAAAAGTCGGTCCAAGCGACGTTCACCCTGAGGAGAGGCGACTGTCCTGGAGTCAGTCTCGGTGGCACACTAATTCCAGCAAGCCCTACTCCCAAATATCTGGGTATGACCCTAGACTGGAGGCTCACTTGGAGAACCCACTTGCTGCGAAAACGAAAGCAACTCCAAGACAAGCTGCGTCAGCTTTACTGGCTAATTGGACGGAGGTCCAGACTGAAGCTAAGAGTTAAACTCCTGATATACAAGACCATTGTGAAGCCAGTTTGGACCTACGGTATTCAATTATGGGGAACGGCGAGTCCAAGCAATAGAAAGATCTTCCAGCTCGCACAGAATAGGGCCCTCAGGACGTTGTCTGGAGCCCACCCTTACCACGATGACGTGTCCATCCACGCCCAGCTGGGCGTCCCATGGGTCAGCAAAAGAAGATTTTGCGGAGATTCGCTGCAAGATATGTCGATAGGCTGGATCGACATCCCAACCCCCAGGCCACAAACTTGTTGGACAACAGCACTACCACGAGAAGGTTGAAGCGGACTCACCCTCTAGATCTCAGGCTAGAGGAGGCTAATTAGTGAGGTTTTAATAATCAATTGAAGGCAGCTTTCATAAAATGTGGAATTTAACCACTTAGATAATCATTGTATCATTGTATCTTTGTATTCTTCTTTATGTCAAGGAACAATGTCTATAACTGCGGACAGATATTAAATATAACTATTGATTGATTAAAAAAAAAATATATATATACTGTTGTGTGGATATTTTCTCCTCGGACCTTGAAAATTGATGGTGGGGATACGCAAACTTCTCAACAGGCCGTACCAATATCCGCAGCAGGTCTCCAAGGTGAAGAGTCTCAAGTCGATAGAATAATGTAGGTAAGGGAAGTCGGCAAATTAGATCCGTAACTTCGGGATAAGGTTTGGCTCTGAAGATTGAGATAGTCGGGCTTGAATGGGAAACAATAATATAGTTTATGTGCTCGTTCTGGGTAAATAGAGTTTCGATCATTTATGGTTGTAACTTGTTCCCCGGATAGTTAGTTACGTATCCAATTGTGGAACTTTCTTGCTAAAATTTTTAAGAATACTAGTTGTGTCAAACCAATTAGTTATAACGATTATCAATTAACAATCAATTCAGAACTGGCACGGACTTGGGGAATCCGACTGTCTAATTAAAACAAAGCATTGTGATGGCCCTAGCCGGTGTTGACACAATGTGATTTCTGCCCAGTGCTCTGAATGTCAAAGTGAAGAAATTCAAGTAACCGCGGGTCAACGGCGGGAGTAACTATGACTCTCTTAAACTCTAAAACCGACGAGTATCAAGATCAGAAGGGGGACCAATCAGACCGCACGAACAGACGAACAGCGAAATCCTTAGGGTACTACAAGGGGTACCCCCTGTTACTACAGGCAAGCATACTTGCTTACCCCGGTGGAGAGCCGAGGGCGAAACTTCTTGATTGGCGGGCCCGAGTGTCCTTCATTGAAGCGTACTGACGAGTGGAAGTATTTAGGGATAAAATTCACTGCGGAGGGGCGGGCCCGGTACGATCCTGCAGAGGACCTCGGTCCAAAGCTGTTGAGATTGACTCGGGCCCCTCTGAAACCGCAGCAGAAGTGGTTTGCCCTTCGGACCGTCCTTATCCCACAACTCTATCACAATCTGACCCTTGGGAGTGTGACGATAGGCATTCTGAAGAAATTTGACAAATTGGTTCGATATACCGCACGGAAGTGGTTGAGGCTTCCGGTGGACGTACCAGTTTCTTTCTTCCATGCCCCCACAAAAGTTGTTACTATCTTTAAGGTGGACAGCACCAATGCTTCGACTAAAGCGATTGAGCAACATAAAATGGCCTCATCTCGAGCGATCCGAGGTAGCCAGCTCTTTCGTGGAGGAAGAAATGCGGAGGGCCCGGGATAGGCTTCAGGCTGGAAGTGAAGAACTGTTAACCCGTTCGCAGGTAGATCCGTACTTGGCAAGCAGATTGCACATGTCTGTTGATGGTTGCGGGCTCCGTGAAGCAGAGCGTTTTGCTCCGCAACACGGGTGGGTTTACTGAAGGTATACTGAAGGTATCAAACTGCGGATAAATGCCCTACTCTCAAGGTCTCGTACTACGGAGGAAGGCACGAATCGGGGAGACGGTGCCATGCAGGATGTGATGCTCCCGAAACAACAAATCACATCTTGCAGCAATGCCATAAAACCCACAGGAGGATAGCTCCACACAGCGGCGTAGTAAATTTTCTCAAGCGGGGACTTGAGCGAAGAGGCTGCGTCGTTCATGTTGAACCAAGTCTGCAGGGCGAAACCGGACTGAATAAACCTGACCTGGTGGCTATCCGACAAAATCGCATAAATCACATGGGAGAATGTGAGAACGGAATAAACACGATCCCTGGGGTCCTTTCCGAGTGAGGGGGCCTTTCCGAGTGCATGGAAGTGCACAAGGGTGAGTGTGCTCCTAAAGTCACCCGGTAGGGACCGGAGCAATCCGCGTGCCTTTCGGGGCATCAGCCTCGTTTCAGTTCTTGAAAAAGTTCTGGAGAGAGGGCTGGTGGAACGGCTGCAGGAGAGTGTGGGGAGCCAGATGTCTGATAAGCAGTTTGGCTTCCGTGAAGGGAGGTGTGCGGAGGAGGAGTGTTAAGGGCTCTGTGAGATCCAGCAACTCCAAGTACGTCCTCGGTGTGTTTGTGGATTTCAAGGGGGCTTTCGATTACCTAAGTTGGGCTAGAGTGATTCAGAGGTTGAACGAGTGTGGGTGCCGGGACGTAGCTCTTTGGAAGAGCTATTTCTCGGGACGAAATGCATGTGTGGTGGGAGTGAACGAGGTTGTTTGGAAGGATGTGGCTCGTGGTTGCCCACAGGGTTCCATCTGTGGTCCATTTATATGGAACCTCATGATGGATCCCCTGCTGTGGCAGCTCGGGCAGCTCATCTTGGTTGAGGGCCAGTCGCGTTCCATGATCGAGGCAAGCGCTTCAGAGTGCTAGCGCATTGTTGGCCAGTGGGGCAATAGTGTGGGTGTCAGCGTGGCAATGGATAAGACTGTGACAATGCTGCTGAAAGGCAGCTTGTCCAGGTGCCCCGTTGTCAGAAGGACCGATTGGTCAGAACGGTTGGACGATTGCGCCGAATTTTGAGAAGTGAGCCTTAGCAGAAAAGCTGTTCGCACCATATATGGTGGTCTTTTTGTTACTTGCGCAGCAAGCGGATCACCTGCGTGGTACGATGCAGCATAGGACGTTCAGGGCAGAATGAAAATTTTAAGTGTGCAGAGGTTGATTTTGTTGGGGTGTATGCCTGTGTGTCGCACTGTCCCTACGGAGGCACTGCAAGTTTTGTTTGGAGCAGTTCCCCTTGACTTGGAGATACGGCGTAGAGCCGTAAGCTACAAGCTCAAGAAGGGGCTGCCATTGCTGCAGAATGAATGGCTGTTTCGTGAAAAGTCGGGAAGGAACGTGGAGAGTCTAGGGTCAAGTGAATGGAAGTCAATGTTGCGTGAATGTGTCCTGTCAGACTGGCAAGCCCGATGGGAGAATGTGAGAATGGGCGGGCTACTTACGAGTTCATTCCAGATGTCTCGTTTGTTGTCGATCGACCGGACTTTGGTTTTAACCTTAGTGCCGGATTCTCGTTGACTGGCCATGGGTCGCTGAATGCATTCTTGCATAGGCGGAACTTGGCAGACAGTACGGAATGCCAGTATGGCTCTCGACAGGAGACCTGGAAACATGTTCTCTGTGAGTGTCCGTTGTATGATGATCTTCGAGATCTAGGCGGGTTGGGTGTGGTTCAGGCTGGGGGGACTTTGATTTTAGTCAAGTGCTCTCCACGAGCGATAGGGTTAGTAGGTTGAATGTGTTTGCGAGAGCCGTCTTCAGTCGTCGACGAATGCGTTGATTTGTAGATGCCGAGATGTGTTAGGGGTGAATGGTGCGTGAATCAGGATCGAGTGAATAGGTGTGTGTAAAGTTCGCCGGGCTTTCGCCCGCCGCCGGGGTTACCAGCCGAGCTTCATGAAAGCCAAACTGGGAGTGCTTCGTTTAGTTGCACGAACCTGACCAGAGGATTTTTCTGGTACCACAGGTGATGAGGATTCACGGAGATGGTGCTCCAACTCCGCCTTGTCACAAGCCCGGTTGGGAACAACCGTCTGGCTTGTCTGCTGGCCGTCCTCGAGCGGTCTGGTCACTGACCAGCAGAGATTGCCACGCTTTGCGGAAGAGGAAGGAATAGTCCTCGCCTCCGAACAGTGAGAAAGCCAAGTCCATGAACATGGTGGATAAAACTGTACCACCTTATGATTTGGCTTCGGCCACTCCATAATCTATTCCCAGCAGCTAAGCACTATCCAGGGCCACCGACCCGTGACTGTTCTGGAGCCAAAATCGGTAGTGTTCTTGTTGGCACGGCGCCTGACCGGAGGCTGTGATAATTTCTGGTACCACGGGAGCCAGAGCCCACGGAACTTGTTCCGACCTGGCTATGGTTGAGCCCCCTTAGGGGTGGTGGTTGTGGTTTAACACCTGAATGCGGGTAGAGCCTTCTGGCTCGACGTGGAGTTGCGTTATACAACCGGGTGCCGTGATCCCATAGATCGGAAGAGTTTTAAGATAGGCCTCCATCCTCCATCCTTAACCGAGGATTAAGTCATGACCGAACAGTATCCGGCGGAACATGGTTCCAAAGGGGCGCTGATTGACGCATAGTTTCATATCCCACGCCCAAGGGGGCCGTGAGATTAAGCCAACATGGCAGGTCCTCACGTCAAACAATTCAGACTTTCATGTCCCTATCAGCCAAGGAAACGGGCTTGGAATAATTAGCGGGGAAAGAAGACCCTTTTGAGCTTGACTCTAATCTGGCAGTGTAAGGTGACATAAGAGGTGTAGAATAAGTGGGAGATATTAGACTTCGGTTTGGTATCGCCAATGAAATACCACTACTCTTATTGTTTCCTTAATTACTTGATTAAATGGAACGTGTATTATTTAGTTTTATTTAGGAAAAGTTGATCTTATTCGTTCAAGTTCTTTTAATGAAGACAAAGTAAAGCTTAATTACAATCGTTATCGATAAGGTCTAATTCACAATAGCTGATTATAATATTATAGACTATACGGAATATCTTATTTACACTAGCTTAAATATAAGTAACTTTATATTATTATATTTATACAATTCAACACGCCTCCTTAAATTTATAATCTAGAATACTTTTTTACTTCATTTGTACTTCATTTGTTTACCATTAGCTTTTTACAGTTCCTTTCGGGGCATCAGCCTCGTTCCAGTTCTTGAAAAAGTTCTGGAGAGAGTGCTGGTGGAACGGCTGCAGGAGAGTGTGGGGAGCCAGATGTCTGATAGGCAGTTTGCCTTCCGTGAAGGGAGGTGTGCGGTAGACGCTTGGAGGAGCGTTAAGGGCTCTGTGAGATCCAGCAACTCCAAGTACGTCCTCGGTGTGTTTGTGGATTTCAAGGGGGCTTTCGATTAAATAAGTTGGGCTAGAGTGATTCAAAGGTTGAACGAGTGTGGGTGCAGGGACGTAGCTCTTTGGAAGAGCTATTTCTCGGGACGAAATGCATGTGTGGTGGGAGTGAACGAGGTTGTTTGGAAGGATGTGGCTCGTGGTTGCCCACAGGGTTCCATCTGTGGTCCATTTATATGGAACCTCATGATGGATCCCCTGCTATGGCAGCTCGGGCAAGTGTGGCAGTGTTGTGCGTATGCGGACGGTTGAGGGTCAGTCGCGTTCCATGATCGAGGCAAGCGCTTCAGAGTGCTTACGCTGTAGTATGCATGGGTCATTATAGGAAGCATCCACTGTAGCAATACAATATTGTGCTAGTGTTGTTATATAAACAAAATGCCCGGCCAAATAGCCAGTTATATACATATGCCTTAAAGCCTCACTCCTGGGAAGTGAATTGGTCAGCAAATTCCCATGAGTTGACAACGCATACAAATGAGCCATGCATACTTACACCCTTACGCTCGGGCCGCTACCAGCCATATATACGAGCATAGAAATATATATGTATATGAATATAGCCGCGACTGATCGCTGCCGAGCCTTTGTAGGCAGCGCAGCCTCGAGCAATAGAATATTAATTGACTCTGGATTTGACTTTTAAAGAATAAAGAACGACATGGCCAAAGACCCAAAACACAATATCTATATAAAGATTATATTTTGTACTTGAAGTTTACATGGCAACCGTGACACCGATCCTGCCAGGAGTCGACACAATAAAAAAAAAAAACAAAGTGACAAACAAACATAAGTACAACATAAAGTATAAATATATATAATAAAATATTTATATATATAAATGGAACAACAAAAACAATATTATTCAACATAAAATTAAAAACAATTATTTCGGAGAAAGGCCCAAAAATCATCATCGTGAATGAGTGAAAAAATAAGTTCGGAAGGCAATCCACCCCCTGTGCCACCGTTGGATGACCAAGATTTCAACAAAGCTACTCCTGTCGAACAAAAAGACGCACAGACTCTAGAGGAGGCTTTAAAACTGTGTCCAAGCGATGGACCACGCCCACTCACAATATCTGAGTATAGGGCTCGACAGCAGAAAACTACACTGAAGAATAAGAACCGCAGCTGAAAACGAGTTCAACTACTTAGGCAGAGAAGACTCATTAAGGATCTTACAAAAGCAGCAAGGACGGAGCAGGAGAAGAAAACACACGAGAAGAGCCTGGACGCTATCAAAAAATACTTCGCAATGGTGCGCAGTACATATCCGTACCAATGCCTAAGTTGCCATTAATATTAAGGAATTTTACCCAAATATTAACCACTGTTAGGCTGTATACTAAAACCATATAACTGATGTTGATTTATATAGAGCAAAATATTGTAAATCAGTTATATGTAAATTACCAATTTTTATTTTTTCTTCCTCTTTTCCTTCATTTTTATAAATAAACCCAACGCAATTGCGCACGGGAATTAAAGATTTTGTCCTTCTCTTAATTTTTTTTTTAATGAATAATAGCATTAATAAGTTAGACTGCAGTAATAAAAATAAGCCATATATATTTGGCATAAAATATAGAATTTTAGAACAAACCCCAAATATGGGTTTAATAGAGACGAAAACTGTCGATTCCACGGCAACCGTCATAAACAAAATAGAATCAGAAAAAGGAGATATGGAAACGGTTACCCTATTGTTAATAATAATCGTCGTTGTAATGTTAGCGAACGTGTTTATCAAATTATACAAATTACATAATAAATGCTTGCGCAAAAGATTCCAAAGTCAAGCTAAGCACTTGGATAAAATCCAAAAAAAAAAAAAATTAAAAAAAAAAATACACATTGCAACTTCAATTATGATCAAAGGTAACAAATATAAAAATATTCTCCATTTAAAACAACCATAGAAGCCATTAGAAAGGTTTACGAAAGGGATGCTTATTTTAAAGAACATGTTCAACAAATAGTCCCAACGACTCCAATTAGCATAAATCAATTAGAATACCTTCTAATTGAAACATTTAATTTCGAAAATTCACCATTTATACATTGCTCAAAAACATAAAAAGCGATTGTGTTAAGCACCATTCCAGGTGTCCAAATAAAATCAGTACTGGAAGAACCTGAAACATTAGGCAAAACACTTGTTATGGTAGTATTCAGAAAATAATTCTCCATATTAACAAAAATGCAATGGAATGAATTATACAACGAATTGAATAAATTAAAAACCGATTTTGACAAATCATATAAATTCTTAACTTAAAATCGTACAATTCAACAGAATACCACACACAAACACGCCGAAATATTAGTAGCCCGTTTCAATAAAGCGCGGATATTAATATATGACCAGAGAGATCGATTAGATAAAAATCGATGGTCACAAGTTTCAAAGTTCCTAACAAGATTGCGATTTAACATAATAAATATAAAAGAAAGATATGACTTGGCTATTTCAGTGCCAAGTATCTTAAACACACCCTTAACAGTAGAACCTGGGGACGAATTAGAAACGCGAGAACTACCAACCACAGGCCAAGTATAGTTGGAAGATTTAGATTCTGATAGATTAGAAATAGAAGAAACTATAACTATACCCGCAGTTCTCTTTCAATCTGAATTATCAGACCAAGACGAAGAGGATATAGATTCCAACAACATAATAGACCAAAAACCAATTATAATGGCAGACAAAACAATTGCCCAAAGGGCATACATAAAAGATATTTCAAATGCCATCCCAGAGTTCAATGGCCAAAAAATAAATCTTCAAAGATTTATCACAGCCTTGAATTTGGTGAATTTAACAAATGGCACATTTGAACATATAGCGGTTGAAGTAATCAAATCAAAAATTGTAGGATCAACCCTATATAAAGTCCAAAATGAAACCACTATAAATGGAATAATTAAAAAACTCAATGACAGTATAATCGGAGCAACATCAGATGTCATCATATCAAAAATGTCAAAAACACTTCAAAAAGGTAAAACACCTGAAAAGTTCCCAACTGAAATCGAAAACTTGCGAAAGCTTCTTGAGGGGTTGCCTGCCGAACATGCTGATAAATTCAGCACAAAAGAGGCAATCAACAAAATGACTAAAAATTGTGAACATGGACGCCTTAAAAAGTACTAGAAGCAGGCAATTTTTCAACAATGAACGAAGCCATTGCTAAGTACATACAATGTAGTACCGACATGACAGGCAATCCAAGTACAATCCTATATAACCAAAGAGGACAACCCTACGACAATAACAACTTCAGAGGAAATTACCGCGGAAGAGGTTTCGGGAGAGGTTATTATAACAATAATTACCACCAAAACAACGGTTATAACCAAAATAATTGGTATAACCCAAACTATAATAACCACACCAATAATTATAGAGGTCGTGGAAATTCTAGAGGTAACAACCGTGGTGGAAATAACGGCTACAATAACAGTAACACTGGTGGAAATACCAATTCCCAAGTTCGAACTGTTGAATCCCAGCCGGAAAACTAAAGACTTCCCTTAAGAAAAAGCCACAAAACTTACAAATGTATAAAATAAACCTCAGCCTCAATATTTATGTAACCATTAAAAATTACGTTACAAATCATCCATAACTCTGTTAATAGATACAGGCTCAGACATTAGCATTTTAAAAATAAATTTAGATCAATATAATGAAGTAAATTCAACAAAAACCATAACAATGTTTGGTACAGGAGAAGGTACTATTCAATCTCACGGTTTAACTTTTGTAGAAATTCAAACAGGAAAATTCATAATTCCATTTCCTTTTCATTTAGTAAACAATGACTTCCCAATACCATGTGATGGCATATTGGGAATGGATTTCATAAAAAGGTTCAATTGTCATAGCAAATAGCAAGTTTAATAGCAAGACCATCAGATTTCAATCAAGACATAAATATTCCGATTACGCATTCAAATAATAATAACTTACTTATCCCAGCACGATCCGAAGTCGTGAGACAAATTAATATAATAACCACCCACAAAGAAGTCCTTATTAAAAATCAGTGTATAGATGAAGGCGTCATTATAGCCAGCACTATAACTGATTCAAGCAACACCTCAGCAAATAATTTCTATAACCAGAAGCTGAGATTAAAAGATTTTACACCAGTCTACATTAAAAACTATCGAGCACCACATAGCCAAAAAGATGAAATAAACAAACAAGTAGAAAAGCTAATACAAGATGATATAGTGGAACCATCACTATCAGAATACAACAGCCCATTGCAACCCAAACAAGAACAAAAACGTTGGAGATTCTGGCTCAGAACAAAAACGTTGGAGACTAGTTATTGACTATCGTCAAATAAACAAAAAGCTACTAGCTGATAAATTCCCACTACCAAGAATCGAAGATATCTTAGATCAACTTGGTAGATCAAATTTTTTTTCCCGTCTAGATTTAATGTCTGGATTTCACCAAATTACCCTAGAAAAGGAATCAAGAGATATTACCTCTTTCTCTACAAGCACTGGGTCATTCAGATTTAAAAGACTACCTTATGGAGTAAAAATAACACCAAATTCATTCCATAGAATGATGACATTAGCATTTTCGGGATTAGAACCATCCCAAGCTTTCCTTTATATGGACGACTTAGTAGTTATAGGTTGTTCAGAAAATCATATGATAAAAAATCTAACTAATGTATTCAATCTATGTAGAAAACACAACCTTACACCCTGAAAAATGCTCTTTCTTTATGCACGAAGTCACATTTTTGGGACACAAATGCACAAACAAAGGAATTTTACCCGATTATAAAAAATTTAACGTAATAACAAATTATCTTGTTCCGTCCGATGCAGATGAATCTAGAAGATTCGTTGCCTTTTGCAATTACTACAGACGTTTCATACCAAATTTCTCGTATTATTCAAGACACCTTACCCATTTGTGCAAGAAAAACATAAAATTCAACTGGACCACTGAGTGTCAAGAAGCTTTTGAATATCTTAAAAACGCACTAGTCCAACCCACACTATTAAAATACCCAGATTTTAATAAAGAATTTTGTATAACAACAGATGATAGTAAGCAGGCATGCGGTGCAGTTCTAACCCAATCATATGATGGGATAGACCTTCCGGTAGCATACGCCTCAAGAACATTTACAAAAGGCGAAAGTAATAAGTCCACAACTGAACAGGAATTGACAGCTATACATTGGGCAGTTAACTATTTTAGACTGTGGCAACCCTAAGTGCTTACCATAACACAATCGAACTCGATATCTTATGAGAGTATCGATATCGCCGGAGGCCATCTCTAAAAACACAACCTTTTCTACATCTCATCACATCGACAGCTTCATCTGCAGCTAGCAACGCTTTTGTTAATTTTCATTAGTTTTAAGCAAATATATAGTGAATAAATGAACATTAAATTGGTGACCCCGACGTGATCACTATATAGACGCGAGTACCGGTGCTTACAATGGCAAACAACGACACCACACAAGACGACGCCGACGTTTTTCACGATACCGTTACTCGCGGTTCCGACGTAGTTATTAACCGCGTGGCGGTTAAAATTCCGCCCTTTTGGACCGAGCACCCAGAATTATGGCTGTCGCAAATCGAAGCCCAATTCGTTCTGGCAGGAATAACTGCAGACGACACGAAATTCAACACGATCCTGGCGTCAATCGAAGCACCGGTACTGGCCCGAATCGCCGACGCCATCGTCAACCAACCAGGCACAGGCAAGTACGAAAACTTAAAGTCGTGTATTTTGGAACGCTTCTGCGAAAGCGAGCAGAAGAAAATCCAGAAGTTGATTTCGGAGACTGACCTTGGTGACAAGCGCCCCACACAACTGCTCAACGAGTTAAACGCACTCGCCGCAAACAAAGTTGACGAAACATTCTTAAAAGCACTGTGGCTGCAGCGCCTACCAACCCAAGTGCAAGCGATCTTGCAAGCATCGGACGCCCGCCTAGCAGATTTAGCTAAGTTGGCAGACAAAGTCATGGAAGTCGGCGATTTTCACCATATACGCACCGTTGACGCCAAATCGGCGCCACCCAGCAGCACCGTTTTCGACGAACGTCTAGACCGCATCGAGCAACAAATCAACGCGCTGTTCAAAAACCGTTACCGCAAGAATAGCTCACCCACATTAACGGATCGCAACAGCGTCCCGACTTCAGGCTTGTGTTGGTTCCACAGCAAATTTGGCAACGCCGCCAAGAAATGTCGCCAACCGTGCTCGTTTTCCTCCGAACCAAAAAACTAAAACAGTCTTCGGATTCGGCGGACAAATTCGAAGAAAACCACAACACAATTGCCCGCCTCGCCATCAACGACAATTACTCCAAAACTCAATTTCTCATCGACACCGGCGCCGACATTTCAGTGATGCCACCCTGCAGAATCGCAAAAACTATGCTCACTCCAAAGCTTCTTTTCGCCGCCAATGGTACGAAGATACAAACCTATGGAGAAAAACGCATAACAGTGTCGCTGGGATTGGGACGAAACTTCGTTTGGACCTTCGTATTAGCTGACGTCAACTGCGCTATCATTGGAGCTGATTTCCTTCAACATTTCGACTTACTCGTCGATATGAAACGACGCAAACTCATCGATCGAGCTACGCTGCACGAATCAACATGTCACGCGCCTCAACGTAAAATCAACGCGATTTTATCCTACGACACGAGCAACCAATACGCTAGGTTGCTTCACGAATACCGCGATCTCGCAACGATCAACTCGAACCGGCTGCCAGCAGAGTCCGAAGTAACGCACTTCATCTCGACCAACGGCCCGCCTACTCACGCCCGCGCCCGACGACTAGCGCCCGACAAACTCAAAGCCGCACAGACTGAGTTCTCCTACCTCATCGAAAAAGGAATATGCCGCCCCTCAAAAAGCCACTGGTCCAGTCCATTACACCTGGTAAAGAAAGCAAACGGAGAGTGGCGACCATGCGGCGACTACAGAGCACTAAACAACGTAACAGTGCCGGATCGATACCCTATTCCGTACATACTGGATGTAACAAGCATCCTACACGGTAAAAAGATATTTTCAAAAATCGACCTGCAAAAAGCATATCACCAGATCCCTGTCGAACCGCAAGATATTCCCAAAACAGCAATTATCACGCCTTTTGGGCTATTCGAATTCTTGTTCATGACATTCGGCTTACGCAACGCAGCGCAAACTTTTCAGCGTCACATAAACAACGTAATACAGGATCTCGACTTTGTTTTCGCATACATCGACGACATTCTGATCGCTTCAGAATCCGCGGAGCAGCACGAGACACACCTCCGTACTATCCTCGACCGCCTTCGAAAGGCACATCTCACCGTGAACTTCGAGAAGTGCCAATTCGGTAAATCACAACTCACGTTCCTGGGACATGACATCAGCCAGCACGGTTTGAAACCATCCGAAGCAAAAGTGGAAGCCATTCGCCACTTTAAAAAACCGCTTATAGCTAAAGATTTAAAAAAGTTTCTGGGTATGATCAACTTCTATCGGCCTTTTATCCCACGTGCTGCTGATAACCAACACATACTCCAGACTCTAATCCAAGGCAATAAAAAGAACGACAAGACCCCGATACTCTGGTCCACAGAAGCCGACCACGCATTCGACGCCTGCAAGAACGAGCTTGCAAACGCAACGTTGCTGAACTACATGGCACCTAACTCGCAATTAACACTAACTACCGATGCCTCCGATGACGCCATGGGTGCCGTGTTACATCAGATTGTCAACGAGCAGACGCAACCACTGGGTTTCTTCTCCAAGAAATTCACACCGACGCAAAAGAAGTACAGCACCTACGATAGAGAGCTGACTGCCATCTATCAGGCCATTTTGCACTTCAAGTTCGCATTGGAGGGCAGAAACTTTATAATTTTTACCGACCACAAGCCGCTGATGTACGCTTTCAATCAAAACAGCGAGAAAGCATCACCGCGACGCGCGCGCCAACTGGATTTCATCAGCCAATTCAGTACCGACATCCGGCACATCACAGGAGAGGAAAACAACGTGGCTGATCTTCTCTCACGCATCGAAGCCATCAAACACATCGACTTCGACGAGATGGCACTGGAACAGGAAAACGACGACGAACTACAATCGCTACTCAATTCTGATCCAGAAAATACCATCTCACTAACCAAATTATCTCTTTCAGGCTCAAACAAACAATTGTACTGCCACGTTGCCAATAACCAGATACGCCCGTTCGTGCCCAGATGTCTACGCCAAACCGTGGTTCAAGCCCTGCATTCGCTGAGCCATCCAGGAGTTAAGGCGACGAATAAATTGGTCGGCAAACACTATGTTTGGCCCCACATGGCGAAGGATGTGGCCAAAATCGTACGCTCTTGCATCCCGTGTCAAAAAGCTAAAATCCAACGACACACAAAATCGCCACTGGGAGAGTATGCCGCCAGCGACGCCCGTTTCGAGCACATCAATATCGACATCGTTGGCCCACTGCCATCATCCAACGGATACCGATACTGCCTCACGTGTATCGATCGCTTCTCAAGATGGCCCACAGCAATCCCTTTAGTCGACATCACAGCACAATCGGTGGCCAACGCTCTGATTTCGGGCTGGTTCGCTCTGTACGGAATCCCTCTCCACATCACAACAGATTTAGGCCGACAATTTGAGTCCACACTTTTCCAAGAGCTCGCCAGAATTTGCGGTTTTAAGCACCTGCGCACGACGGCGTACCACCCACAAGCCAACGGGATGATCGAACGCTGGCACAGAACATTAAAAGCGGCCTTAAAATGCGCCGATCCTATTAACTGGAGCAGTTCCCTGCACTTAATCCTCCTAGGCCTACGTACAACAGTTAAAAGCGACATTGGGTTGAGCCCAGCTGAAATGGTTTACGGCACCGCTCTACGTGTCCCTGGCGGATTTTTTACACCAAACACACAAAAACATACCGAGTCTGAGTTCGCCGAGGCTCTTCAAAAAACCATATCTCAGCTACCAACCACTAAGCCAGTGCACCATCATACACCGCAGGAATTTGTGCACCCGGATTTAAACCATTGTACCCACGTCTTCGTCAGAGTGGATCGAGTCAAAACCCCTCTAGAAGCAAACTACGAGGGTCCGTTCGAAGTGCTAGCAAAGCACGACAAGTACTTTACGCTCAAAGGACATACAAAAGACAACAAGGTGTCTATCGACAGACTTAAACCGGCATACATCTTCCAAAACGAATCTCCCTCGACTCAAGGGAAAACGACAGCGCCAACTGCCCAGCCAACCGATCAGTTATCAAGATCAGGACGACGAGTCAGATTCCCAGCAAAGTATCTTTCCTAACAGGAACTCTAGGAGGGGGGTACTGTGGCAACCCTAAGTGCTTACCATAACACAATCGAACTCGATATCTTATGAGAGTATCGATATCGCCGGAGGCCATCTCTAAAAACACAACCTTTTCTACATCTCATCACATCGACAGCTTCATCTGCAGCTAGCAACGCTTTTGTTAATTTTCATTAGTTTTAAGCAAATATATAGTGAATAAATGAACATTAAAAGACCATATATACATGGAAAAAATTTCACTATAAAAACAGACCACAAACCATTAACATATCTATTTTCAATGAGAAACCCAACTTCCAAGTTAACAAGAATGAGGTTAGACTTGGAAGAATATCAATTTACCGCAGTATACCTTAAGGGAAAAAACAATTATGTGGCAGATGCCATATCAAGAATAAGCATCAATGAACTAAAAGAAATCGCATTTGCAAAAGCAACCGACAGCTTCTAAACCCAAGATATTTGACGTCATTCATAACGAAGATGTTAAAAAAGTAGTGACCTTGCATTTAACAATATCGAAGTGTTCTCTCAAGAAGGGAAAACAGATATATGCAAGAATAAACGTTAATGATCTATATACCAATGGAATATTCTATTTAGATCAATTTTTCCAAAGGCTTGAAAAAATAGACGGTATAAATAAGATTAGGCAACTTAAAATGGCACCGAGTGAAAAAATCTTTGAGCTCGTTTCAATAGATAAATTTAAAGATAAGGGCAATGATTAAATATTATTAAATTTAAGAGTAGCGCTAGTCCAGCCGGTGACCATAATAGAAAATAAAAAGGAAAAGGAAGCTATTCTGTTTACATTACATGACGATCCTTTACAAGGCGGACACATAGGCATAACAAAAACGCTAGCAAAAGTAAAAAGACATTACTATTGGGAAAACATGACACGTGACGTTGCAAACCACGTTAAGAAATGTCTGAAATGCCAAAAATCAAAAACCACAATCCATACAAAAAATGCCTTTGACGATAACAGAAACCCCATTAAAAGCGTTTGAAATAGTATTAGTTGACACGATCGGTCCATTACCTAAATCAGACGAAGGTAACGAAAATATCTCGTTAAAATCCCTATACAAGACAAAGGTGCAAAAACAGTAGCGAAAGCCATATTCGAATCTTTTATTCTAAAGAACGGTCCAATGAAGACGTTCATTACGGACATGGAAACTGAATATAAGAATTAAATTATTAATGATTTATGCAAATATCTCAAAATTAATAATATAACATCAACTGCACATCATCACCAAACATTGGGGACAATAGAAAGAAGCCATAGAACATTTAACGAATACGTTAGATCATACGTTTTGTCAGATAAATCAGACTGGGATGTTTGGCTTATATACTTTACATATTGTTTCAATACAACACCTTCTGTTGTACATGGATACTGTTCATATGAACTAGTGTTTAGTAAAACTCCAACCTTAAACATTAAATTCAATAGCAGTGAATACATTACACCACTTTATGACGTAGAAAACTTTGCAAAAGAATCAAAATTCAGACTCGAAAACGCTTATAAAAGAGCGAGAATGATGATTGAACAAAATAAGCAAAAACAAAAAGAAACCTATGATAAAAAATCAAATGATTTAAAATTAGAAATAGGAGATAAAGTTTTATTAAAAATCGAAGTAGGGCATAAATTAGACTTAAAGTATACAGGACCCTATAAGGTAGAAAGTATAGGAGAACGAGATATCATAACAATCTCAAACGTAAAGAATAAAAATCAAACAGTTCATAAAGATAGATGAACTGTTTCCACCAATCAATCAATCAATCAAAAAAAAAAACAATAAAAAAATAAGAAATTATATATAATATACAATAATAAGCAAAATAAATAAGATAACTTTTTTTTCTGAGAAATTTTACTTGTGACAATAATGCAAACAAAATTAAAACATAATTTTTTTTTTGTTTAAATTTTTTTAAAATTTTAGATTTTATACATAAAATATAAATTAATCATAAATTACTAAAATTAAATTAAAACATATTAAGAAAATCATTAATTATTATTTTATTATTTTAAAAAAGGAGGGAGATGTAGTATGCATGGGTCATTATAGGAAGCATCCACTGTAGCAATACAATACAGTGTTGTTATATAAACTTAATGCCCCGGCCGAATAGCCAGTTATATACATATGCTTTAAAGTCCCACTCCTGGGAAGTGCATTGGTCAGCAAATTCCCATGAGTTGACAACGCATACAAGTGAGCCATGCATACTTACAACCTTACGCTCGGGCCGCTACCAGCCTTATATACGAGAATGGAAATATATATGCATATGAATATAGCCGCGACTGATCGCTGCCGAGCCTTTGTAGGCATCGCAGCCGCGAGCAATAGAATAATAATTCACTCTGGATTTGACTTTTAAAGAATAAAGAACGACATGGCCAAAGACCCAAAACACAATATCTATATAAAGACTAGCTGTCCCGGCAGACTTCGTACTGCCAGCTGTTGTTTTTTTTTGTTGCGTTCAGAATCTTCTTTTGTGACAAAACTTAAAAGTTTTCAAACTTAAAAAAATTATCTGATACAGTAAGAACTGAAGATAGCTAAAATTAAGTTTCGCGGAGCTATCATTTTAATCATTTTCAATCCCAAAAATTAAAGAGTACCCTCTTATTTTATTCAATTTCATTTATTGAATAAAACCATAAAGTTTTATAATTATTTTCGATACATCATGTTGCTTACTTATAAAGAGTTTTCCTGAAATACTGGCTATTTATAAAATTTAAATTTGATATTCACAGACACACACTGTTAAAATACAGTGTGTTAATTAATTAAAAGCTTTCTCATAAACTATATTTATACCCTTGCAAAGGGTATTATAATTTTGGTCAAAAGTGTGCAACGCAGTGAAGGAGACATCTCCGACCCTATAAAGTATATATATTCTTGATCAGGATCACCTCCTGAGTCGATATGAGCATGTCCGTCTGTCCGTCTGTCCGTCTGTCCGTCTGTCCGTTTCTACGCAAACTAGTCTCTCAGTTTTAAAGCTATCGAGTTGAAACTTTGCACACACCCTTCTTTCCTTTGCAGGCAGTATATAAGTCGGAACGGCCGGGATCGGTCGACTATATCCTATAGCTGCCATATAACTGATTGATCGGAAATGCCATAACTTTGGTGTTTTTTAAGTTAGAGGGTTGGGACTTTCCACACATGTTATATTTGACCAAAATATCTTGTGTGCAAAATTTCATAAGGATCGGCCGGCTATATCCTATAGCTGTCATAGAACTATCGAAATTGGCATAACTTTGGTGTTTTTTAAGTTAGAAAGATGGGATTTGGTACAGATTACTCTTTTGGCAAAATAATTCGATATGCCAAATTTCATAAGGATCGGCCAACTATATACGATCCGCTACATATCTAATAATATAAGATGCGTGGCGCCACCTAGCGGACTGCGAGTGAACTGCAAGGGTATATAAACTTCGGCTCCGCTCGAAGTTAGCTTTCCTTTCTTGTTTTTGTTTTATTTTGTGGTGCGTAAATAAACAAAGAAGACGGTTTTCCGACGCCCGAACACGCGACGTCTAATTGTCCATGCGCGAAATAGGGAAACTCCAAGTTGATTCCACAAACTTCTAACGATTGTCCTTCCGATTTATTTATAGTCATCGCAAAATCCAGACGTACTGGAAATTGTAAGCGTTTAAAATCGAATGGTGTGTCAAGACATCCTCTCCTTTGTATTTTCCTTTTATGATTGTTGTCTCAATGACGTTATTCATCAGTCTTTTCACAGCCAGTCTTCCAGTATTATGGCTATCAGATGGCATCCGATCCAATGCTATTTTGATCATGTTTACTAAATTGTTATTCTGATGAAGAAACATTTGTAATTGTTGGACAATGGTTCTCTTTACTGTTGATTTGTGAGCACAACGAATATTAATTTCCGCATCTGAATTGCCCATAAAATAAATTTGTAAAAATTGATGATCTGCATCAGATAGTGGTATCAGAGTTCCCAGTAAGTGATAAAATTGTCCTTGTATCTGTGATTTTTCAAAATTTGGCCATTAATTATTTCCTATATATATATTTGAATTCAAACTTCAATATTTTTATATAATACCTTAAAAGTGGGCATGAAATTGGCTTGTATAATATGTGTAGCACCAAATGATGGCATCTGAACACAGTTGTTATATTTCTGAATGTTGGTCAAGAAGTGCTTCGAATCATTTCCAATCCCAGAAACTAAGGAGCGCTGGTGGTAAATGCTCGATGTACCTGTTGTCGTTGTTGGTTATTTGTTCTTCGTCTATTGACTGTGAAACGGCGTGATTGTCGTTGTTCTAATCTTCTGACTTCATGGCGTTCATCTCGTGTATCTTCTGGCTATTCTTGATGCAATCGCGTCATTCTGACACGTGCGTCAGTATTTTGTAGCTGGATTTGTTCTTCTGTTCTTTCGGATCTGCTATTTTGCAACTTTCGAGCTCTGCTTGTACTGCGGCTCATATCAACCCCTTTGCGTTTTCTTGGCATTGCTTGTCATTGTAATTAATCAAAGTGAGAAAATTTCCCGCTCATAAAGTGTCACTATCACAATACACTTGTTGCTGGCTTAAGACAAATGAATTTGAAAAATAATTTCCACAATCACGTGTATTGATGATTTGATGGTTTTAAATTAAAATTTTTCCAATATTTTTCACAATTTTTCAATGAACACAATATCGGTTTGTCACATAAAATTAACTGAGCAGAGAACAATGAGAAGCTGTCAAACAAGGAATCACGTACCGGCGCCTACTATTATTGTAGCCTCCATTTTATTTAGAAAACGTTTGTATGGGAAATAGAAAAATGCGGTTTGAGGATTTTCCCGGCAATTATTCGGGATGAAAAATAGATGTTGGCCGGCTCTCATAGATACCGGATAAGCACAAAAAATTTCATCAAAATCGGTCAAGCCGTTTCGGAGGAGTATGGTAACGAAAACTGTGACACGAGAATTTTATATATTAGATTATATTTTGTACTTGAAGTTTACAGCGCATTGTTGGCCAGTGGGACAACAGGTTGCGCTTCGTACCACATCTTGCCGATCTGAAAGACCGATTGGTCAGTACGGTTGGACGATTGCGCCGAATTTTGAGAAGTGAACGGGGCCTTAGCAGAAAAGCTGTTTGCACCATATATGGTGGTCTTTTTGTTGCTTGCGCAGCAAGCGGATCACCTGCGTGGTACGATGCAGTGTTGGACGTTCAGGGCAGAATGAAAATTTTAAGTGTGCAGAGGTTGATTTTGTTGGGGTGTATGCCTGTGTGGCGCACTGTCTCTACGGAGGCATTGCAAGTTTTGTTTGGAGCAGTTCCGCTTGACTTTGAGATACGGCGTAGAGCCGTAAGCTACAAGCTCAAGAAGGGGCTGCCATTGCTGCAGAATGAATGGCTGTTTCGTGAAATGTCGGGAAGGAACGTGGAGAGTCTAGGGTCAAGTGAATGGAAGTCAATGTTGCGTGAATGTGTCCTGTCAGACTGGCAAGCCCGATGGGAGAATGTGAGAATGGGCGGGCTACTTACGAGTTCATTCCAGATGTCTCGTTTGTTGTCGATCGACCGGACTTTTGTTTTAACCTTAGTGCCGGATTCTTGTTGACTGGCCATGGGACGCTGAATGCATTCTTGCATAGGCGGAACTTGGCAGACAGTACGGAATGCCAGTGTGGCTCTCGGCAGGAGACCTGGAAACATGTTCTCTGTGAGTGACCGTTGTATGATGATCTTCGAGATCTAGGCGGGTTGGGTGTGGTTCAGGCTGGGGGGACTTTGATTTTAGTCAAGTGCTCTCCACGAGCGATAGGGTTAGTAGGTTGAATGTGTTTGCGAGAGCCGTCTTCAGTCGTCGACGAATGCGTTGATTTGTAGATGCCGAGATGTGTTAGGGGTGAATGGTGCATGAATCAGGATCGAGTGAATAGGTGTGTGTAAAGTTCGCCGGGCTTTCGCCCGCCGCCGGGGTTACCAGCCGAGCTTCATGGAAGCCAAACTGGGAGTGCTTCGTTTAGTTGCACGAACCTGACCAGAGGATTTTTCTGGTACCACGGGTGATGAGGATTCACGGAGATGGTGCTCCAACTCCGCCTTTTCACAAGCCCTTAGGGGTTGTTGGGAACAACCGTCTGGCTTGTCTGCTGGCCGTCTTCGAGCGGTCTGGTCACTGACCAGCAGCGATTGCCACGCTTTGCGGAAGAGGAAGGAATAGTCCTCACCTCCGAACAGCGAGAAAGCCATGTTCATGAACATGGTGGATAAAACTGTACCACCTTATGATTTGGCTTCGGCCACTCCATAATCTATTCCCAGCAGCTAAGCACTATCCAGGGCCACCGACCCGTGACTGTTCTGGAGTCAAAATCGGTAGTGTTCTTGTTGGCACGGCGCCTGACCGGAGGCTGTGATAATTTCTGGTACCACGGGAGCCAAAGCCCACGGAACTTGTTCCGACCTGGCTATGGTTGAGGCCCCTTAGGGAGCTACGTGGTGGTTGTGGTTTAACACCTGAATGCGGGTAGAGCCTTCTGGCTCGACGGAAATACCACTACACTTATTGTTTCCTTACTTACTTGATTAAATGGAACGTGTATCATTTCCTAGCCATTATACGGATATATTTATTATTTTTGAGATTCGAGTTTTTTTTTAGGAAAAGTTGATCTTATTCGTTCAATTTCTTTTAATGAAGATAAAGTAAAGCTTAATTACAATCGTTATCGATAAGGTCTAATTCACAATAGCTTATTATAATATTATATACTATACGGAATATCTTATTTACACTATCTTAAATATAAGTAACTCTAGATTATTATAATTATACAATTCAACACGCCTCCTTAAATTTGTTATCTAGAATACTTTTTTACTTCATTTTTACTTCATTTGTTTACCATTATCTTTTTACAGTTTGACTTATAATATTTTACAAGTTGGTACAATAATTTTAGCGATTGTCTATTATTCAAAAATTTAACTTTACATAGGTTAATATATCAGCTAAATGTTTATCAGAATCTACTTTTACAATATCGATTAAGCCTTTATTATAGCTCTCATTTATGTAGTGATACTTAACTTCAATGTGTTTCCATTTCCATTAATTTAATTTCTAGTAAATAATATTTCAGTTACAGCTTCTGACATAGCAGTATATTCAGCAAAAGTTGAACATTTCACAATTGAATTTTGTTTTATTGCCTTCCAGAAGATTGGGTTTCCTGGGAACCTTATAACAAAACCCGTTGTTGATTTTCTATCAATACAATCTCCTGCGAAATCAGAATCTATCATACAGTCTAGAATATCATTATTTAAATTATCACAATAAGTCAGTTTTAAGTCTTTTGTCCTATATAAATATTTCAACACTCTTAAAGCATATTTAAAATGAGTTTCGTTATAGCAGTTTTGGAATCTGCTGAGATAACTCACCGAAATAACTTCACACTATATGTTATGTCCGGTCTTGTGCCTGTACTTATGTATAGTAATTCTCATATTAAGTTTCTATATTTTATATGTTCGGTTGATTCAGATGCTTGTTCTAACTTTAAATTTGTTTCCATGTGTGTATCGTATAATCTTGAATTTTCTAACATATATTTTTCCGCTAAAGACTCTATATATTTCGTTTGACATAATGTCAATTTAGTTCTTTCATTATTATAGTCTACATCTATGTCAACATAGCTTGAAATTTTACCTAAGTCTTTCATAGAAAACCTTTTCTTTAAACTAGCTTTTACTTTTTCGATTTTGGACAAGTTTTTGCAACAATTTAACAAGTCATCTACAAAAACTAGTAAAAGAATTGGATCCGTTTTTGCAATATCTACATATAAACAATAATCGTACTTACTTCTTATAAATCCTAGGCCGGTTAAGAATTAATTTATCGTATCATACCAAGCTCTTGGGCTTTCTCTAAGACCGTACAGTGCCTTTTGTAATATATATACTTTGTCTTCACTGTCTAGCGGCATGTTTATATAGACTTCGGTTTTTACTTTGCCATTTAGGAAAGCTGTTTCTACGTCCATTTGTTCTATAAATAAATTATTTACACAGCTGTAAGATAATAGTGTTTTTAAAGTTTGCATTTTTCCTACTGGCGAATATACATTATCAATATCCTCTTTTTGTTGAAAACCTCTAACTACTAGTCTAGCCTTGAAAGTGCCATCACCTTTTCTTTTGAAAACCCACTTCACATCAATGACTTCTTCATTTTTAGGTCTATCGACAGCTATCAAAGTTTCGTTCTTATTCAGACTTTTAATTTCAGTCTTCATTATTCTTAGAGCTTATCGCCTCCTGGAATGAGTTTGGAACATTCGCATCAATATGATTAACATATATGTAATGGGTTGTTGGACTACCATATCTATCTACCGGAATTTTTTTCCTACTTGAGTTTTTTAATGTTTGAATATTATCTATGGAATTATATTGACTCTGATTCAGATTTTTGTTTTCTAACTTTGCTTCTTTTTCAGATTGCTCATCTTCACATATTTCAGATTGTGTCTCACTAAGAACATTATCTTTACCATTGCTATATACTTCCTCGTATTCTTCTAAGCAGACTAATTCCGTTTTGTCTTCGATTATATCGACATGTCTAACATTAATAACTTTATTGTTCTTTATTATCATCATTGTAACCTACAAGTATTCCGACCTTAGCTTTGTCATCCCATTTGCTTTTTCTTTAAACTTCTGGTATTCTAGCAAATACTCTGCTGCCGTATATTTTTAAATTCTTAACATTTGGCTTAATACTGAAGAATATTTCGAACGGTGTTTTGTTTTCTTGTTTGTTGGCTTTTTATCTGTTCTTTAAATAGGCTACTGCTTTCATAATTTCGGGCTAGTACTGCCTATTTACTTTAGCTTCCCGCATAAGACATCTGCTCATGTCCATAGCTGACCTGTTATATCTTTCTGTTACGCTATTTAGTTCATGTACATATGGAGGACAAGCTAGTATCTCTATTCCTATATCCCTTATGAAAGTGTAAATGTCTTTCTTTAAATACTCCTTTCCGTTATCTCACTGTAATTTTTTCACATATTTGTTAAATTTATTTTCTACGAAGTTAATATAATCTTTGAAACAATTTACCGTGTCTGATTTATTTTTGATCACATACAAGTTGTTTTTTGCAACAATGATATTGTTTTTCGTTATTTTTGATACGCTTAATAAATTTCCCCTGAATTCCATTTACATAGTAAACATTTTTTAACTCTACAGTTTTATTTTTATAGTAGGTTTTAAAAGTTAGTTTGATATTACCAATTTTGGTAGCTTTTAAAGTTTTGCCATCTGGCAGCTTAAAGTCGACAGCCATTTTTAGATCCTGATAACTTACGAAATATTTGTCGCTTTTGATTATATGGTCCGTACAGCCGCTGCACCTCGGTGAGATCCCCTGCCTTTGCTGTAGCATCGTGATCTGCCATGGAAATTTGCCCGTTTTCCTCTGCCCAGGTTGTGATAAAAACCTCTGTTTTGTCCAGTTTGAATAGCAGTTTGGCTTGCTTGATTTCCTTGATTTAGATAGCAGTTTTTTTTCTGGTGTCCATATTTGCCACAACTGAAACAGACTCCTTCAGCATTTGCGTTGAATGTACTCACGCTTGATCTTTTAGACGTCTCGCTTTTGTTGAAATTTTTCTCTTTTATTTTACTTTTTACATATTCAACTGTTCTTTGTTGCTCTGGTACAATATCCAATATAGCTGTAGTTCGGCGGCAATGCTTTTATAAGATATCTCATTTTTTCTGCTTCTTCCAAAACTCCACCTGCTGCATTAAAATCATTTATGTACTTTTCAAAATCAACAAAGAAGTCGTCCACTTCTGTATAATTGCTGAGTTTTATTTCTTCTATTTTGCCTCTTTGTATGATCTGGAGCGCCGTTGATTTCGTTGTGTAAATACTATCAAACTTTTTCATCATCTCATAGGCTGATTTGCATTCACCTATGTATTCCAACGTCTGTCAGCACTGTACTCATAATCATTATCCTCGCTTTTAGGTCTCTCTTAGTCCAGTCCGCTTCAGCTTCCTTATCGGTCTTCATCCTTGTTGCTTACATTCTTTGTATTCCAGCAGAACCATCAATCTCAGTTTCCAACTTGTGAAGTTTGTTCCATCGAAGACGGGTATTAGAGTGTCTTCAATTCTTGCTTGAGCAGCCATAGTTATTGCCTTTTTAATTTCTGTATTGTTTTCGTCTATGTCTTTTCAATTTTTATAGCAACACCTTGCATTGATCAGTTTTTTGAATTCAGTGTAGAATTCCTAAAGCACTTTTATAGCTGTTCTGTTTTCTTTTATTGTCATTTATATTTCTTTCGCTTTTAGTTGTAGTTCTTCACTTGGTCTTTGTCAAGTTTTTTTTTCCAAAAATTTTTTAATCTGCTTGCAAGTTAACTAAGTCAACCGGGCGACGGCAACGACCGATCGTCCGAAAGCTCGCTCCGGCCAAATTGCTGACCCAGCGTCTGGCCGGAAGCTCGTGCATAGCCGGCAAGCACTGCCCATTGGAGTGGCCGCTATGAGTCTTACTTTTGTTAGTTCTTAAGTTCAGTTCTGCTTTTGCATTTATGAAATAAAGAGCCATCGCTCCTGCATTGAAATTCCGACGATCCGTCGTAAAACACTTATCATTACAAATCTGACTTAGTCTCTAGGCCAGCAGATAAAGAGGGACAGTCATCCATCCAACATAATCTTCCTAATTGATATTCTACGGCCAGCCGGCTAGAAGTCATCAAAGGGCCTGTTGCCCCAACCATCACCTTTCCATATCTTGCCACATCTTACCACATCTTATTAATTGGCGCCCAACATCTTAAAGAACCCACTGTAACAAATTGGGGAAACATGTAAGTGAGCACCTCCAACTATATGCTTTCCTATATCAGCATTAGTTTAGCTTCAAACTAAATAAAATAAATCGCTGCCGGAATAATTTCTGCAGCTCCACTTTAATATTTTTGTGTTAACTTCGTATTAAATAAAAATTAATTAACTCATTATTTGATTGATAATTTAATGGTGAATTATATGTGCGATAATAGTATTTGTTTTATGCTGTCTGTGTATTGTTTGCATTTTACTGCCAAAAATAAGTACGGATATTAAATACCTCTAAAGCACTAGGCCGCCGCTAACGAATTAGTCGTGAATTTATTTAAAATTATTTTTCACTTAATATCGGCGTTTAATTCTGCCGTTTGGATATTCATAAATTGTGAATTTATTTATATAATTCGTGGTGTCTCTTTGCTTAGACCCTAAATTCTTAGTATATGCCTCGCAATACATTTTTTTTATTACCCCCACTCGGCCACTGCTGGAAATCCTGCATATGCATTTGTGTGGCAAATTCTTGCTATTCATTTCTTTGTTTCTCATAGCGGAGGCTCAGTCCCCGCATACCCTTGACCCTGTTGCTGCTTGGTAGGGCACCGGCTCGATAATACGAGCTCATTTTGCTAGAGCGGCGGCTCCGACCCCGCACACCCCTTGCCATGCCAACTGCCTTCATGGGCAGAATAGCTTGAGCGAGCATTCCCCTACCAGTGCGATTTAACTCGGCCACATATGAGCTCTCCATTCCAGCAATACAGGGATAATAAACCATACGCCATTGACTCAGAATCTGATAGCGAAGGGCCCCCGCGTACTAACCCCACAGTAGGAATTATGGACCCAGAGCATCTTAAGGTTGTAATTCAGGCCGCGGTTAACCATGCCTTGGCGGAAAGGGTCAACAAAGAGCAGGAATTGCGCCAAGCCATAGAGCAGTTGGCCGCCCAGGTGGCAGCGGTGCAAGTCGCTCCCACACAAGCAGAGGCCCCAAAAATCAAGGTTTATGAGCCCATTAACATCAAAGACAATGTTCAATGCAATGAGCCGTTAGATGCCCCATTGCCTGTCCGAATTTACGGGGGCACAAGAAACATACGTCTCATGGCGGCAAGCGGCGGTAGCTGCATATTACATTTTTAGGAATTATGTTAATAGCTCACGCCATTATCAGGCGGTAGTCATAATTAGGAGTAAGATTAGGGGCCCTGCCGATGCAGTGCTATCCTCGTTCGGCACAATATTGAATTTTGATGCGATCATAGACCGCCTAGATTTCACATATAGTGACAAACGACAGATTCACGTCATTGAGCAGGAAATGGGTACCCTCAGACAGGGAAGCCTCACGCTCCTGCGATACTATGACGAGGTCGAGAAAAAGCTCACCTTGTTTACTAATAAAGCAACTATGTCGTACGAAGCATCGGCGGCAAGAATTTTATGCGAAAAGTTCCGGGATGATGCGCTCCGCATTTTTATTTCGGGCCTTAAGCGCAGCCTCTCCGATGTCCTTTTCTAGACAAAGCCGAAGGACATGCCAACTGCGCTGGCATTGGCTCAAGAGGTGGAATCAAACCACGAGAGGTACACCTTCGCAGCATCGTTCGCGAAGAGCCTGGAAGATAGGGACAGGAAGCAAATTCCAAAGGCAGAAGATCGCCAACAAACGTCCTATCAAGGGCACTCCCAAGTGAGTGCGGGTAAAAACCCGCACTTCACTAAACAACACAAGGCTCAGGTGCACTCCGCTCCGAGCGGGGACAGGCGTCGCGAATACACGCCAGAACCCAAGGATGTTGACCCATCAATGTCTAGGTTGCTCAAGCCATCTCAAGCGCCGGCCGGATCCGATCGATCCGACCCGCCCAAAAGGCAGAGGGTAAACCACATTACTCAGGGCCCAAACGAAACCGAGGATTACACCGCCGCAGCTTCAAGCGCGGCACAAGAAGTCAGTGACAATGGTATCCTTGAGTATGATTCGGACGCAATTAATTTTTGAGGGGAAAATCCCTGCTACCTGTCATCAGACGAAGAGTAGCGGGGGTAAACATGAGACTTTTAATAGATATGGGCGCGGCAAAAAATTTCATCCATACGAGGGATTAAAAGGTGTCCGCCCAGTAGAATCGCCATTCACGATACATTCAATCCATGGCGTCACCACTATCACTAAAAAGTGTTATGTTTCCCTATTTAACTTGAAGGCCACGTTCTTCATATTACCAGATTTGTCCTCCTTTGATGCCATAATTGGTCTTGACCTGTTAAAACAGGCAGGGGCATCGCTTTGTCTAGATTCCGGCTACCTCAAATGGGGCTCCGAAGTAGAAAAGTTAGAGTAAAAGTAATTCTACCAACATTGATTGCTCGGACGCGTCGCCTCTAGTTAAAGAGGCCTTTATCAAAATGCTTGGCAAACGAAAGAAAGCCTTCGCAATCCCCAACGAGGCCCTGCCTTACAACACGTCGGTGGTAGCTACCATCAGGACGGTAAGCGAGGAGCCCATTTATGCCAAGTTTTACCCATACCCAATGGGGGCTGCAGATTTTGTCAACAGCGAAATCCAAAAGTTGCTAAAGAATGGCATAATACAAAAGTCAAAGTCCCCCTACAATAACTTAATATGGGTAGTAGACAAAAAGGGCACTGACGAAGCGGGTACCCGAAAAATGCGACTTGTGTTGGACTTTCGCAAATTGAACGAGAGGACGAGTCCCGATTCCCTATGATACTAGGGAATTTAGGCAAAGGCAAATACTTCACGACACTTGATCTGAAGTCAGGCTACCACCAGATCACTCTGGCAGAGCGTGACCGCGAAAAGACTTCCTTTTCCGTTAACGGAGGAAAGTACGAGTTTCGCCGGCTTCCGTTTGGCTTGAAGAATGCTGCCAGCATCTTCCAGAGAACCATCGACGACATACTGCGAGAGCAGATTGGCAAATTTTTCTATGTCTATGTTGATGATGTCATCGTTTTTTTAGAGGACGAAAACGCCCACATACGGCATGTGGATTGGGTTCTTAAGAGCCTGCTCGACGCCAACATGAGGGTGTCAGCACAAAAAAAACGTCTTTAAAAAAACGTTAGTTTCTTGGGCTTTATAGTCACTAATAAAGGTACCACAACAGACCCAGAAAAAACCGAGGCCATACAGGAATTGCCCGAACCCAAGAATGTATTCGAGGTGAGATCGTTCCTTGGCCTGGCCAGTTATTACCGATGCTTCATCGAAGATTTCGCATCAAGTTGCATAACATTCTGGCTTCAGAGGATGTCATCCTCAGCTATCCCGATTATAAAATGGCATTTGATCTAACGACAGATGCCTCGGCATACGGCATTGGCGCAGTGCTTTCCCAAAAGGGACGACCCATCACTATGATCTCCAGAACCTTAAAGGACAGAGAGGATAACTATGCTACCAACGAAAGGGAGGTGTTAGCCATAGTTTGGGCACTAGGAAAGCTGCGTCACTACCTGTATGGGGTCAAAGACATAAATGTCTACACTGACCACCAACCGCTGACATACGCGGTGTCGGATTCTAATCCGAATAAGAAGATTAAAAGGTGAAAAGAACGCATCGACGAGTATGGTGCCAATGTTCATTACATGCCTGGCAAAGACAACCTCGTTGCAGATGCCCTCTCGAGGCAACAACTCAACGTTGTAGAAGAGGAAGAGGCATTTTCAAGCGCGGCCACAATCCACAGTGAGCTGTCGCTAACCCACACTATCCCATCAACGGACAAGCCTCTAAATTGCTTCCAAAACCAGATAACTCTGGAGGAAGCCCGCTGTTCGTCGAAACGCAGCTTCGTTCTCTTTGGAAATAAGAGACGGCATAACATTGACTTCTCTTGCGAGGAGTCATTGCTGTAGGAGCTCGCGGACGTGATAGTTCCTAAAGGCGTAAACGCCATCCATTGCGATTTGCACACGCTAACAATGGTACAGAACAAATTGGTTCGGCAATTCCCGGCCACCAAATTTTGGCACTGCAAAAATCGAGTGACGGATATTTTTGCAATTGACGAGAGGCGGGAGATTCTCACTGTCGAGCACAACAGAGCTCACAGGTCTGCCCAAGAAAACGTGAAGCAGGTACTCTCCGAGTACTACTTCCCGAAAATGGCTAAACTAGCAAGCGAAATAGTCGCTAATTGTAGGACATGCGCTAAGGCGAAGTATGACAGACACCCCAAGAAGCATGAGCTTGGCGAGACACCACTCCCATCTCATGTAGGAGAAATGCTACAAATAGACATTTTCTCCACGGACAAAAACATTTCCTTACGTGCATTGACAAATTCTCGAAATTTGCCATGGTCCAACCAATTCCCTCTAGAACCATAGAGGACCTGAAACCGGCATTACTACTGCTGATGAATGTTTTCCCTAAAACCAAGGTCATATATTGCGACAACGAATTGCACACCATTTTGACCATGCTGGAAAACCATTTCGGCGTTAAAGTTTCAAACGCACCGCCCCTCCACAGTACCTCAAACGGACAAGTGGAGCGCTTCCACAGCACTCTGGTTGAGCTCGCCAAATGCCTTAAAATTGATAAAGGCATCAGTGACACCGTCAAGCTAATCTCACTGGCCACAGCCAGGTACAATAAGTCTATCCATTCGGTCATCGACAAGAGGCCGGCCGACGTGATACAAACACAATCGGAAGAACCATTGTGTGAGATTCAGGATAAGATTAGAATTGCCCAAGATAAGCTCAGGAACAGGGAAAATGCTTCCCGACAAAACAGGGAGTTCGAAGTTGGCGAGAAAGTCCTAGTAAAATCCAACAGGCGACTAGGCAACAAACTCTCTCCATTGTGGGAAGAGAAAGTTGTAGAAGCGGACATGGGGACCACAGTCCTCATTAAGGGGAGGGTGGTCCACAAGGACAACCTTAGTTAGACGAGGCATGGTCATGTTGACTTGATTCGTCTGATAACACAGGCCGACAATTTCCAACTTTTTTTTTCCTCCACGCATAATTTTACCTGCTCCATAATCTTTAGGCTCCCCTGAACCAAAGTCCAGAACAAACATAGGTTCTATCACCCACCGTTTCCGCGGTACACCTAAGAGAAGAAATTGATCAAATTTTACCATATATTGAATTATGTAGGCCGTGAAATGGCTACGACCATCATTGTTTCCAGTACATATCATTTTTGAAATGTATGTGTACCAACTAAAATTAAAAAATGGTATCTAGCAGTTACCATATCTTTGGAATACTCATCCAAAGTTGAAATCTCAGATTTTCTACGTTAATTTTTGCTCTTCTATGATTTTTCCCCAAACATTTTTCTATGGAAGATTTTTATTTTCTTATTGAAATCAGTAGATCATACCATGTTTTAATTTTGGATTTAAGGAAAAACTCGAAATAATTTTATTGAATTTAATATAGGTGGTTCAACAATATTTTCTTAAATTAAATTGGAGTTTTTAATCTCATATTTTCAAAAAGTCATGGCTATCTACAACTTCTGTAAAGCTTTACTAAACAAGCTGAACCTGCAATAGATACGTTTTGAATATAGAAACAGTTTTAGATAGCCATGACTTTTTGAAAATATGAGATTAAAAACTCCAATTTAATTGAAGAAAATATTGTTGAACCACCTATATTAAATTCAATAAAATTATTTCGAGTTTTTCCTTAAATCCAAAATTAAAACATGGTATGATCTACTGATTTCAATAAGAAAATAAAAATCTTCCATAGAAAAATGTTTGGGGAAAAATCATAGAAGACCAAAACTTAACGTAGAAAATCTGAGATTTCAACTTTGATGAGTATTCCAAAGATATGGTAACTGCTAGATACCATTTTTTAATTTTAGTTGGTACACATACATTTCAAAAATGATATGTACTGGAAACAATGATGGTCGAAGCCATTTCACGGCCTACATAATTCAATATATGGTAAAATTTGATCAATTTCTTCTCTTAGGTGTACCGCGGAAACGGTGGGTGATAGAACCTATGTTTGTTCTGGACTTTGGTTCAGGGGAGCCTAAAGGTTATGGAGCAGGTAAAATTATGCGTGGAGATTTTTTGCTGTTGGCCTGTGTAATTTTTTACCACCTTTTTTCACGTTTTTTATTCCTAGCCACTTGGCATAAGTTTTCTTATTTTTTATTTGTCATTATCATTGTTTTTACTTAGGCTATTCTACGCTTTATTTTATATGCTTGGTGGTGGGCTTCTTAAATTTTGCAAAACACTACAATGAATCCGAAAATTACAGGTTCACTACTATACCTCTGTTATTCCTTTTGACCCTAACATCGGCAAGAGACTAAGAACATGATTCACTTGTTTCCCCAGTCACACATGCAGAAACTTTTGAGAGTAGATGTCGCTCATCTGCGTGACCTGCTCGAGTCACTGAGCATCCACCATAGAGTAGCTAGGAGTTTAGACTTCTTGGGAGCGGCGTTAAAAGTAGTGGCGGGAACGCCAGACGCGGAGGATTTTGAAAAAATCAGACTTACCGAATTCCAGCTCATTAATGCAAACAATAGACAGGTCGATATTAACAGTAAAGTACAGGAACAGATAAATAACATTACCAGCACAGTCAATCAAATTCTGAGGTCGGCTAAAGGATCCCAAATTGATTCGGGACACCTATACGAGATGTTATTATCTCGGAATAGGATGATTACAATGGAGCTGCAGAATTTATTGCTTGCAATAGCGCTCGCCAAAATCAATATGCAGACCTGGAGAGTATATGGATAGAGGAGCCCACAGATACCTCCATCAAAGATATATTGTCCGTTGCGTCCGTTAAAGTTTTACAATCCACTAACATTATTCATTTCATTATTAAGTTTCCTAAAATTAAGTCAGCTTGCGTCAAAATTACAATTTTTCCCGTGTCACATCACGACACAATGCTCAGACTGGAGGACAAGGTCATAGCGGACTGCGATGGAGAGATCCACACGGTGAAAAACTGCTCCATGTCATCGGGAGTAACATTTTGCCAACTGGCGCTGAGAAGATCTTGCGCCCAGGAACTCCACGCGGATGGGATTGCGCACTGCGACATCTAGCATAGCGATCTGCATCACATCACACATGTGGACGAGGGAGTCCGCATCATAAACGATCGCCCGGCTCGTGTGAGTGTGGACAATGGCACTTACATCTACCTGCAAGGAACACACCTTATCACCTTCATCGAGAGTGCCACGGTTAATGAAACCCGATATATCAATCATGATATGGCCCAGAAGAGGGCACCAGGAGTACCCAGCTCGCCTTCCCTGAACATTTCTCTGGAGCACAACATTCTCATCCTCCCATACCTTCACCGCTTGAGTGAGCATATCAAGAGATTTGGGGAAGATGTCAACAACTACCGCTCGCACCAGATAGCGCTAGTCGCGGGAACAGTTTTCTGCACGTTGATTTGTATCGGCCTCACTTATTGGCGAGTCACCCAGGCCAAGAGATCCACGGCCCAACTAAAGGAAGTGATGGCCCAATTAGGGTCGGCCGAGGGCGGCCTTAATCTGGATGGGGGAGTAGTTAACTAAGTCAACCAGGCGACGGCAACGACCGATCGTCCGAATGCTCGCTCCGGCCAAATTGCTGACCCAGCGTCTGGCCGGAAGCTCGTGCATAGCCGGCAAGCACTGCCCATTGGAGTGGCCGCTATGAGTCTTAATTTTGTTAGTTCTTAAGTTCAGTTCTGCTTTTGCATTTATGAAATAAAGAGCCATCGCTCCTACATTAAAACTCCGCCGATCCGTCGTAAAACACTTATCATTACAAATCTGACTGAGTCTCTAGGCCAGCAGATAAAGAGGGACAGTCATTCCTCCAACATAATCTTCGTAATTGATATTCTACGGCCATCCGGCTAGAAGTCATCAAAGGGCCTGTTGCCCCAACCATCACCTTTCCATATCTTGTTAACTGGAGTAGAATTTGTCGACGGCGGTTCATCACTTAACCACATCTTATTAATTTGCATCCACGTGTTCCTTTGTAATGTATGTGAGTATTTGCTTACTATGATGATCGATTTAATTAAATGCCTTCAAACACGCTTCACTTTAATGCAGATGTTCTTATTTTTAGTATATATTTTTTTCCTTAAATTTAAATCTTTTCGTTCGACGTGCCACTTTGTCGTAGATTTGTGTGTATGAGTTCGCAAGCTTTTTACTTGGACTAAATCTATTCTTTTAACTTTTTATTTTTATTTTATACCAAAACTATTCACTTTTCCTTTACTTGTTTAATAAACCTTGTTTCATTAACCTTGTTCTGCTACCATGTTGAGATTCGAGTTTTTTTTTAGGAAAAGTTAATCTTATTCGTTCAAGCTCTTTTAATGAAGATAAAGTAAAGCTTAATTACAATCGTTATCGATAAGGTCTAATTCACAATAGCTGATTATAATATTATATACTATACGGAATGTCTTATTTATACTAGCTTAAATATAAGTAACTCTAGATTATTATATTTATACAATTCAACACGCCTCCTTAAATTTGTCTCTAGAAATCTAGAGACTAGAAATCTAAAATCTAGAATACTTTTTTACTTCATTTGTACTTCATTTGTTTACCATTATCTTTTTACAGTTTGACTTATAATATTTTACAAGTTGGTACAATAATTTTAGCGATTGTCTATTATTCAAAAATTTAACTTTACATAGGTTAATATATCAGCTAAATGTTTATCAGAATCTACTTTTACAATATCGATTAAGCCTTTATTATAGCTCTCATTTATGTAGTGATACTTAACTTCAATGTGTTTCCATTTCCATTAATTTAATTTCTAGTAAATAATATTTCAGTTACAGCTTCTGACATAGCAGTATATTCAGCAAGAGTTGAACATTTCACAATTGAATTTTGATTTCTTGTTTTCCAGAAGATTGGGTTTCCTTGGAACCTTATAACAAAACCCGTTGTTAATTTTCTATTAATACAATCTCTTGCGAAATCAGAATCTACCATACAGTATAGAATATCATTATTTAAATTATAACAATAAATCAGTTTTAAGTCTTTTGTCCTATATAAATTAAACACTCAACACTCTTAAAGCATATTTAAAAAGAGGTTCGTTATAGCAGTTTTGGAATCTGCTGAGATAATTCACACTATATGTTATGTCCGGTCTTGTGCCTGTACTTATGTATAGTAATTCTCCTATTAAGTTTCTATATTATATATGTTCCTCTAACTACTAGTCTAGCCTTGAAAGTGCCATCACCTTTTCTATCTATCGACAGCTATCGAAGTTTCGTTCTTATTCAGACGTTTCATTTCGCAATCCATTGCTCTAATCCAGTCTTCATTATTCTTAGAGCTTATCGCCTCCTGGAATGTATTTGGAACATTCGCATCAATATGATTAACATATATGTATTGGGTTGTTGGACTACCATATCTATCTACCGGAATTTTTTTCCTACTTGATTTTCTCAATGTTTGAATATTATCTACGCAGAAGAGTGTGGGGAGCCAGATGTCTGATAGGCAGTTTGGCTTCCGTGGAGGGAGGTGTGCGGAGGTCGCTTGGAGGAGCGTTAAGGGTTACAATGTTACAATGATTATCTAAATGGTTAAATGCCACATTTTACGAAAGCTGCCTCCAATTGATTATTAAAACCTCACTAATTAGCCTCCTCTAGCCTGAGATCTAGAGGGTGAGTCCGCTTCAACCTTCTCGTGGTAGTGCTGTTGTCCAACAAATTGATGGCCTGGGGGTTGGGATGTCGATCCAGCCTATCGACATATCTTGTGGCGAATCTCCGGACTTCTTCGCTGACCCATAGGACGCCCAGCTGGGCGTGGATGGTCACGTTATCGTGGTAAGGGTGGGCTCCAGATAACGTCCTGAGGGCCCTGATCTGTGCGAGCTGGATAATCTTCCTGTTGCTTGGGCTCGCCGTCCCCCATAGCTGGATACCGTAGGTCCAAACTGGCTTCACTATGGTCTTGTATATCAGGAGTTTAACTCTTAGCTTCAGTCTGGACCTCCGTCCAATCATTCAGTATAGCTGACGCAGCTTGTCTTGGAATTGCTTTCGTTTTGGCAGCAAGTCGGTTCTCCAGGTGAGGCTCCTGTCTAGGGTCATACCCAGATATTTGGGTGTAGGGCTTGCTGGAAGTAGAGTGCCACCGAGACTGACTCCAGGACAGTTGCCTCTCCGCTTGGACCGACTTTTCGTGGTTGACAGCAATGTTCCACCTTTGAAGCCACGGGTCGAGAATGTCAAGCTGGCGTTGGAGACACGCAGAAGCCTCCTCTGGCGAGGTTGCAGAGGCCAAAAAAGCAGTGTCAGCTAGAAGGCCCTCCTCTGCAGCAACAGGCATGTCAGCTGTGTACATGGTGTACAGGATAGGGCCAAGTACACTGCCCTGCGGGACCCCAGCTTCGATGGGCTGTAACCGGATCTTGCTTCCCCACTTCTGACCCTGAACTTCCTGTCCGTCAAGTAAGAGTTGAGGAACTCGTAGTGTTTTTGTGGCAGGTTCCCCTTGAGCTTCGCTCTCAGCCCAGGGTGCCAGACCCTGTCAAATGCCTGCTTGACATCCAGAAAGACAGCACAGCAGTACTTCTTCTCCTCTACACTGTCTAGAATTTTTGCCACGATTCTCGGAGTAGCTTTCGATGTTGGTGCTAGTTCTGATCATCCTGGGTCGGGCGATTTTCTTCTCTACAGGGGTGTTAGTGTGGAGTTCCACCGCGCTGTGATCGGAAAAAAGGTCTCCATTAGGCGAGCAGGCTATGGAGTCTGGATGGGAGATAGCGAAGTCGAGAAGGTCCGGCAGCTTCTGGGGGTCAGTGGGCCAATAGGTAGGCTTTCCAGTAGAGTGGCAGTTGTACGCTCTACGATGGATGCACTTGTATAAAGCAGATCCTTTGGGGTTATTCACCCTCGAGCCCCACCATGGGTGCTTGGCGTTGAGGTCGCCTGCGAGGATGAATTTGTCGCCCAAGTCGCCTAGAAGGAGGCCGAACTGGTCTTCGGAAACTCTCTTTTTAGGGGGAATGTAAGCCGATGCAATGGTAAGCTTTCCCATTGCAGTGGAGTCTGCGATTCTGGCGCACTGGACCCACTCTTCCTTGAGGGTTGCAATCTCGCTGTAATCAATGCTGTCCTTGATTACGACCGCCGCTCCTCCGTGTCCTCTTCCGCTAGGATGGTCCGCGTGTATGACGTCATAGCCGTGCAATTGCAGGTATGACTTATGGGTGAAATGAGTTTCTGATATTAGAAGTATATCGATGCATTGAGTGTGGATAAAGTGTTCCACCTCAAGCCTGTTTTGGACAAGTCCGTTAGCGTTCCAGAAGGCTAAGTGCAACCTACTTGTTGCATACTTGCGAGAGGATGGCACTAATCATTGAAGTCATTCGCTCGAACATCTTGTCCGTAACTTTTTCTAGCAGGTTTTCTACCCTTGTCATGAATGCTGCCATCTGGTCGGCCTGCGGAATCTCGGGTGTTGTCATTTGTTGTTGTTGTGGCCAATCTCCTCCTCTGGCTGTATCAGCATAGCTTCTAGTTGAGGTGTCCACTGTTGGGTATTGCTGAGCGGGCGGGTACGCTAAGCGGCGTTGGTTGGTGGTTGAGCTGGGCGTCGTTCTTTTGGAGCCATGCCGGCCTTGGCTTTCTTATAAGCCGGGCAGCCTTTGTACGACGCAGGATGGGCCTCGTGACAGTGTACGCATTTAGCCGCTTCTTCACGTGTCTTCCGACACTCGCTTGTGCTGTGTTGATCGCCACATTTGACACAGCGATGCTGCAGCTTGCAGTATCGCTGACTGTGCCCAAATCCTTGGCACCGGTAGCACTGTGGCACGTCATGGAATTTACGTGGAGGTTCAACCGTGACCACAGAGTGACAAATTCTTTTGATTTCGAAGACCTCCTTGTTGTTGCTAGATGGCTCAAGGTTGACAAAGAAAATCGACAGCGGTGTTTTGGAGATGTGCCCCATGGCATTGCGCGCATCTCGGACCACATGTGCTTGTCGCCGGAAGTTCTCCTTGATATCATCGATGTCAGAGGTGTGATGCAGACCTTTCACAACGACTCTATAGGCTCTGTCTTCCTTGGGCTGGAACGTATAGTATCTTTTCCCGGCACTATCGAGGTGGGACTTGAGGGCAGAGTACGACTCCTTGTCCAGCATCATAACCCTAATCTGGTTATCTCTGGCAGCTTTATATGTAAAGTCTTTCCCTTTTCCAACACTTTTCTCAATTGTAAAGAATAGTGCTGCTATGTTGGTGACGTCAGGGATAAAGATAGGCGGAGGTTTAAGGTCTTGGGCGTCTTTTCGGCTTATTCTTCCTAAATTTCTGCCCGGCACAGTCGATGTCCAATTCACTTTCACTGGAGCCAACCACAGTTTCTTCTTCAGTGTCGCTATCGTCATCAGAAGAAAGGGGAGCAAGAAGTTGTCCCCAGGCTTAGATGCCCTGTTGAGTGCATCCAGTTTGGCTCGAGCTGCTCCGCTAGTGCTGGGTATTTTCAAATCTTTGGCTTCTGGTCACACTTTTTTCACTCCACTTGTCAAAAAATTGTATGCATAAAAAACGCAATTAAACAGCGTATTGTTAATGTCACTGCCACAAAAATATGTCTGTTCGGTGGAGCCGGAGCTCGTGCACGCGATGCAACACAGCACGACTTTCGACGGTGTGTATTTCGGCCGGAAACGATTTTTTACACGGAGCGCACGGAAGGCACATCTGTTCACTTCGGAAACTGGATCGTGACTAAAAAGGTATACATATATATGGACTGACTGCAATGGTCTCTACCTCATATTTATTGGAAGTGATAGAAGGATTTTTCTCTCACTTAAAACTGCTGCGAGTGTTCGTTTACATGGTCCGCTTTATAAAGAAGTGTAAAAAATTAGTAGTTACTTCTGATAATGTATCTTCCCCTGTCGAATATCAACACGATTTTAATAAAATTGTCCATATAGTCCAAGAGCACGAGTTTCAAGAGGAAATTAAAAATGTTAGAAAAAATCTTGTTGTTGGTCTGGGCTTACCTTTTCGTTGTTGCGGGTCGGGGGGCGACTAGCTAATGCTCCTATTTCGTACGATGCCAAGTTTCCAGTATTGTTGACGAAGCGCTCTCAATTTGTTCAGAGCTACGTCCGATACTTGCACGAGTCGAATTTTCATGTGGGTCCACAAGCACTAGTGAGTCTCTTGCGACAGCGCGTTTGGATAGTAAACGCGCAGGAAGTCTGCAGTCAGATAGTGCGGTCATGCATACGCTGTTTTAAATGCAAGCCTCATCTGATGACTCAAATCATGGGAGATTTACCCTTAGATCGAGTTCGTGCTCTCCGCCCATTTTCCATATGTGGCGTGGATTTCTGTGGCCCTATTGAGACGACATTGAAAATTCGTGGTAGGCCACAATACAAGTCCTACATTGCCCTGTTTGTTTTTTTTGCGTCTAAAGCAGTACATTTAGAAGTAGTTTCCGATTTGTCAACTGATTCCTTTCTATTGGCTTTTCAAAGGTTCGTTGGGCGCCCTCAGTCAGGATCCAAGCGACGGCGAGGCGTTGACTCCCGGGCACCTGTTGACAGGCGGGCCGCTCATCGGCCCACCAGCACCGCGGACCCCGGACAGGCAGGGTCTAACGTGCTTGCGGCGATGGCGGCTTGTCTCGTCAATCAAGCAAACGTTTTGGCAGCGTTGGTCCCGGGAGTACGTCTTGGTCGAAGTGGCAGCGGGAGCAGGAGGACGCCAGGAAGGGCGATCTGGTCCTGGTCGGAAGGGTCAGGGTCGCCGACGTCAGGACGAGTAGAGGAGCAGTATTTAGGAGAGCAGTCCACAAGCTGGCGAGGTTGCCAGTAGTTGAAGCCTAATGAAGGCCTTCAACGGGGCCGGTGTATAATTAATGTAGATAATTAAGTGGAATGTTATGAAGTCTAGTATAAGTTAGTTTAGGGCGGAGCGGGAGCGCAAATAAAGCTCTCAATTGCGCTCTCCCATGAATTCGCCCCGCTTCGCCGCACTAGATAAGCTAGGCTTAAGCTTTTGTTGATATGAATATATACTCGAATTTATAACGTTGAACAGAGTGCACGCATTTTTCGTTTTCGTTGTTTGCAATAATTTAATTTAATTACTACAGCCATCATTCTAGTCTTTCGGTTTCTTAGGAAGTCTAGTATAAGTTAGTTTAGGGCGGAGCGGGAGCGCAATTCGCCTCGCTTCGCCGCACTAGATAAGCTAGGCTTAAGTTTTTGTTGAATATAATCGAATTTATAACGTTGAAAAGAGTGCACGCATTTTTCTTTTTTGTTTTTTGCAATTTAATTTAATTACTACAGCCATCATTCTAGTCTTTCGGTTTTTTCGCTACGAGATAAACTAATCTCAATTAACACTGTTTAAAAAAGGTATATATATATATTTTTTTTTTTAATCAATCAGGAGTTTAAAATCTGTCCGCAGTTATGGACAATAATTAAATGTTACAATTGTTCCTTGACATAAAGAAGAATACAAAGATACAATGATTATCTAAATGGTTTAATTCCACATTTTGCGGGTTCTTCAGGTGAGCCTCCTGTCTATGGTCATACCCAGATATTTGGGTGTAGAGCTTGCTGGAAGTAGAGTGCCACCGAGACTGACTCCAGGACAGTCGCCTCTCCTAAGGGTAAAAGTCATCTGGGCTGATTTGTCGTGATTGACGGCAATGTTCAACCTTCGAAGCCAAGGGTCAAGGATGTCAAGCTGTCTTTGGAGACATGCAGAAGCCTCCTCTGCGAGGTTGCACAGGCCAAAAAAGCAGTGTCGTCTGCATATGTTGCGGCTACAAGGCCCTCCTCTGCAGCAACAGGCATGTCAGCTGTGTACATGGTGTACAGGATGGGGCCAAGTACACTGCCCTGTGGGACTCCAGCTTCAATGGGCCTGTATCCAGATCTTCCTTCTCCACTTCTCACACTGAACTTCCTGTCCGTCAAGTATGAGTTGAGGAACTCGTAATGTTTTTGTGACAGGTTCCTTTGAGCTTCGCTCTCAGCCCAGGGTGCCAGACGCTGTCAAACGCCTGCTTGACATCCAGAAAGACAGCACAGCACTACTTCTTCTTCTCTAGACTGTCCAGAATCTTTGCCACGATTCTGTGGCATTGCTCGGGGGTGGAGTGGGAGCGCCTAAAGCCGAATTGGTGATTTGGGATAAATTCTGCCTCGTCCAAAAGTAACTGCAATCTTCGTAGAATCAATCTCTCTAGAATTTCGGAGATTACCGAAAGCAGACTAATTGGCCTGTAAGAGGCAAGGTCAAATTCGGGCTTTCCAGGCTTAGGGATCAGTATAACTTCCGCCTGTTTCCAGCTAGTGGGGAAATGTCCGTTCTCTAGACACGCGTTGTAAATTCTCGTGAGTCTTCGTATGCCTGAAGGTGGGAGATACTTGACTGCGAGTGCCTCTATCCCATCATCACCCGGAGATTTCTTGGTGTTGAGGCCTGCCACCTCCTCTTTGACCTCCTCCTCCGAGACAGGTTCCAGCAGGCTGAAGTCCGTGTGTGGTTGGGCCAGTCAATGACCGTTTCAGCCTTATCCTCCTCCGAGCACATGTTGAAGGGCTTGAAGGCTTCCTCGAGGTGAGCAGCAAATGCGTCGGCTCTCTCCTGATCCGAGCGACATCATCCGCCGTCAGATTTTCTTATCTGGGCCACCTTTTGTTTGGGACTCTTTCTATAGCGCGTTAGTTGCCACAAGTTGTGTTGAGGGTCCCCAGGCTCAAACTGTAGGTACTCCTCAAATGCGCAAGGCCGCAACCTCTGCAGCAGCCTCTTGAGGGGCATGTCGTGTCGTCTGAATATGTTGCGGCTAGAAGGCAACAAAAATCTTGGGCATGCGGAGACTACATGGGACCACCCACCGCATAATATACAAGCAGAGGCAGGTGAATTAGTAATAATAAAGGGTGCTCTACTTTTATTTGCGACTCTACATCTTCCCACCTGAGTGCCCGGCGCGTAAGCGGCCAAGGCCACATCCATAGCCTCCAAAGTCCTGCAACGCTGTTCCAAAAACTCTGCCATCGAGTCCCAAGTAGGGATGGGGCCAAGTACACTGCCCTGCGGGACTCCAGCTGCAATGGGCCTGTATCCAATCTTCTTTCTCCACTTCTCACCCTGAACTTCCTGTCCGTCAAGTATAAGTTGAGGAACTTATAGTTGACAGGATAGGAGTGGGAGTGGGAGCGCGTAAAGCCGAATTGGTGATCTGGGATCAATTCTGCCTCGTCCCAAAGTAACTGCACTTGTTTGTGTATTGTTTCTGAATTCAAATTCCTTCTCTTTATCTCAAAGCGGACTGCGTTGTCATAAAATTTGCTTATTAGATTTGCATAAACAATCGGTGTTTATTTCTATTCACTACTTGAGGAAGTTATCACCTTTAAAGCCAACTACCGCTTCTACAAAAGCCTCGCCCCTTAAATCCTCAACTACGCCCCTTAGATCCTCAACTACGCCCCTTAAATCAAAAACCAAAGAATCCATCCCGACTAAACCATCACCAGCTGAACAGAAAATTCGCAAGAGTACTTCTATAAAGGGTGCTACATGCAAAAAGGCTGAAGACGTGCCTCCATTATCCGAGGCAACAGTTTCCACCAATGGCGGCACAAAGGATGAAGTCACTACCGAACAAAATGGAAGCGGTCCCCACCAAGTGGATGGATCACACCAAATTGTCGAACAACAGGATCAGCCAGTTCTTCCAATTGAAACCGTTCAAGTTTCTCTTCTTGAATTTTAAAGCATCAGACCCCGACGAACAACGATTGCTTTGCCAATATTTATGTTGGGGTGAAGTGTTTAGATGAAACAAAATAAAACGAAACGAAACGAACAAAAACAAAATATTTAGGTCACGGTACCCAATACTACTTAAAAAACCATTAAACCGATCGGAATATAATTTGGAACTTTTGTGTTACTTTTTAAGAGAATCGAAATGGATATGTAACCTTGTGCTGTTTTTTTATTTCTCCCTTATATAAACTTGTTTTATTTTATATGGTTCCTTATGCTCCGTTATATTTGCATAATGCACCTTAAATAACCTTTTTATTTTGTCGATGGCTTTTTAGCAAAGCGTGTGTTTAAATTCAGAGAAAAAAAAATTTTTCATTTCACTTTTAATAAAATATACCATACCAGTAAATGACAAGAATTGTATTCATAAAATAAGACGAAGACTTTACAAAACGGAACAAAAATTGTCATGTCATGAGAACAAACTCAATCCAATTTATCTGTAGTATTAGCCAACGTTTATAAACGTAACTAAAACCAAACAAAAAATCAAAAAAAAACTAAAACTAATTCAATATAAGAGCAACAAATGTGCGCAGCTGAAGAAACAGTAGACTGCTATTAGACAAGAAAAACTGTATTAATTTGTATATCCTTTTTTCGGTGCAATTCACTTTGGAAATATATAATTTATATTTTTTTCAATCGCTTTCAAAATTGAAGAGAAATGTACTCTTATAATCGAATCCCAGTGCATAATTATAAATCGAAAAATCCGTTTACCATTACCATTTTAAAAAGCATGTTTATTTAAAGTTTCTTAAACCACAAAGAATCTGCTTCTATTGATAATTTGTTAATAATTTCACAGGTATGAAATTAAAATCAAGTACGGTCAAAAAACTGTTAAAGAAACTCAAAAACCTTAATTTTTTACTATTTCTTTATAATTATTTATACTAAAAAAGATATTATGTATTAAAATTAAAAATACGAAAAACTAAAACATAAAAAATAAAAATTTTAAAATTAGGCAATTCATAGATCCGTATCGCTTCGCGTGTGCAGTGATATATTTGGAGGTAAAATAATAATTTTATAAATTTTTCTTCCAAACATAGCCCTGCTCTTCTTCTTCATCTCTTACGGTGTTGCTTCTATTTTATTGCTTATATTTCTAGCTCAATAGAGATTCTTATCTCTATTCTTTGCATTTTACTAACTTGCACTAACTCCTCTCTTCAATCTTCCCCTTTTGTTTCCCTGGTACAGTGGTACAAGGTTCATCAATATTATTAATAAATTAATTATTGAAATTTTAATAATTTTTAATAAATTAATTATTTAAAATCTTAATAATTATGGAATTTAAATTGGTCTGTGCATTGAAGTCTTGTAATAAGACAATCTCGTCTTCCCAGCCTACCATCCATTGCTGCCTCTGTGAAAACGTTTTACAAGCTAAGTGTGCCGGGTTCACGGCCTCAGTTTCGGATGCAATCTCGCGTAGGTCTGGTCTCCACTTTTGCTGTGACGGTTGTCGTGCTGTTCAGGATGAAATGAGATCGTTCATGAGGCAGACTAAAAGCGGTTTCAAGGAGTTGATTAGTGGTTTTCGAAAAATCAATGACCAACTCTGTGCGCTCGATACACAGTTTAGTAGTCTTCAACTACTAAACGAGTCTCCAAAGCATAAAAAATCCTCTTTTAGTGATGTGCTTGTGGCGAACAATCTTCAGCCTGCTCAGCCGACAACTATGCAGCCGCTTATATCTCTGGCCACCCCAAGGGCCGGACCTGAGAAAAATTCGGCTTCCGAATACCTCAGGATTAATGAGCAATTGTCCGATATGTCCTCTGTGGCAAGTGATCCCAGAACCAATAATTCAAACCCCTGTAAAAGTCACCAAACAGGGCAATCAACAGTCCCGACCCCCGGTACGTACTGATGCCGCTGTACTAGTTTCGGCGGCACCAAAATTCTTGCAGGTGATCCCACCATCGAAACATATTTTTGTTTCCCGGCTTGCCCCTGATACTTCTGAGATTGATATCTCGGCTTACATCAAAGCCAAAACAAAAGTCGACATAAAGGTGGTGGACATTACAAAATTTAAATATTCATACACCAGGCACACGTCATCTTTCAAAATACGTGTGCCCTTTCAGATGTTCAAGACAATCTGTTTCGTCAGCTTTTGGCCAGAGAACATTTTCGTCCAAGAACATCAGCCAAGTACGGTGAAAAAAAAAATAACCAAACCTGTGGGTGTAAAACTCCCACATGTTAAGGCCACTGATCAACCTTCCACCTCATCTTCCTCAATTTCAAAAAACTAATGTCTTCATTAACCCTTACCTTTCAGAATACAAGAGGGTTACGTAGTAAACTTCCCAAACTGTATTCTTTCTTTGCATCTCACATTATTGTATTTACAGAAACTTGGTTAAAGCCAGAGATCTTAAGCTCCGAAGTTTTTCCTAGTAGGTACACCACTTTTAGATGTGATAGAACTTTGCGAAGGGGAGGAGGAGTGCTAATTTCTGTAGACTCCAAATTCGCTTCTGAAGAGGTAAAATCACAAGAGTTTGGTGACATTGAATTTCTTTGCATCAAAATCACTTTGTCCGATCAATCTTTGTATGTTACCTGTTGGTACATACCAGCTTCGTCCGAACCGCCAACATACTGGCAACATTTGTCCGCTATTCGTTTGGTTTTCGATCGTCTGTCTGATGATGACCAGCTGATAGCTCTGGGTGACTTTAATATCCCAGAACTTATGTGGTCAAATGTTGATAATTCACCGTCTTTACAGCTTAACTCCCACCACGACTTTCCTGTAGGCATGTTCGACATGTCACTCGGGCAAATTAACCATGTTAGAAATTCTTTAGGTCGGCTGCTGGACTTATGTTTCGTTTCTGATCCTGATGGAATTACTCTTTCCAGAACTTTGCCCCTTTCTGACCCTGAGGATCCATATCATCCCACTCTTGAGGTTTCAATCGAAAATAATTACTAGAAAGTTCGTTTCTTTCGTAAGGCTGACTTTATGAAATTAAATAAGTTAATTTCGGAATTTGATTGGTCTGATTTACTGGCATGCGATGATATAAACTTAGCATTACAAAAATTTTATTTCACTGTAAACTCATTTTTTGACGTTTGTGTGCCGTGGAAACATCGGTCCGCTTCAACGAACCCGCCTTGTTATACAAGGCATCTTAACAACTTAAAGAATAGTATGAGTAGACTTTTGAATAATCATAGATTATCTGGCTGTACAGTTAGTTATTATTGATACTTAGTAACCCGGTCTAATTTCACCGTGCATAACGCAGAATGTTATAGGAGGATTCAGTTTACTCAGGATCCGAAGCAGTTTTATAACTTTGTAAACACTAAGCGTAAACATGTATCTTTTCCCTCACTGCTTACGTTTGAGAACTCTTATGCGAACACTGATCAGGCAATGGCCGATCTCTTTGCACAGTTTTTTCAAACTACGTATTCACCTAGCAGCAGCTCAGCTCAGCCTTACACTTATGATATCCAATCAGCCAATTTCATATTTCGCCTATCTTTCGATTAAAGTGGTGTGTTATCGGATCTTCTTAAGGTCAAGCCCTTGTATTCGCCAGGCCCTGATGGAGTACCAGGCTGTGTTCGGAAGAACTGCGCCGAAGCTCTGTGCAAACCGTTCGTTAAACTCTTTAATCTATCGCTGGAAACTTCGATCTTTCCCCTTATGTGGAAGGAATCCTTCATTATTCCGCTACATAAAAAACGGAAAAAAACCGACACTGCGAATTATAGAGGCATCTCTAAATTGTCAGCAATTCCAAAGCTTTTTGAAAAACTTATCACTCCACATTTGCAACACCTATGTAGATCAATAATAACTTCCTGCCAGCATGGCTTCATGAAGCGCCGCTCACCACTACCAACTTATTGGAGCTAACATCTTTTATCACGGATGGGTTCCGGAATGGCTTACAAACAGACGTCATTTACACTGACTTCAGTAAAGCATGTAACTCTGTTAACCATTCGCTTCTTATAATTTAACTCAGTCTTTTGGGATTCCCAACCGATCTTCTTATCTGGATTTCAAGTTACTTATCTGGGAGAACCCAACGTGTTTTCTTTAAAGATGATACCTCGCGTTTAGTCCGCGCCACATCTGGGATGCCCCATGGAAGCCATCTTGGACCCCTACTTTTTACACATTGTTATATACATACATCATTGGTCCGTCCGATTATATAACATCTGTGTTCTGAAGAACTGCGCCGAGGATCTGTGCAAACCGCTCGTTAAACTTTTGAATCTATCGCTGGAAACTTCGATCTCTCCCCTTATGTGGAAGGAATCTTTCATTAATCCGCTGCATAAAAAAGGGGAAAAATGCGACCCTGCAAATTATAGAGGCATCTCTAAATTGTCAGCAATTCCAAAGCTTTTTGAAAAACTTATCACTCCACATTTGCAACACCTATGTAGTTCAATAATAACTTCCTGCCAGCATGGCTTCATGAAGCGCCGCTCACCACTACCAACTTATTGGAGCTAACATCTTTTATCACGGATGGCTTCCGGAATGGCTTACAAACAGACGTCATATACACTGACTTTAGTAAAGCATTTGACTCTGTTAACCATTCGCTTCTTATAAGTAAACTCAGTCCTTTGGGATTCCCAACTGATCTTCTTATGTGGATTTCGAGCTACTTATCAGGGAGAACCCAACGTGTTTTCTTTAAAGATGTTACCTCGCGTTTAGTCCGCGCCACATCTGGGGTGCCCCAAGGAAGCCATCTTGGACCCCTACTTTTTACTGTGTTTATTAACGACTTGCCCCTTGCCTTAACTAATTCACTTGTACTTATGTACGCTGATGACGTTAAGCTATGCCTTCAGTATAAATTCACTAGCGCCCAGTCTAGACTTCAATCCGATTTGGATAAACTTCAAAATTGGTGTTTAGCAAATAACCTAAAGCTTAATGGATCGAAATGTAAACTTATGTCTTTTTACCGATCTAGTCCTCACCAGGCTATGTACTTTCTCTATGGGAACGCCTTAAAACGATTAACTCAGGTTAACGATCTAGGTGTCCTATTAGATTTGAAACTTAAATTTACCGACCATATATCTACCATGGTTAATAAAGCTATGGATGTGCTTGGTTTTATTAAAAGATGGTCAAAAGAATTTAATGACCCGTACATAACTAAAACGTTATATACATCAGTGGTCCGACCGATTCTTGAGTATGGATCGTGTGTCTGGAGTCCTCAATATGGAGTACACCAAGATCACATTGAATCTGTACAAAAAACTTCCTCACTTTTGCGCTTAGGGGACTTAATTGGGATGCAAATCTTTACCTCCCCTCTTATCGTAGTAGGCTTTTACTAATCAACTTACCATCATTAACAAACCGTATAACAAACCGTCATTAATTAACCGTAGAACGATGATGGGTGTCACTAGGAATTTTAACATTCCTAGTAGAAGGGCCAGAAACTTTCGTCCTCTACTCCTCAGCCATTGTAATTCGACATATGCCCAACACGATCCGTTAAGGGTATTATGTTCGGACTACAATGGTCTCTACCACATCTTGTCACCTTGCTCTTCTAACAACCTTAAATATAACCGCATTATCTGTGCAACACTCTTCCTCGTGATATCTTTCTCCTACTTTTCGCTTAACTATCTCGGATCTATTCCCGCGATTCGAGCCGTACGTCACGCGGCAGCGTCCCTCGGTCGGTTGGACGGGAGGTGGGCTGTACGTATGCAGTGGGAACCGCGCAAAAAAAAAAAAATAAACTAAAAGAATGGAATTACTTAAATTACCCAAATACAACGACAAGGATCAACGAGGAATATACATCAACGGGTCCCGAAGGTATCCTGAATCTTTCGCATTGTTAATCATACAAGTGCTTATAATAAACACAAAAATCAATGATAATTATGCCATTATATAATTCCGAAAAATTAACGCACTGTATTCTTATTAGTCTATCAACACTTTATCAAATTAATGACATTTATTCTATGTTAAAATGCAAGCATAATAATTTGAATAAACTATAAGCCATATTTTATGACAAATTTAATATGTTAATAGATAACAATGTCCTTATATGGAAAAAATTCACCTTATTTGTATAATATTGTTTAAATATTATAACTTTAATGATGAATATTATAACTTTAATGATGAATTTTCCATAACTGCAAGCTGAAGCATCGCTGTGTCAAATGTGGCGATCATTACGGCACAAGCGAGTGTAGGAAGACACGTGAAGAAGCTGCTAAATGCGTGCCCTGTCACGGGGCCCATCCTGCGTCGTACAAAGGATGGCCGGCTTATAAGAAAGCCAAGGCCAGCATGGCTCCAAAAGAACCACGCCCAGCTCAACCACGCCGCTTAGCGTACCCGCCCGCTCAGCAATACCCAACAGTGGACACCTCAACTAGAAGCTATGCTGATATAGCCAGAGGAGGAGATTGGCCACAACAACAACAACAAACGACAACACCCGAGATTCCGCAGACCAGATGGCAGCATTCGTGACAAGGGTAGAAAACCAGCTTGAAAGGGTCATGGACAAGATGTTTGAGCGAATGACTTCAATGATGAGTGCCATCCTCTCGCAAGTATGCAACAAGTAGGCCTGCACATAGCCTTCTGGAACGCTATCGGACTAGTCCAAAACAGGCTTGAGGTGGAACATTTTATCCACACTCAATGCATCGACATTCTACTAGCAGAAACCCATTTCACCCAAAAGTCATACCTGCAATTGCACGGCTATGACGTCATACACGCAGACCATCCTAGTGGAAGAGGACACGGAGGAGCGGCTATCATCATCAAGGACAGCATTGATTACAGCGAGATTGCAACCCTCAAGGAAGAGTGGGTCCAGTGCGCCAGAATGGGAAACTGTAATGGGAAAGCTTACCATCGCGTCGGCCTATATTCCTCCTAAACAGAGAGTTTCCGAAGACCAGTTCGGCCTCCATCTAGGCGACTTGGGCGACAAATTCATCCTCGCAGGCGACCTCAACGCCAAGCACCCATGGTGGGGCTCGAGGGTGAATAACCCCAAAGGATCTGCTTTATACAAGTGCATCCAACGTATAGCTTACAACTGCCACTCTACTGGAGAGCCTACCTATTGGCCCACTGACACCCAAAAGCTCCCGGACCTTCTCCGGGCATAAGGAGACTCACGAGCATTTACAACGCGGGTCTAGAGAACGGACATTTCCCCACTAGCTGGAAACGGGCGGAAGTCACCCTAATCCCTAAGCCTGGAAAGCCCGAATTTGACTTGGCCTCTTTCAGGCCAATTAGTCTGCTTTCGGTAATCTCCGAAATTCTCGAGAGATTGATTCTACGAAGATTGCAGTTACTTTTGGACGAGGCAGAATTTATCCCAAATCACCAATTCGGCTTTAGGCGCTCCCACTCCACCCCCGAGCAATGCCACAGAATCGTGGCAAAAATTCTGGACAGTCTAGAGGAAAAGAAGTACTGCTGTGCTATCCTTCGGGATGTCAAGCAGGCGTTTGACAGGGTCTGGCACGAGTTCCTCTGGCTCAAGAGGAACACTACGAGTTCCTCAACTCATACTTGACGGACAGGAAGTTCAGGGTCAGAAGTGGGTAAGCAAGATCCGGTTACAAGCCCATCGAAGCTGGAGTCCCACAGGGCAGTGTATTTGGCCCCATTCTGTACACCATGTACACAGCTGACATGCCTGTTGCTGCAGAGGAGGGCCTTCTAGCCGCAACATATGCAGACGACACTGCTTTTTTGGCCTCTGCAACCTCGCCAGAGGAGGCATCAGCAGGTCTCCAACGCCGACCCGTGGCTTCAAAGGTGGAACATTGCTGTTAACCACGAAAAGTCGGTCCAAGCGACGTTCACACTTAGGAGAGGCGACTGTCCTGGAGTTAGTCTCGGTGGTACACTAATTCCAGCAAGCCCTACACCCAAATATCTGGGTATGACCCTAGACAGGAGGCTCACCTGGAGAACCCACTTGCTGCGAAAACGAAAGCAACAAGCTGCGTCAGCTTCACTGGCTGATTGGACGGAGATCCATAGGCTATGTCGATAGGCTGGATCGACATCCCAACCCCCAGGCCATCAACTTGTTGGACAACAGCACTAATACAAGAAGGTTGAAGCGAACTCACCCTCTAGATCTCAGGCTAGAGGAGGCTAATTAGTGAGGTTTTAATAATCAATTGGAGGCAGCTTTCGTAAAATGTGGCATTTAACCACTTAGATAATCATTGTAACATTGTAACCCTTAACGCTCCTCCAAGCGACCTCCGCACACCTCCCTCCACGGAAGCCAAACTGCCTATCAGACATCTGGCTCCCCACACTCTTCTGCGTAGATAATATTCAAACATTGAGAAAATCAAGTAGGAAAAAAATTCCGGTAGATAGATATGGTAGTCCAACAACCCAATACATATATGTTAATCATATTGATGCGAATGTTCCAAATACATTCCAGGAGGCGATAAGCTCTAAGAATAATGAAGACTGGATTAGAGCAATGGATTGCGAAATGAAACGTCTGAATAAGAACGAAACTTCGATAGCTGTCGATAGATAGAAAAGGTGATGGCACTTTCAAGGCTAGACTAGTAGTTAGAGGAACATACATAATATAGAAACTTAATAGGAGAATTACTATACATAAGTACAGGCACAAGACCGGACATAACATAAAGTGTGAATTATCTCAGCAGATTCCAAAACTGCTATAACGAACCTCTTTTTAAATATGCTTTAAGAGTGTTGAGTGTTTAATTTATATAGGACAAAAGACTTAAAACTGATTTATTGTGATAATTTAAATAATGATATTCTAGACTGTATGGTAGATTCTGATTTCGCAAGAGATTGTATTAATAGAAAATTAACAACGGGTTTTGTTATAAGGTTCCAAGGAAGCCCAATCTTCTGGAAAACAAGAAATCAAAATTCAATTGTGAAATGTTCAACTTTTGCTGAATATACTGCTATGTCAGAAGCTGTAACTGAAATATTATTTACTAGAAATTAAATTAATGGAAATGGAAAAACATTGAAGTTAAGTATCACTACATAAATGAGAGCTATAATAAAGGCTTAATCGATATTGTAAAAGTAGATTCTGATAAACATTTAGCTGATATATTAACCAAAAGCCTATGTAAAGTTAAATTTTTGAATAATAGACAATCGCTAAAATTATTGTACCAACTTGTAAAATATTATAAGTCAAACTGTAAAAAGATAATGGTAAACAAATGAAGTACAAATGAAGTAAAAAAGTATTCTAGATTTTAGATTTCTAGTCTCTAAATTTCTAGAGACAAATTTAAGGAGGCGTGTTGAATTGTATAAATATAATAATCTAGAGTTACTTATATTTAAGCTAGTATAAATAAGATATTCCGTATAGTATATAATATTATAATCAGCTATTGTGAATTAGACCTTATCGATAACGATTGTAATTAAGCTTTACTTTATCTTCATTAAAAGAGCTTGAACGAATAAGATTAACTTTTCCTAAAAAAAACTCGAATCTCAACATGGTAGCAGAACAAGGTTAATGAAACAAGGTTTATTAAACAAGTAAAGGAAAAGTGAATAGTTTTGGTATAAAATAAAAATAAACAGTTAAAAGAATAGATTTAGTCCAAGTAAAAAGCTTGCGAACTCATACACACAAATCTACGACAAAGTGGCACGTCGAACGAAAAGATTTAAATTTAAGGAAAAAAATATATACTAAAAATAAGAACATCTGCATTAAAGTGAAGCGTGTTTGAAGGCATTTAATTAAATCGATCATCATAGTAAGCAAATACTCACATACATTACAAAGGAACACGTGGATGCAAATTAATAAGATGTGGTTAAGTGATGAACCGCCGTCGACAAATTCCACTCCAGTTAACAAGATATGGAAAGGTGATGGTTGGGGCAACAGGCCCTTTGATGACTTCTAGCCGGATGGCCGTAGAATATCAATTAGGAAGATTATGTTGGAGGAATGACTGTCCCTCTTTATCTGCTGGCCTAGAGACTCAGTCAGATTTGTAATGATAAGTGTTTTACGACGGATCGGCGGAGTTTTAATGTAGGAGCGATGGCTCTTTATTTCATAAATGCAAAAGCAGATCTGAACTTAAGAACTAACAAAATTAAGACTCATAGCGGCCACTCCAATGGGCAGTGCTTGCCGGCTATGCACGAGCTTCCGGCCAGACGCTGGGTCAGCAATTTGGCCGGAGCGAGCATTCGGACGATCGGTCGTTGCCGTCGCCTGGTTGACTTAGTTAACTACTCCCCCATCCAGATTAAGGCCGCCCTCGGCCGACCCTTTTTGGGCCATCACTTCCTTTAGTTGGGCCGTGGATCTCTTGGCCTGGGTGACTCGCCAATAAGTGAGGCCGATACAAATCAACGTGCAGAAAACTGTTCCCGCGTCTAGCGCTATCTGGTGCGAGCGGTAGTTGTTGACATCTTCCCCAAATCTCTTGATATGCTCACTCAAGCGGTGAAGGTATGGGAGGATGAGAATGTTGTGCTCCAGAGAAATGTTCAGGGAAGGCGAGCTGGGTACTCCTGGTGCCCTCTTCTGGGCCATATCATGATTGATATATCGGGTTTCATTAACCGTGGCACTCTCGATGAAGGTGATAAGGTGTGTTCCTTGCAGGTAGATGTAAGTGCCATTGTCCACACTCACACGAGCCGGGCGATCGTTTATGATGCGGACTCCCTCGTCCACATGTGTGATGTGATGCAGATCGCTATGCTAGATGTCGCAGTGCGCAATCCCATCCGCGTGGAGTTCCTGGGCGCAAGATCTTCTCAGCGCCAGTTGGCAAAATGTTACTCCCGATGACATGGAGCAGTTTTTCACCGTGTGGATCTCTCCATCGCAGTCCGCTATGACCTTGTCCTCCAGTCTGAGCATTGTGTCGTGATGTGACACGGAAAAAGTTGTAATTTTGACGCAAGCTGACTTAATTTTAGGAAACTTAATAATGAAATGAATAATGTTAGTGGATTGTAAAACTTTAACGGACGCAATGGACAATATATCTTTGATGGAGGTATCTGTGGGCTCCTCTATCCATATACTCTCCAGGTCTGCATATTGATTTTGGCGAGCGCTATTGCAAGCAATAAATTCTGCAGCTCCATTGTAATCATCCTATTCCGAGATAATAACATCTCGTATAGGTGTCCCGAATCAATTTGGGATCCTTTAGCCGACCTCAGAATTTGATTGACTGTGCTGGTAATGTTATTTATCTGTTCCTGTACTTTACTGTTAATATCGACCTGTCTATTGTTTGCATTAATGAGCTGGAATTCGGTAAGTCTGATTTTTTCAAAATCCTCCGCGTCTGGCGTTCCCGCCACTACTTTTAACGCCGCTCCCAAGAAGTCTAAACTCCTAGCTACTCTATGGTGGATGCTCAGTGACTCGAGCAGGTCACGCAGATGAGCGACATCTACTCTCAAAAGTTTCTGCATGTGTGACTGGGGAAACAAGTGAATCATGTTCTTAGTCTCTTGCCGATGTTAGGGTCAAAAGGAATAACAGAGGTATAGTAGTGAACCTGTAATTTTCGGATTCATTGTAGTGTTTTGCAAAATTTAAGAAGCCCACCACCAAGCATATAAAATAAAGCGTAGAATAGCCTAAGTAAAAACAATGATAATGACAAATAAAAAATAAGAAAACTTATGCCAAGTGGCTAGGAATAAAAAACGTGAAAAAAGGTGGTAAAAAATTACACAGGCCAACAGCAAAAAATCTCCACGCATAATTTTACCTGCTCCATAACTTTTAGGCTCCCCTGAACCAAAGTCCAGAACAAACATAGGTTCTATCACCCACCGTTTCCGCGGTACACCTAAGAGAAGAAATTGATCAAATTTTACCATATATTGAATTATGTAGGCCGTGAAATGGCTACGACCATCATTGTTTCCAGTACATATCATTTTTGAAATGTATGTGTACCAACTAAAATTAAAAAATGGTATCTAGCAGTTACCATATCTTTGGAATACTCATCAAAAGTTGAAATCTCAGATTTTCTACGTTAAGTTTTGGTCTTCTATGATTTTTCCCCAAACATTTTTCTATGGAAGATTTTTATTTTCTTATTGAAATCAGTAGATCATACCATGTTTTAATTTTGGATTTAAGGAAAAACTCGAAATAATTTTATTGAATTTAATATAGGTGGTTCAACAATATTTTCTTCAATTAAATTGGAGTTTTTAATCTCATATTTTCAAAAAGTCATGGCTATCTAAAACTGTTTCTATATTCAAAACGTATTGCAGGTTCAGCTTGTTTAGTAAAGCTTTACAGAAGTTGTAAAGCTGATAGGGAAAGAGGCTAGGCCTTTTGGTATGATGAAAATAAATGAAGAAGAGAATATAGTAAATAGAGAAAGTGCTAGAATAAAAGCTAAGGAAAATATGGAGAATAATACACTATACGATAAAGAAAGATTTGACAAAAATAAAGCAAAAATTATTGCATATAACGTAGGTGATCATGTTTTATTGAAGACTGAAGAGCGTCATCAAACAAAACTTGATCCAAAGTTCAAGGGTCCATTTCAAGTCGTAAAAGTATTACATGGAGATCGATATGAATTAAAATCATTAGTTAATAAGCGAACACACGAGTTTCTAAGAGCGCTACCAAATGGACAGTTAATCAGCGAATTAACAGGAGAATTGCAGAATAATGATGAACCCCAAGAGGGGGTAGAGCCTGCAGTTGGCACAAGTGAATGTGCGTTTGTGCCCCACGAGGGGATAGAGCATGAAGACGGCACAAGTGAAGGTGCGTCTGTGTCCCAAGAGGGGAAAGAGTATGAGGATGACACAAGTGAATGTGCATCTGTATCCCAAGGAGGGAAATGTTGATCACAGTATAGCAGCAGTCTCGCAGGGTCGAGCAGTGCTATGGTGGAGGTCTTGGTGACCTGGTGCATGTATTTACGCGGCAAAATTGAATGAAGTAAAATTATGAATTTAAGTTATGTAAGATGAATTGATTAGAATTAAGAATGGCTTAAGAAAAGAAGGAAGAATGAAAAGTTTATGTTAAGCTTTGGAATTGTCTATGGAAAGCGACTCATGTAGTTTGTAGTTGTAAGAGAATAATGATGAAAAGATGAATAAATGAATCAATGAATAAATTAAACTTAAAGCTTCAAATATAAAGATCAACATAACCGAGGTTTTCTTGACTTGTTTAGCAATATAAAAACTCAACACACAGGGGCGTGTGATAGGTCAGGAAGGCCGTGTCGGGAAACAGTAGAATTCAAGGACAGAGACAAGAACAGAGTTGCCGCGAAGTTCTAAATTCGGGGAACATAGAATTCATGCGAAAGGCATAGCAGCAGAGACGGTGGTAGTCTCTGCTGGAGAGTGAGGTCCGCTGACGAGTTACCAAAAGTTTAAAGGGATGAAAAAAGATGACGACAGAGGCTAAACTTGAGAGAAGGCCAAGAGAGAGAAGGGTGAGAGAAATAATCAATGAGAGAAAATAAGGCAGTCGAGTGATGGTAACGAACGTGAGCGGAACTTGCTGTGCTGCCGCATCAATTTGAATAAACGACAATGGAAGAAACTAATGGACGTACTGCAGGGACTACTGGTCCTACTACATATATATATTAGAAAAAGGAAAATATAAAAATACGCATGGGAAAAATATAAAAAAAAATATATAAAAAAAAATATAACAAAAAAAGGAAATATATAAAAAAAAATATATATATCAGAAAAAAGGAAATATATAAAAATACGCATAAAAAAATATATAAAAAAAAATGTACATCAAAAGAAATTAAAAAAATAAAATTTTAGAAAATAAAATATAAAATAAAAAAATATGGGAAAAAATATACATATCAAACGAAACTTCAAAAAAAAAGAAACTAGGAAATAAAATAAAATAAATACATATTTATTAGAAAAGAAAAAAAATGGAAAAATATATATAGTTCAAAAGTAAAGCCCGCCGATAGAAAGACGGCGGGAGTGGAGAAAGTTAACGGAGGGAAACGGAAGACCAAGGATTAGCGGCAGGAAGTAGATTTGCGAGGATTAATGGGCGCCTCTGCCACTATATAAGGAGGGCCTCTGGAGCAAATCGGGACCGAGTCTTCTAGGGAAGCTGGAAGAGTTGAGTGAAAGACCCCCGTGGGTAAGTCTGACATTCAAGTAGGAAAGTTTCCTTGGAGGAGTTAGGAGTACAGGCTGAAGGCCCCCCCGTGGGTAAGTCCGACAGTCTTAAGTGCGGGCTTTTAAGCGAGTGAGAAAGGATTTTCGATCAATAGCTTAAGGACCCCCTGTGGGTAAGTCCGGCGGCGGTACGCGAGTCAAGCAAGGAGCAAGGGGAAAGGATCAAGGATCCGCGGCAAAACTGAGGCCCAAGGGTAAACGAGTCGCGTGGAGTTATTCCCGGACGCAACAGGTATCCTGGTGTAGTAGCGGCAACGACGGATCAGCCTGGCGTACGCCTTGCCTGCTCCTGTCCGTTCGAACCAGGTGTGATCCTGTAACGCGAGGGATAGCCAGCTCGAGAACTCAAGCCCACCACGCAGGGACACCCCGGGAAAGTCAGTAGAATCCTGATCCAGGCGCTGGAGCATATGCACAGCGTATCACCTGGAGTTAAAGGAAACGCGACGCCCAAACCTACTATAGATCCTGCGGAGCGTAGGCACGCAGGTGTTTGGGGGCGAGGGGCGAACGCGACCGGGGGCGTGTCCTGTGCGGTAGGTAGACCCTTCGTGCCCTGATCCGGCCGCTAAGCAGCGAGGAGCATATCCTGCCCGGCGTATGCCTGGGAGGTGAGCCACTCGGTCTGTTAACACGGATTAGGTGCCGGCCACGGCGAAAGGGCAATCACAGAGGGCCAAAGATTCCGAAGGTCCACGGCACCCATAAAGGAGGCGCAGCAGCAGCAGAGGCGACGACGAGGGAGCGACGGCAAAAACGAGGAAGCAGCAGAATCGACGAGGGAGCATCAGCGCCAGAAGAGCAGCGACGGACGAGCAACGGCAGCAAAAGATCACAAAACAAAATATAGCAAAAACAGTTCGTTACATCACACAGATGGAACCACAGGATGGTTTAATATATGCCAGGAATTTTCCTTCTGGGTAATCTGCACGCACTTTAGACTTAAAGCAGATCTTATGATCTTAGCTGAGTTTATTTGTTCTAACAACACTTCACTGGCCGTACCTTTCCTGTGGAGGGTCAGATCGAAATGAAACCCACGAGGCACATCAAGGCTGCTCGACTATACATATATACTCTGCAGCTTTCGATAAGTCATGTTATCGATAGTCTGCGTACGAATTCTGACTACCTATGGGTGATTCGTAACCCCCATATGGCAATACTAGATCTAAATCCCTTCTTTTCAAACCAAGCCGTTACAACACCCCCACCAAAATCTGATTTGGGGGTAAATTCACCAAGGCAGATCCCGCCATAATTACTGGCGCAAATCTTTTGCATGATAGCGTCCGACTAATTTTCCTTGTAGATCTTCAATCTCATAATAAGAATTTCTCAATTTATGCCGTATGCCTTCAGAAATGCTGGCCCTATTTTTGCGTTGTAGCCGGATTGAAAGCAACTTTACTTTCAACGCTCCCTGTTCTTGCTATCCTGCTGTTGAGAAAGTTTCTTTGCTTTAACTCGAGCCAATTCAAGTGAGTCTTCCCTATTGAATGCTACTCCTCTATCCTGCAAAATCTCAAGCGACCTCAACAAAGCATATGTACCCCCTGATGTTACCATATGCTGGCCAAAAACCATATAATAGGGTGAAGTACCAATTGCTTAATGGGTGGATGACTTTAAAGCACAGAAAATGTTGCTTAAATTTGCATCCCAGTCTTTTTGGCTGATATCAACGTAAGATCGAATTGCCGTAATTATTGATCGGTTAACGCGTTCCGACGCATTTGCTTATGGCGAATGGATAGAAGTCATGTAGAAGGGCAATCCTATGTTCCCTCAGAAGCTGTTGAAATTGTTCTGATCTGAACTGCGAACCATTATCCGATACAACTGTTTCTGGAACACCGCAGAGGTGAAACAACTCTTGTTTTAGATACTTAATCACGACTGCTGCTATATTCCCACTCCTTGAACGAGGATATGGACCCAGGAAATCAATATAAATCCGTTGAAAGAATCTATCAGACTCTGGAGCCTTACCCATCGGAGGTCTTAAGGGACTGTTGGGTGCCTTAGAGGTCTTACAAAATTCACACCCGCCAATATACGCCGCGCGTCTTGTGAACTCCGCCGTGAGATGCAAGCAGATGATCATGCGCGTTCTTCAAAACGTGACCAGTTGTACGGGTACCCACAGCTTCCAAATGTATACGTCGTGGAGCGGCTCACCTGTTGCATGTTCTGAGCGCCTATATACTAATCCGTCCACAACCTTTATGTCAGGGAATTTCGCACTATTGGCTTTAAAACTATCTATCAGACTCATATACTCGGGACTTTTAAAATGTTCCGAGGCGGTATCTACTAACAACCCATGAGAGGCATCTATACTTGCCAACTCGTCCTCATTTACTCTCGAAAGGGCATCCGGAACGACATTCAGCGAACCTTTACGATGCTCAATCGTGAACCTAAACACCTGTAACTTTAGGGCCCATCTCACTAAACGGGAATGCAGATCCGTTTGACTCATAAACCACTTGAAGTCATGGCCTTCTACGTAAGGACGAAAGCGTTTAACATTATTATTATTAAGACACTCCTGTTCTGTTACAGAGTAATTTCGGTAGGCTCTATTAAGCTTTTTAGACACTCCTGTTCTGTTACAGAGTAATTTCGGTAGGCTCTATTAAGCTTTTTAGACACATAAGCGATTGGGTACTCATCTCCATTGTTTGTCTTTTGGACCAAAACGCCTCCCACTCCGCTTTTGCTTGCGTCGCAGTGAATAAAAAAAGCCTAGCAAAAATCCGGACTTCTAAGAACTGGTGCTGAACACAACCTAGACTTTAATTCTTCGAATGCCATTCTTCCCACATCCGTCATCTGGAACTTCCTCTTTGTATTCAACAAATCGGTCAAAGGTGCGGAAACTGCTGCGAAATTTTCAAGAAACTTTCTGTACCAGCCAGCCATACCCAAAAAGCTTCTCAAACTCTTAAGAGTTTTCGGTAGTGGAAACCTTTCTATTGCCGCCACTTTATCTGGGTCTGTGCGTATAACACCATCCCCAATCACATGCCCCAAATATTTGACCTGTTGCACGCAAAAATGACTCTTCTTGACATTAACCTGCTTTTTGTATGCAATCTGCAACTGTCTCAAGTATCTCCATATGCGCTTCAAAGCTTTCGGAGACTATAAGGAGATCATCGAGATAGATGAAGACCTCATTTCGTAAAGCTGCTGGGATAACCTTATCCATCAATCGTGACATAGTTTGGCCCGCATTGCAGAGTCCAAACGGCATCTCCTTGAACTGGTAAAGTGTACGACCAGGGATCGTGAAAGCTGTTTTATCCGTAGACGCTTGATCTAATGGTATCTGCCAAAATGCGTCCTTAAAATCTAAACTGCTGATAAAAACGGCTTTAGGCAGTCGACTGAGGATGCCATCAATTTGTGGCAACGGATATGCGTCCTTGACAGACACCGCGTTTACTTTTCGGCTATCGGGACAGAGCCTATCCTTTCCGCATGCGCATTTATATCACATGCGGCAACTAACAATGCTGTTATCCGTAGAGCGTTATGCGGCAAACTTAAACTCGCGGGAGTTGCGGTAGGTCCCGGAGTCGTAGTCAAAGAACGTAGTCTTAATAAATTTACCTGGATTCTGCAGGAGACTGCTCGGGTTGACCAGGCGCTTGCTGTGATCAGGCTGGAGGTTATCTACTTGAAGTCCTGGGTGGTTTTTCTCAAGTACCGGTGGTATGGTGGTTCGGCTGATTCCTTATCGGCCGGTCCTACTGGCGGTCCGTTTCACGGGAGCCACACTCGAAGTAGGTTAGGTAACGCGGAGTCTACTGGTGGTCCGTTTTACGGGAGCAACACTCGAAATAGACTGGTATGCCGCGGGATCTCCTCGTGGTCCGTTTCACGGGAACAACACTCGAAGTAGTAAGGTAATGCGGGGTCTACTTGTAGTCCGTTCACGGGAGCAACACTTGAAGTAGACTGGTTTGCTGCGGATTCTACTTGTGCTCCGTTTACAGTGGAGCCACGCAAAGTAGATAGTTTTTAGAGAGTCCTACTTTGTGAATCGTTTTACACAGGATCACATGAAGTAGGTAAATTTTAAGTGCCGTAGTTTAATCGTAGACGATTGACTCTGATCTCGCAACTCTCTTTATTTCAGAAGAACAACTCTTATATAAGATGTTAAATTGTCCATCATTAAATCTTAGAAAGGTCAGTGTTATGAACGTGCTAAAACTAATGTTAATGCCAGGGTCGCCCACCTCTGTTTGTTCATGTACTGCTTGCACACGCATTTCGGCGTAGCTGTCTGGTTTTTGCTTGCTTCGGTCAGTCGGTCATTCTTCCCGCTGATAATGCTGATTCTGCTTCCGGTGTCATCGACTAGTGCCGGGTTAGTAGGTTGGATATTGGTTTACGCTTATCGCTAATTTATTACTAGGTGTGCAAATAGGCTAGTGGGTCTGATGCTTGTATATTGTGACCTGCTGATGCATCTTGATTGGATCAAATTACTAAGTGTGCATATAGGGTAGTAGGTCTTGGCACTAGGTGCCAACACCGGGCTTTGGAACCACGACTACTGGTCGCTGTCGGATTCCTCTATTATCCCTAACTGCAGCATTCGATAAACTTCTGCATAATGTAATTTCTCTACAGTTGGCGAAACCGGAAAATGTCTCTGCTTAATGGGGTTTGCTTCCCCAACATCAATTTGATGAGAAAGCAGGCTAGTTTTGCCTAATCCCGAAACTTCAAAACACGGAAACTTTTCTACTACCGTCTGCAGAATTTTTTCTCTGCTTTTCTGACAGATTATGAGCACTCAGCTCCGATATCTGAGTATCTGGAGGTAATAGATCAAAAAGGTTCCAAAAGTCAATGCCCAAATAAAGGTCCTGCGTTAACGAAGGGACTACATATATTTCAATAATCCTGCTTAGGCCTTTCCAGTTTTTATCCGCCCGACAATGTTTTGCTTACTGCCATCTGCAGTCGAAACATTATAAATACTCTTTAGCAAATCGACCGCCAATGCAACTCATCGCTGCTCCTGTATCCATTAGTCCTTTGACTTCCCTGCCAAGGACTCAAACTATCACATATAGTAGAGTGCCGAAACAACTATTTCGGAGCGCATTCAAATCCTTTGTGACTCTCCAAAATTTCCTTAGCCTTTTAGTATTCCTAGATTTACTTTTAATCCTTACATTTTTATAAATTTTTCTAATACTATCATTTCCAAAATTGTTCACTCTTTGATGCCATCCCTCTGAGGTGGCCTCAACTTGGTCTAGGGGATTTTTATGAGGAATACTCCTTCCCCTTCTACTCTTCCGGCCTTTCCGTGTTCGTTCCCTGGGCCTTCAGAACAGTCCGAGAACGAACGGATTGGGTGTTCTGTTGGAAGTTTTTTAAACACCTTTGACAAGGTTTATATGTATTTCGTGCACCGCACCCGTAGCAGAACACTTTTCGAGATGCTGTGCAGTCTTGATATCTGTGTCCTTCCTTTCTGCAATTCCAGCAGACTAACGTCTCGAAATTGAACCTACGAAATATTTAAAATTTCGTGCCTTATCTCTGGTCTTAAATTTTGCCGGAGAATTTCTATTACCTCCCTCTCTTCTAATTGACTATCTAAACTACCCGACAATTGGACCTTTTCTTTCTTTTTCTTTTTGCTTTCGATCTCTTATCATTTCTCGAATGTCAACGTCAGTTTTCGTGTCTCTGAACTGACGGCGAAGTGCAGTACATACCTGAAGTAGTACCTGAAGAGATTTATGGTACCGCCAAAAGAAATCGTTTGCTTTTCCTTCAAACAGGGCGGTTGCGTTTCCACAAAGGATATCGAACCTTCCGCCAAGTGTCTGATGAGTTAAAGCCTGAACTCTATAAATGAAATTATCAATGTTTATGCCTCCATCGGCACCATTAAAGCGCAACTTCCACCCAATTATTATATGGGATACCTTGTCAGATCTTTGTGAAAGGTCAGAAACGTTTGACATGGGTGATAAGTTAGACTTCATCGGGTTTCGTAATTTATTTATTTGCCCTTCATCTATACCTAGCAATTGGTCGAAAGACGGACTTGCGTTAGTCATGATGCTTCGTGGGTCGTGGCTGCCAAATTTGACTGAATTAAAAGAGACATTTTTTCTGTCAATTGTGTGAGCAACTCATTTTGCATACCCTTTACTGCATCACGCAACATGCTTTCTATGTTTTCTTGCCCACTTGATTATTCTCGACTTGTATTCTCGATATCCGCCACCCTCTTCTCTACGTTCTCTACCTGTGAACTGGCGACCCTCTGCTTCTGCCTCGTGTGATGTGCGACACTATCTGTTCTTCCTACTGGTTCCCCTTGGCAGGATGTTGGCAGGAAATTTGATGTAGCGGAACCAATTTTCGCACCATTAACAAGCAGTGCTGCAATTTCAGCAGCATCCACAAAATACCGCGACATCAACAAATTCAGCGAGTACAAAAACTACAACTTTGGAAAGTTCCAAAACGGCCCCGGATATACAGACTGCATTGGATTGCTTCATCCAATTAAAGCGCAAGCTCAGCCCGCAGCCCAAATGCAGGCAATAAAATCGACGGGAGATGGACGAAGAACCAGGAATATCCAGTAGTAACAGATTTGCCCTACTGGCGGAGGTGGACGAAAACCAACCAGCGCCAGACACCGAAAAAAAACCCAAGCCTCTTCCAATCTATATCAGGGAGAAAAACTCGAGTGCCCTGGTCAACCGAATTGCGGCGTTGATCGGGAACGGTGACAACTTTCATGTTGTCCCGCTTATCAAAGGGAACATCCACGAAACAAAGGTGCAAGCTAAGACTGAACAGCACTTTCGTATCGTGTCCAAATACTTGGACAATGATCGGATAAGCTATTACACGTACCAGCTGAAAAGCAGCCAGCGATTACAAGCGGTAGTAAAGGGAATCGAACCCGATGTTACCGCCGCGGAAATAAAAACCGCCCTTAAGGAAAAGGGCTTCGCCGCCAAGAACACGCCATGGACACGCAAAGAAATGTGCAAACTGCGGAGACAACCATACGGCAAACTATAGAGGATGTATGGTGTACTAGGAGATAAAGATTCGCATGCGTCAAGCGACCGCAACGCGCAATCAAAACCCACTGAATATGTACATTGCATCAAAAACTACGCCAGACGTCTTCTTCGCCAAAGCTGTGAGGTCCTCATTCGGTCCCCTAAATACCACCAACGACTTCTCCTATGCCGATGCTCTACGATCTGGAATGGAAAATCCAAATCAGCCTAACTCACACAGCGCTCAACAGGCCCCAGAACAGCCACATAGCAAAACGGAAACCACGATGCTTACCCTCCAACAAAGTATGATGGAGCTTATGTCATTCATGAAAACGAACACTTGTTCAAATCCAGAACATGGCAATACAGCTGCTTGTTGCAGAACAGTCTAAATAATCTATGCAGACTCTACGAATATCAATGTGGAACGCCAATGGTGTCTCACGGCATAAACTAGAATTGTCACGATTCTTGATCGATATTGACGTTATGCTACTGGTGGAAACGCATCTTACAAGCAAATACAACTTTCATATAAAAGGCTATACAATCTACCGCACAGATCATCCAGATGGGAAAGCCCACGGCGGAACTGGAGTTCTAATCAGAAAACGTTTAAAACACCATTTTCACAAAAGGTTTGAAACAAACTTCTTGCAGGCCACATCAATACAAATTCAGTCAAGAAACGAAAGCCTTTCAATCGCTGCCGTTTTTTGCCCTCCTCGTTTCTCAATCTCGGAAGGACAATTTATGGACTTCTACAATTCACTTAGGGATCGTTTTATAGCCGCAGGAGACTACAACGCTAAGCACACGCACGTCTAGTGACTCCCAGAGGAAGGCAATTGTACAAAGCAATTATAAATGTAAGAAATAAACTGGAGTATGTTTTCCCTGGAAGTCCCACATACTGGCCAACCGACCCACGCAAGCTCCCAGACCTTATTGATTTTGCGGTGACAAAAACATACCTTGCAATCTAATAAGTGCCACAGTAGTTCCGAACTTATCATCAGACCACTCGCCTGTGCTTTTAACGCTTCTTAGCCTGACATCGCCAAAAACGAACTGGCTTAAATACAAAAAGTACGTGAGTGCCCACATAGAACTCGCTCCGGAGCATGGAATCGGACATCGATTACACTAAGAGCGCCCTGGAAGAAGTACTCGTTGCGGCAGCCAAAATCTCTACTCCTCAAGGGAAGGAAGTAGACCTAAACAATCACCACAAATCTAATCAGCAAATTGAACAGCTCGTGCGAGAAAAGAGGCGAACGCGTCGTGATTGGCAAAACAGCAGATCACCAGCTTCAAAGCAACGCCTTAAGGAAGCAACACGATCACTCGACCAGACTCTTCACCAACAGGTAGAAAACGCACAGCTCAGGTACATTCAGAATCTTTCACTAACAAGCATAAAGTATCCCACCCCGATAAGAAACTCTTCGGGATGCTGGGCTCGCAGCGACAAGGACCGAGCTGAAACATTCGCTACACATCTCGAAAGTGTCTTTCAGCCAAACCCTGCCTCAAATTCATTCCTTCTGCCAGTCATTCAGCCAGAGGCTACCCCTCAGTCAACTGCACCCCCATTTCGGCCGAACGAAATCGAAAAAGTCATAAGAGAGCTAAGACCAAAAAAGACTCCCGGTTGCAGCAACTGCACAAGTCGCAACTTATAGCACTGGAATTCTCACACAAAACGCACTTTAAATGATCAAAATAGGCAGCGTATTTCAGCTGAAATTAATTTCGCAAACGGAGCGCACGGGAAACACGTCCGCTTTCTTTGAAAGATAGGGACAGTAGGAATCTCGTTAATCCATTCATGCGCGTCACTAATTAGATGACGAGGCATTTGGCTATTTTTTTTTTTTTTTTTTGAGGTAGGTAGGAAATCTTCAAAGATACGTATCGGGGGATTTTATATATCGATATGTTTAGCAGATATTGTTGTTATTTATTATCGATCCCAATGATACAAGTCCCGAGACGCCTACGTACTAAAACCACCTCCTTTATATAGCGAATTTTATGCCGATTTTGATGGTATGCTTCGGCAGCAAGCTTAATTCGGAACCCGTGCATTGGCTAGGTCCAAACACGAGTGTACCCCGACAGAACAGTCACCAGCTCCAGAGACCACCACTGATTACCCGGACACTGATGATATTGCTATCACCAGAGCTGAGGATCAACCGTTTTACTGATTGACCATTCCATATTCCCCTCCAGTTCACAGTGGCGAAATAGAACTCTATGTCAAAGGCACCGAAAAATCTCCGCAAATTCGTCCGTATGTCCGGTGTATCGTATTTCCCGACCTTACGTTGGGGCGCTTGGTCGAGAGAAAGTCCGTCAGTCACAACCTGCTTGTGATAGAGTTGTGGGATAAGGACGGTCCGAAGGGCAAATAACTTCTGCTGTGGTTTCAGAGGGACCCGAGTCAATCTCAACAGCTTTGGACCGCCCCTCCACAGTGAATTTTATCCCTAAATACTTCCACTCGTCAGTACGCTTCAATGAAGGACACTCGCGCCCGCCAATCAAGAAGCTTCGCCGTTCGACGACGGTACACTTTTGTTTGGCTTGCCCCTTAATACTAACCGTGAAACATTTATCAGTATTAAGGGTGAGACTTACCGAGGAAAGAAAAGAAACGGTGGTGTCCAACAATTTCTGAAGCCCCATCGGAGTTTCCGCAAAAAGGACTATATCATCTGCGAATGCTTCTGCGTTTGTCATGGCATTTACGATTTTGGCACCAATCTCACTGGGTAAGGACCCAAGCAACCGGTCAATGACCAAGTTGTATAGTATGGGAGGCAAAGGGTCACCCTGCTTCACTCCTCGTGCAGGGATAAACGCCTCTGAAACCCACCCGTTCCCAGCCAGCATTGTGCCGCCGCCCTACTACCTACGCCTTCCGTAAGTAGTTGATAAAGCCTTTCGGGGCACCATATGAAGCCAATGTGTTGTAGACCGCTTCGTGAGCTACAGCATCAAAGGCCTTACTAACATCGAGGCTCCTGATTTAGCACGATTTAAATCGCTTATGATGTTCCCTCAAAACTAAATCAACAATCGTCGTATTATCAGCACACCCATCGGTAGGTAGGAACCCTCGTTGACGCGTGTCCCAGTTGATGGCTGCGCTCAACCGGGAAGCCAAAATGGCATTTAGTTGCCTAACTATAACCTAGGGGACTGAAATAGGACGACAGTCTTGCGGTTGATTTGCCGTCGCCTTCTTCGGAATGAAGATGGTTCGGGCTCAAGTTCATTATGCGTAGCATAATGCCGTCGGGGACACTCCTGGAAATTCTTCCTGGAGTGATCCCGTCTGGGCCTGGAGAACTTGATAGTTTGACTTTTGTGGCCCTAAGATCACGCTGGTTCACAGCGGACCCTCTCTAGCGAATGCTCCATGTTAAACATGTCGCGTCCTAGGCTGAGTCATTATCTGTCTCCAATATGGCTCCATGACCTCCTGGTTTGGCATCACCGACTCATCAGCTTCCTCCAGTAGGGACTTTATGCATCGCCCCGGATGTTTATCGCAGTTACTCTGAACCCTCGCTGCCTTTTACTTTGTCTCATATTTCGAGGCTCCGTTCGGGGCCTCGTCAGAATGTGCGGTTCATTCCGTGGCGAAAAAATTTCCATGAGATAACTAGATAAACTTCGGAGAGTGGTTTCCTGTCCCGAGACCTGCGCATTATCTACGATATTTTGCACAGGGGGTAGCCCCTGTAGTACCCTAAGGATTTCGCTGTTCGTCTGTTCGTGTGGTCTGATTGGTCCCCCTTCTGATCTTGATAATCGTCGGTTTTGCTCGCTTATACTAGGGCGGCGCTGTGTGGTGTTCATTTTTTCTGCTTCTGGGGTGGGAACGGATTGCCCCCTAATCTGCTCTAGTTTTGCCTTGTACTCACTCCTCTTCCGATACAAAGAAATCGCATCGACACTGCGGTGGGTGAAAATCTCCGCTAGCTTCTTATTAAGAAATCGAACACTACTTGCTGCAAGCTCAACCTCCTTTCTCGCCATCATCAAGGTTTCTTCCTCTGACCACCTTCCCTTTTTATCGACACGAAGACGTTGTGCATCAAGTTCGTCTTTGTGCCGATGTGACATGAGGACGCCCAAACCCCTCTTGAAGCTGAACGTCATTCCACATATCGTACAGGGCACCCTCCCTGAAAGGTTAACCGCTGTACTGGTTCCAAATTATGTGCTTCCAGGCTAGAAGCCGTAGACTCTCCTCTTCCAAATCCATTGATTATCTGAGGCTCGTTATCATCATTTGCACCAATTTGTTTAAAGATCCAAGGGGCTGGCAACCCCAAGGATCCTTTCGCCGCTCAAATCAGATACCAGTAAATACTGGCACCCAGAGAATACCACGAGGAGGTTTTGAGTCGACTTGATTTGATTGCATGGCTTACAAGTTACGGTATTTTACCCCCTCTGCACAATCAAATCCATATTCTCCTTAAGAGAGTCATAGTTACTCCCGCCGTTGACCCGCGCTAACTTGAATTTCTTCACTTTGACATTCAGAGCACAGGGCAGAAATCACTTTATGTCAACACCCGCTAGGGCCATCACAATGCTTTGTTCTAATTAGACAGTCGGATTCCCCAAGACCGTGTCAGTTCTGAATTGATTGTTAATTGATAATCGTTATAATTAATAAGAGCTAATTGGTTTGACCCAACTAGTATTCTTAAAAATTTGAGCAAGAAAGTTCCACAATTGGATACGTAATTAACTATCCGGGGAACAAGTTACAATCATAAATGATCGAAACTTTATTTACCCAGAACGAACACATAAACCATATTATTGTTTCCCAACCAAGCCCGACTATCTCAATCTTCAGAGCCAATCCTTATCCCGAAGTTACGGATCTAATTTGCCGACTTCCCTTACCTACATTATTCTATCGACTAGAGACTTTTCAGCTTGGAGACCAGCTGCGGATATTGGTACGGCCGGTTGAGAAGTTTGTGTATCCCCACCATAAATTTTCAAGGTCCGAGGAGAAAATATCGACACAACAGTATATGTCATGACTTCGTGAGCTACAGCATCAAAGGCCTTACTAACATCGAGGGTCCCGATGTAGCAAGCTGCAGCACGCTGTGTCAAATGTGGCGATCACCACAGCACAAGCGAGTGTAGGAAGACACGTGAAGAAGCGGCAAAATGTATGCACTGCCACGGGGCCTACCCTGCATTATACAAAGGTTGCCCGGCTTACAAGAAAGCCAAGGCCCGCGCACTTCCCCCAAGGAAGAGTGGGTCCAGTGCGCCAGAATTGCAGTCTCCACTGTAATGGGAAAGCTTACCATCGCGTCGGCCTATATTCCTCCTAAACAGAGAGTTTCCGAAGACCAGTTCGGCCTCCATCTAGGCGACTTGGGCGACAAATTCATCCTCGCAGGCGACCTCAACGCCAAGCACCCATGGTGGGGCTCGAGGGTGAATAACCCCAAAGGATCTGCTTTATACAAGTGCATCCAACGTATAGCTTACAACTGCCACTCTACTGGAGATCCTACCTATTGGCCCACTGACACCCAAAAGCTCCCGGACCTTCTCCGGGCATAAGGAGACTCACGAGCATTTACAACGCGGGTCTAGAGAACGGACATTTCCCCACTAGCTGGAAACGGGCGGAAGTCACCCTAATCCCTAAGCCTGGAAAGCCCGAATTTGACTTGGCCTCTTTCAGGCCAATTAGTCTGCTTTCGGTAATCTCCGAAATTCTCGAGAGATTGATTCTACGAAGATTGCAGTTACTTTTGGACGAGGCAGAATTTATCCCAAATCACCAATTCGGCTTTAGGCGCTCCCACTCCACCCCCGAGCAATGCCACAGAATCGTGGCAAAAATTCTGGACAGTCTAGAGGAAAAGAAGTACTGCTGTGCTATCCGAATTGCGCTCCCGCTCCGCCCTAAACTAACTTATACTAGACTTCCTAAGAAACCGAAAGACTAGAATGATGGCTGTAGTAATTAAATTAAATTATTGCAAACAACGAAAACGAAAAATGCGTGCACTCTGTTCAACGTTATAAATTCGAGTATATATTCATATCAACAAAAGCTTAAGCCTAGCTTATCTAGTGCGGCGAAGCGGGGCGAATTCATGGGAGAGCGCAATTGAGAGCTTTATTTGCGCTCCCGCTCCGCCCTAAACTAACTTATACTAGACTTTATAACATTCCACTTAATTATCTACATTAATTATACACCGGCCCCGTTGAAGGCCTTCATTAGGTTTCAACTACTGGCAACCTCGCCAGCTTGTGGACTGCTCTCCTAAATACTGCTCCTCTACTCGTCCTGACGTCGGCGACCCTGACCCTTCCGACCAGGACCAGATCGCCCTTCCTGGCGTCCTCCTGCTCCCGCTGCCACTTCGACCAAGACGTACTCCCCGGACCAACGCTTCCAAAACGTTTGCTTGATTGACGAGACAAGCCGCCATCGCCGCAAGCACGTTAGACCCTGCCTGTCCGGGGTCCGCGGTGCTGGTGGGGCGATGAGCGGCCCGCCTGTCAACAGGTGCCCGGGAGTCAACGCCTCGCCGTCGCTTGGATCCTGACTGAGGGCGCCCAACGAACCTTTGAAAAGCCAATAGAAAGGAATCAGTTGACAAATCGGAAACTACTTCTTAATGTACTGCTTTAGACGCAAAAAAAACAAACAGGGCAATGTAGGACTTGTATGGTGGCCTACCACGAATTTTCAATGTCGTCTCAATAGGGCCACAGAAATCCACGCCACATATGGAAAATGGGCGGAGAGCACGAACTCGATCTAAGGGTAAATCTCCCATGATTTGAGTCATCAGATGAGGCTTGCATTTAAAACAGCGTATGCATGACCGCACTATCTGACTGCAGACTTCCTGCGCGTTTACTATCCAAACGCGCTGTCGCAAGAGACTCACTAGTGCTTGTGGACCCACATGAAAATTCGACTCGTGCAAGTATCGGACGTAGCTCTGAACAAATTGAGAGCGCTTCGTCAACAATACTGGAAACTTGGCATCGTACGAAATAGGAGCATTAGCTAGTCGCCCCCCGACCCGCAACAACGAAAAGGTAAGCCCAGCCCAACAACAAGATTTTTTCTAACATTTTTAATTTCCTCTTGAAACTCGTGCTCTTGGACTATATGGACAATTTTATTAAAATCGTGTTGATATTCGACAGGGGAAGATACATTATCAGAAGTAACTACTAATTTTTTACACTTCTTTATAAAGCGGACCATGTAAACGAACACTCGCAGCAGTTTTAAGTGAGAGAAAAATCCTTCTATCACTTCCAACAAATATGAGGTAGAGACCATTGCAGTCAGTCCGACCGCACTCCTTTTTGCTTCCATCTGCAAAATCTCTGGTGACGGATCAAACCGAGGGCTCGTTGGCCACTTATCCTCCGACTAGCTCAGTTAAAAACGATGGACCTGTGAACCAAATTGATTCTATCGTTTCCTTTACGTCTCCACCTCCTGACACAATATCTGCCGGGTTCTGTTTAGTTGGTACATGCCGCCACATGCTATTCTCTGACCACTCTCGAATATCAGAAACTCTATAAATGATACGAACGTTGACAACGACGATGGATGGGAACGAATCCAATGAAGACAAACTTCCGAATCTGACCAATATACACTTCGTTCGATCGGTGCTTTGATAAGAGGTTTTATTTTGCGACAGAGGTCCGCGAGAAGGTGAGCGGCACATAACTCAAGACGGGGGAGCGTCTTTGTCTTGAGCGGCGCTACTTTCGACTTTGCAGTCAACAATGAGACTTTACTACCCTCTTCAGATTTGCAACGGATATAGACGCAGGCTCCATAGGCTCTCATCGATGCGTCAGAGAAGTCATGAATTTCAATTGGTGACATTGGCTCACTCATCACAAATCTCGGTATTGAGATCTCTTCTAACTGTGACAAGGCAAGCTGAATTTTGTTCCATGCTGTTTCCAAGTGCAGTGGAATGGTCTCATCCCAATCTAGCTTATTAAGCCAAAGTTCCTGTAACAGGATCTTTCCTTTAATAAGGATCGGGCTTAATAAGCAAAGGGGGTCGAAAAGCTTTGACGTCACCGAAAGAATATTCCGTTTAGTCGCCCTTTGACCCATGACTGACATATCAATTTCGAATTTTAAATACATCGTCTTTAGGAACCCAAACGATTCCTAATGTTTTTGTCAGCTCTGAGTCCGAAAGTGTTATTTGTTTAACCGCGTTTTGAAGAACCTGAGTTACTTCAGACTTAATTGTCTTTAGCTCCTCCACGCAACCAGCTCCCGTTAACATGTCGTCGACGTAAAAGTCAGACCCAATAACTTTAGCAGCTCGAGGGAATGTATTTTTCGCTGATTCACTCAACCTCTTCAAACACCTTATAGCCAGGAATGGGGCTGGTGCAGTGCCATAAGTATCGGTGTTGAGCTTGCACAATTTCAAGGACTCAGACGGGTCTTTTCTCGGACCTTGTTTTATTTGGCCAACGGACAACCGTTCGAAAAATGACTCAGCTCCAATTAGCATATCTATCCGCTGAGGTTTGTAAAAATATGGGTCTGCTAACGGCAAGTTCTTTGGTAGGGTCCAATCTTTTACGTTCACTGATTGGTCAGGGTGATAGCCTGAAATGGTTTTTAAAACCCAAAAGTCGAACGGAAACTCGCTACCATTGACTCTCGACTTCACCCCGGTGTGTATCTTTTTGTTAACTTGTGAATTAGTTTGACCAATTCCAAGCAAGTTGATGCACGATTCCTCCCTACGGATCTGTAAGCGTTGAGCAAGATCTTCTGTAAAAAAATTCATTTGTGACCCTGAGTCAAGTAATGCTCGGGCCAAGATGTGCTCACCATTTTTTGTTCGAACGCTTACGATCGACGTTGCTAACAAAACCCTTTCTAAGTAGAAGTAGAAGGGTCATCATTCGTTAACTATGGAGGAGGATTTTGTGTGGGTGGTGGTAATGCTAAGTTATTTTCGGTCACTGTAAATGGGTGCAGAAGTTTATGGTGCGATTTTGAACAGATTTGACACCTGGTCTATTTACAATTCGCTACCGTGTGACCTTTTCGCAGACAATTCAAACATAGGGAGGCTGACTTAACAAACTCAAACCTTTGCATTACAGCAAGGCTAGCGAACGGACTGCACTGGGCCAAAAAATGGTTGTTAGCGTTACAATAACTGCAAGCTGGTTTGGCGTTGGTAGAAGAACAAGCCAACGAAGTTCTATTCAGTTGCTTGCCGAACCCAGTTCTTTCTTGTTTTGGGTTGCCAGTCTCTTCAGCGAACAGATGCTGGTATCTACGATTTAGTATTTTTTCGAAATCGGACCACAGCGGCAATTCCTCATAATCCAGTGACTCTTCCCATTTTTGCTTGGTCACTGGATCCACTCTACTCAAAACTAAATGAATAATCATTGAGTTTGCAATTTTAGTATCATCTCCTATGGATAATAGTGATCCATAAATGGATGATACAGTGTCGATGAGACCCCTCAACGACGACGCAGACGGCTGGGAAATTTTCGGAAGGCTGAACAGTTGACGTATTTGGTTCGCAAAGATGAGACATTCGTTATCATGAACTCTTTTTAGACTAGCGATAGCTTTGTCGTAATTACTCTCGGTGACCTGGAATGCCTTGACAGTTCCTAAGGCTTCACCAGAGAGGCAAGAAATTAAATGATTAAATTTATCTATAACTGGAATGTTCACATCTTTGTCAACTAATGTCTCGAAAAGACTTATGAAATTTTTGAAATCCGAATAATTTCCACTGAATTTTGGCAATGCCAAACTAGGAAGTCGAGCTCGAGTTGGGGCTGCAGAAATTGCAGTAGCTGAACGGGAGTCTTCAGCTGAATTAAAGGCATTACATAAGGACATGATCCTTGCCTTGGTAGTTATTCCTAATTCTTCCAACTCGGCTCCGAAATCATCCAATTCATCATGTTGAGGAACGGAATGCATTTGGGCAACTTTGTATCTATTCATGCTGCTGAGATTTAGGCAACATGAATCTCATTTCCCCTTAATCATATTGTAAGAAGTTCTAAATACAAATAACCATGGATTGACTGGAGGAATAATTCACCACTACACGGAGTATTGCCTTAAATGGAGGAATACAAGTTGCTGGTTGTAGGCCGCCGCAGACTGAAGGGTACGATCACGAGGATCGTGTCCTTAGCTGAGCGTTTACCTGCAACACAAACGAAGGATGGAATCGATGTCTTGTTGGATCGACTGGATTTGGCATGGAGCGAATTCGAGAAGATTGGCGACAAGATATCGCTTCACGATGCGGTAGATGGGTACGTGGATCCAGCCAACGACTACGAGGAGTACGAAGGAAGGTACCTGAGGGCAAGGGAGTTACTTGTCTCAGGAAAGCGCTCACTGGAGCCACAAACAAGCACTCAAAGCAATGAGTCAATGCCGGGTAATGGAGATGCACTTTTCCGGTTACTACAACAACAACAACAGATGCTAGAACGAATGGCTGTTTCTGAAGCAGCAAGTACACCTATTTCACAAGATGACGCAATGAACGCGGTAGCAACGCATAATGAACTACCGAAAATTCAAATCAAACGTTTTTCGGGAGACTACAAGGAATGGCCGGCATTTTGGGATATCTATAAAAGCACTATCCATAAGAAGCGACAACTATCAGATACACAGAAGTTTCACTATTTGAAATCACTATTGACCGATGAAGCAGCGAATCTAATTGCACATTTGCCAATTACTGACAGCGCATATGAAACAGCAGTGTCGCGTTTAAACGAGAGGTACGACAGACCACGCCACATTGTGTTTTCATTATTGGAACAGTTCACAAAGCTACCAGAAACAACAAAGATTGATGTATCAGTGCTAAGGAAAGTGACTGATGGAGCAAACGAAATAGTTCGTGCATTGGACGCAATTGGAGAAAACACACGTGATTGCTGGATCATTTTTCTAATTTTGCAAAAAATGGATGCAGAAACACGTCGCAAATGGATCGAGGACAGCCGCGATCTAAACTCACCAACAACCAAGGATTTGTTCAAGTTCCTGGATACACGCTGTGAGGAGTTTGAACTCAGTCAACGACAAAGCATCGGGGATGGCAAGATCAAACAAGTTGAAAAGGAGAGAAAACCTATGCATATTATGATGGCTGTCGAGAGAAGCAATGGCGTCAAGGGCAACATGAACGGACCCGATCTGGTTGGATCTGCGGATTTTCTGGCGCTAAGTTGTGAACAACGAAGAGCAACGGCAAAAGAGAAATCGGTATGTTTCAACTGTTTGAAGCCTGGGCACTTTACCAGGCAGTGTGAATCCAAATTCAACTGTAGGATATGCCATGCTCGGCATCATACTTTATTGCATGTACAACCGGCTGCAAACGCGCAAGGCTTTGCAGCAACCACGATCAGTTCGCAGGATACGGCACAGACCGTGTCAACAGGAAGGGAGGACCAGCATAATAAGGATGCTCCTTACACTACATCGGTGACAGTGAGTCACATCGCCCGAGCATACGGCTCACAATCGGCTGCAGACGCACAAGGCTCTGTAGCAATTCCAAAAAATTATGGGCGTCGCCAAAGCACGCTGCCGACTGCATTGGTATATGTCCAAAACGCAAATGGGATATATACAAGCTGCCGGCTACTATTCGACAGTGGATCTGAATTGTCATACATTTCGGAACGTTGCATCAACGCACTTGGGCTAGCACGTTCATCATCACGAATCCTAGTGTCAGGCATTTCTGCCATCAAGGCTGAGGCAACCAGAGGGGTCACTCAGCTGCATCTCAAATCTAGAGATTCGGACAACACTCTAAAGATTACCGCACACGTTCTAAGTAAGATCACATCTTCGCTGCAGAGACACAATGTTGATCCATCATCACTCAATGTGTTCAATGGATTCCTGATGGCGGATACCAACTTCGCATCAGTGGCCCCGATAAACATTTTATTGGGGAGCGACTACGTTTGGACCACCCTAACCGGCCAAAAGATGCACGACAACATGGGCAATCTTATTGCCATTTCTTCAATATTTGGATGGGTCATTACATCGGTTGGAGTTAATCATTCTCCAACAACTACAACTCTATTCTCCACATGCAACATTGACACTACACTACAACGATTTTGGGAGATAGAAGAAGTAAGCTACAAACACAAGGATCCCGACGAAGACAAGGTGGAAAAACATTTCCTCGAAACTCACAAAAGGGATGACGCTGGAAGGTATATAGTCGAGCTACATTTCATAATAGCAAACCCGAAATTTGCAGACACGTTCCAGGGAGCGCAATCCCGCTTCATGGCTGTAGAAAGACGACTACAGCGCAATCAGGATTTACGAGAAAAGTACATCAAGTTTATGCAGGAATACATCAGTCTTGGCCATATGCACGAAATCAGAACACCAAGCTTCGATTCAGGAAATTTCTTCTATTTGCCGCATCATCCTATAGTTGGGCGGAAACTTAGGGTCGTATTCGACGGGTCATTTAAGGACGCCAACGGAGTTGCACTAAATGACGTATTACACATTGGGCCTAGTATTCAACGCAATCTCTTTTCCGTATGCCTACGCTTCAGAATGTATAGATACGTATTCTCCGCAGATATCGTCAAAATGTTTCGCCAAATTTGGGTAAGCCCCGATCATCAAAACTATCAACGTATTGTTTGGCGAGAGCATCCATCAGCGCCTCTTAAGCACTATAAATTAGGCACTGTAACTTATGGAACAGCTTGTGCACCTTACCTGGCTGTACGAGTGTTAGAACAACTGGCATATGATCACAAGGAGCAATATCCTACTGCATCGAAAATCCTTTTGGAGGACTTCTACGTAGACGATGTACTTACTGGATCGAACAACGAGAATGAGCTAATAGCTATCAGGAATGAGTTATTAGAACTCATGTCACACGCCAAATTGGAACTCGACAAGTGGGTGTCCAATTCATCACGCATCTGCAGACGCGAATCCAGCACCGAACGAGAAGAAGAAGCAGTAAAGGTACTTGAAATTTACTGGAATTCAATCGACGATCAGCTGATGTACAAGACATGCTTGACATCAAATCCGAATTGTACTAAAAGGCAAATCCTATCAGATGTTGCGCGTATCTTTGACCCTCTTGGCTTATTATCGCCGATTGTGGTTCAATTTAAAATCATGTTTCAACAGTTATGGCTATTGGACCTGGGCTGGGACACGAAGCTTCCACCAAACATTGCCGAACCATGGCTCAAGTGCAGAGCAGATCTCGACACGCTAAAAAACTGAGAGTACCACGATTTGTTCCCAACAGGGAGGACTCGATTGAACTACACGCCTTTTCCGACGCTTCAACCAAGGCATATGCTGCTGCTGTTTACTGTAGGTTTCGACATGAAGACGGAACATATTCGGTTTCATTGGTGGCTGCCAAAACTAGGGTAGCACCACTGAAACAACAATCACTACCACGGCTGGAGCTTTGTGCAGCATTGCTGCTAAGTCGCCTGGTACGATCACTCAAGGATGGTTTACGACACAAGGATATACAAGTTTACGCATGGTGTGATTCAACAATTGTATTAGCCTGGTTATCATACCCACCATCGAAGATGAAAACATTTGTCGCAAATCGCACATCGGAAATTCTTGCTCAAAGGAAAACCCCGCAGATTGTGCATCGAGGGGAATGATGGCTACACAGCTCATAAAATTTCACCTCTGGTGGAACGGACCCACTTGGCTACACGATGAAGAAGAGTATACAGTCAAAATGCAAAACTCAGAACTCTCTTTGAATATTTCAGAAACCCATGCACAGGACGAATTGAAGACAACAGCCATGCTCACTCTGAAGGAGAAGGACAATTCATTATCAGAATTTGACGAACTAGTCCACCGCGCCTCATCCTGGCAAAGGCTGGTACATACCGTGGGCTATGTTTTACGTTTTATTCAAAGACTGAAAGAACCACGAAAACGAGTCGAATCCACGATACTGTCTTTTGAAGAAATCAAGGCAGCACAAGTAGTATGCCTGCGGAACGCACAGGCGTGCTTTGGAGATGACAGAAGGCTTCTACAAAAGGATCAACCACTGCGAAACAGGTCGCAGTTATTCAAGCTAACCCCATACATTGGACAGGATGGTCTGCTACGAGTTGGAGGCCGTTTGAGGCAATCTCAATTACCAGAAGAAGTCAAACACCCGATATTACTCCCTAAGGCACACCACATTACGAAGCTAATCCTGGAACACGAGCACTGGGTAAACTTACACCCAGGCACATCTGCACTGTTTGTAATAGTTCGCCAACGATATTGGATAATTGGAGCACGCAACCTGATAAGAAAGGTCACCCACAACTGTATCAGATGCTTTCGTCAAAGACACCATACTACGCATCAACTCATGTCCGACTTGCCAAGTATCAGAATCACACAATCACTTCCCTTTGTCAATTCTGGATGTGATTACGCTGGACCAATTACTCTCAAGGATCGAAAGGGTCGCAACGCTAAAAAGTCAAAGGGATACATATGTCTCTTCGTGTGCCGCGTCACCTCGGCACTACACCTGGAACTAGCCACTGATCTCAGCACGGAGACATTTCTGGCAGCTCTGAGAAGATTCATGTCGCTCCGAGGAAAATGTGCACAAATCTACAGTGATAATGGCAGGAATTTTGTCGGAGCAAGGCGAGCATTGGACGAGATGCAACAACTCCTGGCATCTTCACAGCATAAGGATCGAGTCTCGCAGACATTGGCAGATGAAGGCATTAAATGGGTCTTCATTCCACCGTACGCACCTCACTGGGGAGGAAAGTGGGAGTCTTCCGTAAGATCAGTCAAGCTTCACCTGCGCCGCGTCATTGGCAACACTATCCTAACGTTTGAACAGATGCACACCCTATTAGCACAAATAAGTGCAGTGGTAAACTCAAGACCACTGTACTATACACCGGACACCGACGTCACATATCTGTCTCCAGCACACCTGTTGATAGGCAGATCATTCACAACAATTCCCGAAGGCGACATGAGCCACATACAGGAAAATCGACTGGACTACTGGCAGGGAGTTCAAGCACTATACCAAGGATTCTGGAAGCGCTGGCACCAGGAATACCTAACTACGCTACAGCATCGCCCCAAGTGGGGAACCCCGCAACCCAATGTGGAATTGGGATCAGTTGTTCTCATCAAGGATTCGAATACTCCGCCAGCAGTCTGGCCACTTGCAAGGGTCATCTCAACTCACACAGGAACAGATGGTAGAGTTCGTGCTGTCAAATTGAAAACTGCTTCAGGAGAAGCAACTCGCCCTATAACCAAGATCGCAGTTTTACCAAATTCAGAAACGATGTTTCAGGGCGGGCCGGGATGTTGAGGAACGGAATGCATTTGGGCAACTTTGTATCTATTCATGCTGCTGAGATTTAGGCAACATGAATCTCATTTCCCCTTAATCATATTGTAAGAAGTTCTATATACAAATAACCATGGCAACGCTGATCGACGCGCCGCCATTTTCTTATATACTTAATAATTTCCCTTTCTCACACATGTAAATCTATGTATGTATACCTAAGGCATCATTGCGCTGCGTCGCATTTAGTTTATTCAGTTATTTCTTAACCGTCAATCAATAAACACCACAAGATTCAAGATTCTGACCACATCAATTTGCTCGATCTGGTCTTGCAACTCATTTGCTTTAGAAATTGCCTCATCTAAAACCTGAAGCCTGCACTCTAGCTCGGTTTTATTTAGAGGAAGTGATCCATCTTCCAAACGTTCCTCCAACCGGCGAATGCTTTTAACTTTGACATTTAATCTTCTTTTTAAGTCAATAAGAGTCGTGGAATTAAGTTTTTGTTTAGTACTTTCCATTTTAAAAAAATTTGTTTTTTCAATACAAAAACGAAAACAATGCAAATTTAAGATTTAATAATTTATTAAAAATTTTTTATTAATTTTAAAATATTAATATTAAAAATTTATTAAATTTTTATTTATTAAATTTTTCTAAAATTTATTTAAAAATTTATTGAATTTAATTCAACAACAAGAAAATGCGAAAACGAAAATAATTAATTAATCTTATTTAAATATAATAAATAATTTATTAAATTTAACCAAATTCAGGAAATTTCTTCTATTTGCCGCATCATCCTATAGTTGGGCGGAAACTTAGGGTCGTATTCGACGGGTCATTTAAGGACGCCAACGGAGTTGCACTAAATGACGTATTACACATTGGGCCTAGTATTCAACGCAATCTCTTTTCCGTATGCCTACGCTTCAGAATGTATAGATACGTATTCTCCGCAGATATCGTCAAAATGTTTCGCCAAATTTGGGTAAGCCCCGATCATCAAAACTATCAACGTATTGTTTGGCGAGAGCATCCATCAGCGCCTCTTAAGCACTATAAATTAGGCACTGTAACTTATGGAACAGCTTGTGCACCTTACCTGGCTGTACGAGTGTTAGAACAACTGGCATATGATCACAAGGAGCAATATCCTACTGCATCGAAAATCCTTTTGGAGGACTTCTACGTAGACGATGTACTTACTGGATCGAACAACGAGAATGAGCTAATAGCTATCAGGAATGAGTTATTAGAACTCATGTCACACGCCAAATTGGAACTCGACAAGTGGGTGTCCAATTCATCACGCATCTGCAGACGCGAATCCAGCACCGAACGAGAAGAAGAAGCAGTAAAGGTACTTGGAATTTACTGGAATTCAATCGACGATCAGCTGATGTACAAGACATGCTTGACATCAAATCCGAATTGTACTAAAAGGCAAATCCTATCAGATGTTGCGCGTATCTTTGACCCTCTTGGCTTATTATCGCCGATTGTGGTTCAATTTAAAATCATGTTTCAACAGTTATGGCTATTGGACCTGGGCTGGGACACGAAGCTTCCACCAAACATTGCCGAACCATGGCTCAAGTGCAGAGCAGATCTCGACACGCTAAAAAAGCTGAGAGTACCACGATTTGTTCCCAACAGGGAGGACTCGATTGAACTACACGCCTTTTCCGACGCATCAACCAAGGCATATGCTGCTGCTGTTTACTGTAGGTTTCGACATGAAGACGGAACATATTCGGTTTCATTGGTGGCTGCCAAAACTAGGGTAGCACCACTGAAACAACAATCACTACCACGGCTGGAGCTTTGTGCAGCATTGCTGCTAAGTCGCCTGGTACGATCACTCAAGGATGGTTTACGACACAAGGATATACAAGTTTACGCATGGTGTGATTCAACAATTGTATTAGCCTGGTTATCATACCCACCATCGAAGATGAAAACATTTGTCGCAAATCGCACATCGGAAATTCTTGAAACGTTGCCACGACACGCCTGGCATCACGTAAGCTCAAAGGAAAACCCCGCAGATTGTGCATCGAGGGGAATGATGGCTACACAGCTCATAAAATTTCACCTCTGGTGGAACGGACCCACTTGGCTACACGATGAAGAAGAGTATACAGTCAAAATGCAAAACTCAGAACTCTCTTTGAATATTTCAGAAACCCATGCACAGGACGAATTGAAGACAACAGCCATGCTCACTCTGAAGGAGATGGACAATTCATTATCAGAATTTGACGAACTAGTCCACCGCGCCTCATCCTGGCAAAGGCTGGTACATACCGTGGGCTATGTTTTACGTTTTATTCAAAGACTGAAAGAACCACGAAAACGAGTCGAATCCACGATACTGTCTTTTGAAGAAATCAAGGCAGCACAAGTAGTATGCCTGCGGAACGCACAGGCGTGCTTTGGAGATGACAGAAGGCTTCTACAAAAGGATCAACCACTGCGAAACAGGTCGCAGTTATTCAAGCTAACCCCATACATTGGACAGGATGGTCTGCTACGAGTTGGAGGCCGTTTGAGGCAATCTGAATTACCAGAAGAAGTCAAACACCCGATATTACTCCCTAAGGCACACCACATTACGAAGCTAATCCTGGAACACGAGCACTGGGTAAACTTACACCCAGGCACATCTGCACTGTTTGTAATAGTTCGCCAACGATATTGGATAATTGGAGCACGCAACCTGATAAGAAAGGTCACCCACAACTGTATCAGATGCTTTCGTCAAAGACACCATACTACGCATCAACTCATGTCCGACTTGCCAAGTATCAGAATCACACAATCACTTCCCTTTGTCAATTCTGGATGTGATTACGCTGGACCAATTACTCTCAAGGATCGAAAGGGTCGCAACGCTAAAAAGTCAAAGGGATACATATGTCTCTTCGTGTGCCGCGTCACCTCGGCACTACACCTGGAACTAGCCACTGATCTCAGCACGGAGACATTTCTGGCAGCTCTGAGAAGATTCATGTCGCTCCGAGGAAAATGTGCACAAATCTACAGTGATAATGGCAGGAATTTTGTCGGAGCAAGGCGAGCATTGGACGAGATGCAACAACTCCTGGCATCTTCACAGCATAAGGATCGAGTCTCGCAGACATTGGCAGATGAAGGCATTAAATGGGTCTTCATTCCACCGTACGCACCTCACTGGGGAGGAAAGTGGGAGTCTTCCGTAAGATCAGTCAAGCTTCACCTGCGCCGCGTCATTGGCAACACTATCCTAACGTTTGAACAGATGCACACCCTATTAGCACAAATAAGTGCAGTGGTAAACTCAAGACCACTGTACTATACACCGGACACCGACGTCACATATCTGTCTCCAGCACACCTGTTGATAGGCAGATCATTCACAACAATTCCCGAAGGCGACATGAGCCACATACAGGAAAATCGACTGGACTACTGGCAGGGAGTTCAAGCACTATACCAAGGATTCTGGAAGCGCTGGCACCAGGAATACCTAACTACGCTACAGCATCGCCCCAAGTGGGGAACCCCGCAACCCAATGTGGAATTGGGATCAGTTGTTCTCATCAAGGATTCGAATACTCCGCCAGCAGCCTGGCCACTTGCAAGGGTCATCTCAACTCACACAGGAACAGATGGTAGAGTTCGTGCTGTCAAATTGAAAACTGCTTCAGGAGAAGCAACTCGCCCTATAACCAAGATCGCAGTTTTACCAAATTCAGAAACGATGTTTCAGGGCGGGCCGGGATGTTGAGGAACGGAATGCATTTGGGCAACTTTGTATCTATTCATGCTGCTGAGATTTAGGCAACATGAATCTCATTTCCCCTTAATCATATTGTAAGAAGTTCTATATACAAATAACCATGGCAACGCTGATCGACGCGCCGCCATTTTCTTATATACTTAATAATTTCCCTTTCTCACACATGTAAATCTATGTATGTATACCTAAGGCATCATTGCGCTGCGTCGCATTTAGTTTATTCAGTTATTTCTTAACCGTCAATCAATAAACACCACAAAATTCATATACAGTCCACTGAGAAGCAGTTTCATTTCTGACCACATCAATTTGCTCGATCTGGTCTTGCAACTCATTTGCTTTAGAAATTGCCTCATCTAAAACCTGAAGCCTGCACTCTAGCTCGGTTTTATTTAGAGGAAGTGATCCATCTTCCAAACGTTCCTCCAACCGGCGAATGCTTTTAACTTTGACATTTAATCTTCTTTTTAAGTCAATAAGAGTCGTGGAATTATGTTTTTGTTTAGTACTTTCCATTTTAAAAAAATTTGTTTTTTCAATACAAAAACGAAAACAATGCAAATTTAAGATTTAATAATTTATTAAAAATTTTTTATTAATTTTAAAATATTAATATTAAAAATTTATTAAATTTTTATTTATTAAATTTTTCTAAAATTTATTTAAAAATTTATTGAATTTAATTCAACAACAAGAAAATGCGAAAACGAAAATAATTAATTAATCTTATTTAAATATAATTAATAATTTATTAAATTTAACCAAATCTAAATTGATTAATTAATTCATAACGAATTATTGATAGTCGAGGCACAGAGTATCCAAAAAAATAGTTGGTCGCCAATGACACTGAAACCAATATGCGCGACCAAATTGTAGGGGAGCGCGTCACTTGGCGGACCGGTAAACTATACGCGCCAAAAAGTGCATATACATACATACATACAGCAGCGGATAACGGTGGGAAACGAAAACGAGAATATTATCGCTGCATCTATTTATATGTATGTAAACCAAATATATATGCACCTTTATTTTATCTGTAATAAATAAAATAATTTTTGGCTGCACTTTAGTATTTATTTGGAAGATTTGTAAATTCCAGAACGAGGGGTAAGGGGCGACAGTGATTGCAAATAATATAAATATTTTCTTTTCGCGAGCAACTCCTCTTTTTTTTTTTTTGAATATGTATATGTATATATGTAATATATATATTATATATGTTTGTGTCACTGTCACTATTTTTTTATACCCTTGCAGAGGGTATTATAATTTTGGTCAAAAGTGTGCAACGCAGTGAAGGAGACATCTCCGACCCTATAAAGTATATATATTCTTGATCAGGATCACCTCCTGAGTTGATATGAGCATGTCCGTCTGTCCGTCTGTCCGTCTGTCTGTCGGTTTCTACGCAAACTAGTCTCTCAGTTTTAGAGCTATCGAGTTGAAACTTTGCACACATCCTTATTTTCCTTGCAGGTAGTACATAAGTCGGAACGGCCAGGATCGGTCGACTATATCCTATAGCTGCCATATAACTGATTGATCGGAAATGCCATAACTTCGTTGTTTTTTAAGATAGAGGGTTGGGACTTTCCACACATGTTATATTTGACCAACATATCTTATGTACAAAATTTCATAAGGATCGGCCGACTATATCCTATAGCCGTCATACAACGATCGGAATTGGCATAACTTTGGTGTTTTTTAAGTTAGAAAGATGGGACTTGGTACAGATTCTATTTTGGACAAAATAATCTGATTTGCCAAATTTCATAAGGATCGGCCGACTATATACGATCTTCTATATATCTAATAATATAATATACGTTGCGCCACGTAGCGGACTGCGACTGAACTGCAAGGGTATATCAACTTCGGCTCCGCCCGAAGTTAGCTTTCCTTTCTTGTTTTTTGTTGCTTTTTTATTTAATTATACTACAGTCCACCCGGGGGCGCCAAAATGTTTATTGAGATTATTTTATCTCGTCGCAAAAACGAAAGGAAAAATAGGTGGCTGTAGAAATTAAATTAATTTGCGAAAAAAAACACACGAAAACGAAAATGCGTGCACTCTTCGACGTTATAAATTCGATTATATTCATATTAACAAAACCTTAAGCCTAGCTTATCTAGTGCGGCGAAGCGGGGCGAATTCAAGTGAGAGCTTCACTTGCGCTCCCGCTCCGACCTAAACTAACTTATACTAGACTTCATAAAATTCCACTTAATTATCTACATCTAATTATACATTTAGTTATTTTGGCTTTCTGGCATTTTTGACATTTTCTTACGTACTCAGTTATATCTTTAGAAATGCCTTTCCAGTAATAGTGTCTTTTTACTTTGGCCAAAGTTTTTGATATGCCAGTATGACCTCCTTGAATTGGATCATCATGAAATATAGACAAAATTGCTTCTTTTTCTTTTAAATTTGTTATTTGGTCACCGAGTTGAGTAGCGCTACTCTTAATGTTTTCAAGATTTTATTGCCCATTAATTTAAAATTATCTATTGAAGTATGTTCAAAGATATTTTCCCACGGTGCCACTTTGAGTTGGGTGATTTTATGTAACCGGCTTGCATTTCAAGCCTTTGGAAAAATTAACCTAAGTCAATAACTCCATTAGTATATAAATCGCTAACATCATTTCTTGCAGTAATTTTTCTGCCTTGTTTAAATAAACATAACGTATTTTTTATCTGCAAGGTCACTACTTTACGTACTTCATCATTGTTTATGACGTCGTATACGTTGGGCTTTGAAGTTTTATTTAAAGATTGCATAGGCAATTCTTGTTTTTGATTTTCCGCGCGGAATTTTTGTCTACTTTGATATCTGGTAGTGACTTTCAATATATTTCTAGTTATACTTTGTAGATCTTTGATGGTTATCCTTGATAAAGCATCAGCTACATAATTATCTTTTCCCTTTAAATATTCGACTGAAAAATCGTATTCTTCTAGTTCGAGCCTCATACGTGTCAGTTTAGAACTGGGATTGATCATTGAGAAAAGGTATATTAAAGGTCTGTGGTCTGTTTTTATTAAGAAATGTTTTCCATATATATATGGTCTGAAATGTAATATCGCCCAATGAATTGCAGCTAATTCCTGCTCAGTAGTACATTTGTTACTTTCACCTTTTAGTTTATTCAGTTATTTCTTAACCGTCAATCAATAAACACCACAAAATTCATATACAGTCCACTGAGAAGCAGTTTCATTTCTGACCACATCAATTTGCTCGATCTGGTCTTGCAACTCATTGCTTTAGAAATTGCCTCATCTAAAACCTGAAGCCTGCACTCTAGCTCGGTTTTATTTAGAGGAAGTGATCCATCTTCCAAACGTTCCTCCAACCGGCGAATTCTTTTAACTTTGACATTTAATCTTCTTTTTAAGTCAATAAGAGTCGTGGAATTAAGTTTTTGTTTAGTACTTTCCATTTTAAAAAAATTTGTTTTTTCAATACAAAAACGAAAACAATGCAAATTTAAGATTTAATAATTTATTAAAAATTTTTTATTAATTTTAAAATATTAATATTAAAAATTTATTAAATTTTTATTTATTAAATTTTTCTAAAATTTATTTAAAAATTTATTGAATTTAATTCAACAACAAGAAAATGCGAAAACGAAAATAATTAATTAATCTTATTTAAATATAATAAATAATTTATTAAATTTAACCAAATCTAAATTGATTAATTAATTGATAACGAATTATTGATAGTCGAGGCACAGAGTATCCAAAAAAATAGTTTTTCGCCAATGACACTGAAACCAATATGCGCGACCAAATTGTAGGGGAGCGCGTCACTTGGCGGACCGGTAAACTATACGCGCCAAAAAGTGCATATACATACATACATACATACAGCAGCGGATAACGGTGGGAAACGAAAACGAGAATATTATCGCTGCATCTATTTATATGTATGTAAACCAAATATATATGCACCTTTATTTTATCTGTAATAAATAAAATAATTTTTGGCTGCACTTTAGTATTTATTTGGAAGATTTGTAAATTCCAGAACGAGGGGTAAGGGGCGACAGTGATTGCAAATAATATAAATATTTTCTTTTCGCGAGCAACTCCTCTTTTTTTTTTTTTTGAATATGTATATGTATATATGTAATATATATATTATATATGTTTGTGTCACTGTCACTATTTTTTTATACCCTTGCAGAGGGTATTATAATTTTGGTCAAAAGTGTGCAACGCAGTGAAGGAGACATCTCCGACCCTATAAAGTATATATATTCTTGATCAGGATCACCTCCTGAGTTGATATGAGCATGTCCGTCTGTCCGTCTGTCCGTCTGTCTGTCGGTTTCTACGCAAACTAGTCTCTCAGTTTTAGAGCTATCGAGTTGAAACTTTGCACACATCCTTATTTTCCTTGCAGGTAGTACATAAGTCGGAACGGCCAGGATCGGTCGACTATATCCTATAGCTGCCATATAACTGATTGATCGGAAATGCCATAACTTCGTTGTTTTTTAAGATAGAGGGTTGGGACTTTCCACACATGTTATATTTGACCAACATATCTTATGTACAAAATTTCATAAGGATCGGCCGACTATATCCTATAGCCGTCATACAACGATCGGAATTGGCATAACTTTGGTGTTTTTTAAGTTAGAAAGATGGGACTTGGTACAGATTCTATTTTGGACAAAATAATCTGATTTGCCAAATTTCATAAGGATCGGCCGACTATATACGATCTTCTATATATCTAATAATATAATATACGTTGCGCCACGTAGCGGACTGCGACTGAACTGCAAGGGTATATCAACTTCGGCTCCGCCCGAAGTTAGCTTTCCTTTCTTGTTTTTTGTTGCTTTTTTATTTAATTATACTACAGTCCACCCGGGGGCGCCAAAATGTTTATTGAGATTATTTTATCTCGTCGCAAAAACGAAAGGAAAAATAGGTGGCTGTAGAAATTAAATTAATTTGCGAAAAAAAACACACGAAAACGAAAATGCGTGCACTCTTCGACGTTATAAATTCGATTATATTCATATTAACAAAACCTTAAGCCTAGCTTATCTAGTGCGGCGAAGCGGGGCGAATTCAAGTGAGAGCTTCACTTGCGCTCCCGCTCCGACCTAAACTAACTTATACTAGACTTCATAAAATTCCACTTAATTATCTACATCTAATTATACATTTAGTTATTTTGGCTTTCTGGCATTTTTGACATTTTCTTACGTACTCAGTTATATCTTTAGAAATGCCTTTCCAGTAATAGTGTCTTTTTACTTTGGCCAAAGTTTTTGATATGCCAGTATGACCTCCTTGAATTGGATCATCATGAAATATAGACAAAATTGCTTCTTTTTCTTTTAAATTTGTTATTTGGTCACCGAGTTGAGTAGCGCTACTCTTAATGTTTTCAAGATTTTATTGCCCATTAATTTAAAATTATCTATTGAAGTATGTTCAAAGATATTTTCCCACGGTGCCACTTTGAGTTGGGTGATTTTATGTAACCGGCTTGCATTTCAAGCCTTTGGAAAAATTAACCTAAGTCAATAACTCCATTAGTATATAAATCGCTAACATCATTTCTTGCAGTAATTTTTCTGCCTTGTTTAAATAAACATAACGTATTTTTTATCTGCAAGGTCACTACTTTACGTACTTCATCATTGTTTATGACGTCGTATACGTTGGGCTTTGAAGTTTTATTTAAAGATTGCATAGGCAATTCTTGTTTTTGATTTTCCGCGCGGAATTTTTGTCTACTTTGATATCTGGTAGTGACTTTCAATATATTTCTAGTTATACTTTGTAGATCTTTGATGGTTATCCTTGATAAAGCATCAGCTACATAATTATCTTTTCCCTTTAAATATTCGACTGAAAAATCGTATTCTTCTAGTTCGAGCCTCATACGTGTCAGTTTAGAACTGGGATTGATCATTGAGAAAAGGTATATTAAAGGTCTGTGGTCTGTTTTTATTAAGAAATGTTTTCCATATATATATGGTCTGAAATGTAATATCGCCCAATGAATTGCAGCTAATTCCTGCTCAGTAGTACATTTGTTACTTTCACCTTTTAGTTTATTCAGTTATTTCTTAACCGTCAATCAATAAACACCACAAAATTCATATACAGTCCACTGAGAAGCAGTTTCATTTCTGACCACATCAATTTGCTCGATCTGGTCTTGCAACTCATTGCTTTAGAAATTGCCTCATCTAAAACCTGAAGCCTGCACTCTAGCTCGGTTTTATTTAGAGGAAGTGATCCATCTTCCAAACGTTCCTCCAACCGGCGAATTCTTTTAACTTTGACATTTAATCTTCTTTTTAAGTCAATAAGAGTCGTGGAATTAAGTTTTTGTTTAGTACTTTCCATTTTAAAAAAATTTGTTTTTTCAATATAAAAACGAAAACAATGCAAATTTAAGATTTAATAATTTATTAAAAATTTTTTATTAATTTTAAAATATTAATATTAAAAATTTATTAAATTTTTATTTATTAAATTTTTCTAAAATTTATTTAAAAATTTATTGAATTTAATTCAACAACAAGAAAATGCGAAAACGAAAATAATTAATTAATCTTATTTAAATATAATAAATAATTTATTAAATTTAACCAAATCTAAATTGATTAATTAATTGATAACGAATTATTGATAGTCGAGGCACAGAGTATCCAAAAAAATAGTTGGTCGCCAATGACACTGAAACCAATATGCGCGACCAAATTGTAGGGGAGCGCGTCACTTGGCGGACCGGTAAACTATACGCGCCAAAAAGTGCATATACATACATACATACATACAGCAGCGGATAACGGTGGGAAACGAAAACGAGAATATTATCGCTGCATCTATTTATCACTGTGGACGGAAGTCCACGAGGTGACGACCTGCATGCCTAGGCGTGCGTGAGGAAACTCTATATATAGCCGAAGAATTAAAAATTTTCTGTAGGCAACCGATCTAAATGAATTATATACCAATCGAAAGGTATTGTTTCAATTAGATAATTTTTGTTGAAACATATTCCAAAAGTTATTTGGTTTGGGAGAAATTAGGGTGAAAGTAAAAAAATTTTTTATCACTAAAGTGGGGCTGGTGGACACATTTTAGTCCCCAGATATAATGTTTATATATATATTCGCATTCTAGAGCTAAATACGCGTCGATTGGTACCTCAATCGACCCGATCCGACATTTCATTCAGAAGTTATTCGCAAAATTCGATTTTTTCTTCTTCTTCAAAATGAAGCCAGTTGTCGGTTTGTCGGTTTGTCTGTTTGCACTATTTTTATTTTAAAAATCCTGAAAAAAATTGGAAAATGTTTGTTACCATCACATGAGCAACTATTGTTCTACAACTTTTTGAAATACCTTAAGCTTACGTCAAAAAATTAAAAAAACTTTGTTAATGAAAATATTCATAACTTCATAATTAAGAAAGATATTAAAAAGAGCTTTACACCGTTGAAATGGTTTTTTAAATATCAATTTCACTTTCTTTGAGACCAAACGTCTATATAGTACACAAAAAAAAATACACTGAAAATAAACTTTTTTTTTAAGAAAAAAAATTATTTTTCAAAATTTGGTCGACTGATCCTTTTTATATTGCACGTGTAGATAGCTTTTGAGATAACGCAACTTTTGATATATCGCTCATATCTGGCAAAATCCGTTAACTCAAGATATAGTCCTGTAAGTGCAGCTACCCATTTTGTACAGCCTCCTGTGAAGCTTGCATTTACTTATACATGTGTGTGTATTTGATTGGCAACTTTGCTTTTTGGAGTCTGCATATATTTGGTCAATACCCTAAGAAATATGGAGTAAATCTTTTCAGATTTTAGTTTATTTATTGTAAAATAAAATCCAAATAAAAAAGGGCTTAAAAAAGTAAAACGTAAACATTGACTCAACTTGGACTCGAACCCAGGCCCTCCGTGTTAGGAACCACGACGCTCTCCACTCGGCTAACCTCGAACTTTATTGCTTGATGGCAACTTTCGATGTAATTCTGCTTTGTGTTTCAGTGTCTCATGTCTTAATGAGAAGAATGCAAAATTTTATTAGTAGAAAGCTTTATATGCATATGCCCCCACTGAGCATATAATGCATATAAATAAAACTCTGATTTACTTAAATTACAGCCACCACCGTTTTGGGCCAAATCATGAATTAAAAGCTAAAAAAAAAGACCAGGCAAACCAACTCCGCCAATACTGTTCTAATATTTATTATTATTTTATATCGCACACCCAAAATAAATTGTTACATTCAACAATTGGTTTAACTATAAAAACTGGAAAAACGTAATTTCCAGTTTTTTTTTTAATTTTTTATCTTTGCGCATTTATTTTAGATATAATACATGTTTATTATATGATTGATCGGATATGCAATAACTTTGTTGTTTTTTTATAAGTTAGAAGGATGGGCAATCTTATCCGATTTGCAAAATTTTATTAGGATAATTGGCTTAACTTTTTTGTTTTTGAAGCTAGAGTGATAGGACTATCTACGGTTTCGTTTTGAGCAATCTAATCCTATGTTCATAAGAATCGGCCAACTATATCCTATACCTGCCATATAACTGAACGATCGGAAATGGCACAACCTTTCTATTTTTAAAGATGCTTGGGGCTGTTTCCAATATTTTTATTAGGAATTTTGTTGATGGTGAAATTCTCATAAGGATCGGACAACTATATAGGATCCGATATATATAGTAATAATATAAGCTTCTGCTTAACTGCAAGGGTATATCAACTTCGGCTCCGCTTGAAGTTATTTTGTCTTGTTTTTTCTTATATTTTTCCTTTCTTGTTTTTTTTTATAATTTATTATATAGTGGAACTCTCATAAGGATAGGCGTCTCATCTGTTAATTTGTTAAAATAATTTGGTTTCCCACAACTACGAAAAAATGTTGGATTTTAAATACATTTTTGGGCAAATTTTTAATGAAAATTTTTAAACTAACCAAATTCCAAAACCTTTGTAAATTAAAAATACGTATAACTTCAGAGCCACTGAAGCTATCGAAAAATTTCTTTACGTCTTTGGAAAGGTTTTTAATTATTCCACCTTCTTGAATATCACAATTTATAGAGTTAAAAAAAAAGAGTTTTGATGTTTATCCTTACAATTAAAGTATTGCTAACTGTGTGAATCGCCTGTCCAGAGGTTACTTTCATATATATGTATATATTCTATATATTATGCGTTCTGTTTTAAATAATTGAAGAACAATATATACAAAAAAACAACTGATATCATATAAAAAAACCTCTTGACGAGGTAAAGTACCGGTGACGAACCTGCATGCGAAACCCAAAATATCTGATATCAATTTTAGTGACGATAATATGCTATATAGGTGTACAAAATTGCATATAAAAAATATTCTTGTTCGGCACGTGACAGATTTTTTTTTTGTTTTTCTTGCACGTGCCGAACAAGAATATTTTTTATATGCAATTTTGTACACCTATATAGCATATTATCGTCACTAAAATTGATATCAGATATTTTGGGTTTCGCATGCAGGTTCGTCACCGGTACTTTACCTCGTCAAGAGGTTTTTTTATATGATATGTATGTAAACCAAATATATATGCACCTTTATTTTATCTGTAATAAATAAAATAATTTTTGGCTGCACTTTAGTATTTATTTGGAAGATTTGTAAATTCCAGAACGAGGGGTAAGGGGCGACAGTGATTGCAAATAATATAAATATTTTCTTTTCGCGAGCAACTCCTCTTTTTTTTTTTTTGAATATGTATATGTATATATGTAATATATATATTATATATGTTTGTGTCACTGTCACTATTTTTTTTTTTTGTTGCTTTTTTATTTAATTATACTACAGTCCACCCATTCCATTTTTGACATTTTCTTACGTACTCAGTTATATCTTTAGAAATGCCTTTCCAGTAATAGTGTCTTTTTACTTTGGCCAAAGTTTTTGATATGCCAGTATGACCTCCTTGAATTGGATCATCATGAAATATAGACAAAATTGCTTCTTTTTCTTTTAAATTTGTTATTTGGTCACCGAGTTGAGTAGCGCTACTCTTAATGTTTTTAAGATTTTATTGCCCATTAATTTAAAATTATCTATTGAAGTATGTTCAAAGATATTTTCCCACGGTGCCACTTTGAGTTGGGTGATTTTATGTAATCGGCTTGCATTTCAAGCCTTTGGAAAAATTAACCTAAGTCAATAACTCCATTAGTATATAAATCGCTAACATCATTTCTTGCAGTAATTTTTCTGCCTTGTTTAAATAAACATAACGTATTTTTTATCTGCAAGGCTTTGAAGTTTTATTTAAAGATTGCATAGGCAATTCTTGTTTTTGATTTTCCGCGCGGAATTTTTGTCTACTTTGATATCTGGTAGTGACTTTCAATATATTTCTAGTTATACTTTGTAGATCTTTGATGGTTATCCTTGATAAAGCATCAGCTACATAATTATCTTTTCCCTTTAAATATTCGACTAAAAAATCGTATTCTTCTAGTTCGAGCCTCATACGTGTCAGTTTAGAACTGGGATTGATCATTGAGAAAAGGTATATTAAAGGTCTGTGGTCTGTTTTTATTAAGAAATGTTTTCCATATATATATGGTCTGAAATGTAATATCGCCCAATGAATTGCAGCTAATTCCTGCTCAGTAGTACATTTGTTACTTTCACCTTTTGTAAATGCTCTTTATGCGTATGCAATGGGAAGTTGGAGACCATTATGGGTCTCGACGCGCCGCCATTTTCTTATATACTTAATAATTTCCCTTTCTCACACATGTAAATCTCTGTATGTATACCTAAGGCATCATTGCGCTGCGTCGCATTTAGTTTATTCAGTTATTTCTTAACCGTCAATCAATAAACACCACAAAATTCATATACAGTCCACTGAGAAGCAGTTTCATTTCTGACCACATCAATTTGCTCGATCTGGTCTTGCAACTCATTGCTTTAGAAATTGCCTCATCTAAAACCTGAAGCCTGCACTCTAGCTCGGTTTTATTTAGAGGAAGTGATCCATCTTCCAAACGTTCCTCCAACCGGCGAATGCTTTTAACTTTGACATTTAATCTTCTTTTTAAGTCAATAAGAGTCGTGGAATTAAGTTTTTGTTTAGTACTTTCCATTTTAAAAAAATTTGTTTTTTCAATACAAAAACGAAAACAATGCAAATTTAAGATTTAATAATTTATTAAAAATTTTTTATTAATTTTAAAATATTAATATTAAAAATTTATTAAATTTTTATTTATTAAATTTTTCTAAAATTTATTTAAAAATTTATTGAATTTAATTCAACAACAAGAAAATGCGAAAACGAAAATAATTAATTAATCTTATTTAAATATAATAAATAATTTATTAAATTTAACCAAATCTAAATTGATTAATTAATTGATAACGAATTATTGATAGTCGAGGCACAGAGTATCCAAAAAAATAGTTGGTCGCCAATGACACTGAAACCAATATGCGCGACCAAATTGTAGGGGAGCGCGTCACTTGGCGGACCGGTAAACTATACGCGCCAAAAAGTGCATATACATACATACATACAGCAGCGGATAACGGTGGGAAACGAAAACGAGAATATTATCGCTGCATCTATTTATATGTATGTAAACCAAATATATATGCACCTTTATTTTATCTGTAATAAATAAAATAATTTTTGGCTGCACTTTAGTATTTATTTGGAAGATTTGTAAATTCCAGAACGAGGGGTAAGGGGCGACAGTGATTGCAAATAATATAAATATTTTCTTTTCGCGAGCAACTCCTCTTTTTTTTTTTTTTGAATATGTATATGTAAATATGTAATATATATATTATATATGTTTGTGTCACTGTCACTATTTTTTTTTTGTTGCTTTTTTATTTAATTATACTACAGTCCACCCGGGGGCGCCAAAATGTTTATTGAGATTATTTTATCTCGTCGCAAAAACGAAAGGAAAAATAGGTGGCTGTAGAAATTAAATTAATTTGCTAAAAAAAACACACGAAAACGAAAATGCGTGCACTCTTCGACGTTATAAATTCGATTATATTCATATTAACAAAACCTTAAGCCTAGCTTACCTAGTGCGGCGAAGCGGGGCGAATTCAAGTGAGAGCTTCACTTGCGCTCCCGCTCCGACCTAAACTAACTTATACTAGACTTCATAAAATTCCACTTAATTATCTACATCTAATTATACATTTAGTTATTTTGGCTTTCTGGCATTTTTGACATTTTCTTACGTACTCAGTTATATCTTTAGAAATGCCTTTCCAGTAATAGTGTCTTTTTACTTTGGCCAAAGTTTTTGATATGCCAGTATGACCTCCTTGAATTGGATCATCATGAAATATAGACAAAATTGCTTCTTTTTCTTTTAAATTTGTTATTTGGTCACCGAGTTGAGTAGCGCTACTCTTAATGTTTTCAAGATTTTATTGCCCATTAATTTAAAATTATCTATTGAAGTATGTTCAAAGATATTTTCCCACGGTGCCACTTTGAGTTGGGTGATTTTATGTAATCGGCTTGCATTTCAAGCCTTTGGAAAAATTAACCTAAGTCAATAACTCCATTAGTATATAAATCGCTAACATCATTTCTTGCAGTAATTTTTCTGCCTTGTTTAAATAAACATAACGTATTTTTTATCTGCAAGGTCACTACTTTACGTACTTCATCATTGTTTATGACGTCGTATACGTTGGGCTTTGAAGTTTTATTTAAAGATTGCATAGGCAATTCTTGTTTTTGATTTTCCGCGCGGAATTTTTGTCTACTTTGATATCTGGTAGTGACTTTCAATATATTTCTAGTTATACTTTGTAGATCTTTGATGGTTATCCTTGATAAAGCATCAGCTACATAATTATCTTTTCCCTTTAAATATTCGACTGAAAAATCGTATTCTTCTAGTTCGAGCCTCATACGTGTCAGTTTAGAACTGGGATTGATCATTGAGAAAAGGTATATTAAAGGTCTGTGGTCTGTTTTTATTAAGAAATGTTTTCCATATATATATGGTCTGAAATGTAATATCGCCCAATGAATTGCAGCTAATTCCTGCTCAGTAGTACATTTGTTACTTTCACCTTTTGTAAATGCTCTTTATGCGTATGCAATGGGAAGTTGGAGACCATTATGGTTTTGAGTTAAAACCACCCCACAAGCTTGCTTACTTGCATCTGTTATTATACAGAATTCTTTAGTAAAATCTGGATATTGTAGCAGGGTAGGTTTCATAAGTTTTGGTTTTAAGTATTGAAATGCATTTTCACACTTATCCGTCCATTTAAAAGGAACATTCTTTTTACATAATCTTGTTATATGCCGTAAATAGCCGGAGAAATTTTTTATAAAACGTCTATAATAGTTACAGAATGCTACGAAACGTCTAGCACTGTCCGCGTCGTGGGGAACTGGGATATCATAATGACATCCTATTTCTTGTCGTCTGGAAGTATTCCTTTATCTGTGCATTTATGACCTAGAAAAGTCACTTCATGCATAAAAAATAAACATTTTTCTGGATGTAACTTTAGGTTGTATTTCCTACATTTCTCAAAAACATCTGTTAAGTTCTTAAGCATATGTTTTTCGGAACAGCCAATTACTATTAAGTCATCCATATAAAGGAATGCTTGAGAAGGTTCTAGACCAGAGAACGTAATAGACATCGTTCTCTGATACGAATTAGGGGCTATTTTTAATCCGAAGGGTAATCGCGTGAAACGATATGAGCCGTTGCTCGTTGAAAAAGACGTTATATCTCTTGAACCTTTTTCTTGTTCAATTTGATGGAATCCTGACATTAAGTCAAGACATGAAAAGTATTTTGCTCGACCTGGTTGATCTAAAATGTCATCAATTCTACGTAATGGGAATTTATCAGATAGTAATTTTTTATTTATCTGGCGGTAGTCAATTACTAATCGCCATTTCTTTACATTTGACCCGGGGGATGATTTCTTAGGAACAAGTAACAATGGGCTATTGTATTCAGATACTGGCGGTTCGACAATCCCGTCAGATATTAATTTACCTACTTGCTTTTGTATTTCGTTCACCTGACTATGTGGGCTTGGATAGTTCTTTATCTTTTAATCTCAGTTTCTGTTTATAAAAATTATTTGTGGTTATTGATTCGGTTTCCAATCCGAATATATCGCTATACTGGGTGCATAAGCTAGAAAGCTGTGACTTGAACTGTGGAGGGAAGTTTTTAGAAAGTTGTGAGTACGGATTTTTTTCTATTGTCTGAATTTGTGTTGACTACATCGTAGTTCGAAAGTGATTCATATGTTAGGTTATCAGTACTGACTACTTGGTCGGTATTTGTTGTGTTTAGTAGTCTTATGAAGGCATTATTAGATGTTGCTATGGTATTTGCAATATAAATGCCATGCTGAGTTTCCTGATTTGGAATAAATACACTGTCTTCTTTTGAGTTAAGGTCAATTTTCCGAATAACTTGGGATCTTGCTGGCAGAAGTATTGAATTATTGCCAGAACTATGAGTTATTGGTACATTAATTGGAAATTTTAAATTGTTGGGTCTAATTATAAGCCAATCTTCCGATGGCTTGAAGTCTAATTGACAGTTGAATTTTTTTATAAAGTCGATGCCTATTATTCCATCGCATGGAATTGGGAAATGTGAATTTAGGATATGAAAATCGTATGGAATTATATATTAGTTGTCTGTATCTCCAAAGAAACTAAACCTTTGGATTTGGTTATTTCTTGACTTATGCCTTTTATGTCTATGATGTAATCATCTTGGATGTTTTGGAAGTTATCCGTAGTTTCTTTTAAAATGGAATAGTCTGCACCTGTATCTATTAAAAAGATAAGCTCTTTTCCAGTAGCTACATTGAAAAATGAAACGAATATATATTGGCTGAGATTAATTAAACCATCCGTTATCCGTTATATATGCTGAGATTAATGGTGTGAACTCTGACTTCTTTTATTATTCCCGAAGTGTTTTGGTTAGTATTTTGTGTAATTCTGACATTGCTTTGATTATTGCCATTGGGGCCTTGGTACGAGTTTCCACCGCCTCTATAGTTTCTCCTATATTGGCATCGTCCTCCCCTGTTATTTTGGTTGTTGTAGATATTGTTGTTATTTTGGTAATTGTTGTTGTAGTTATTGTAGTTACCACGAGAATTACCTCTATAATTTCCACGTCCGCGATTTGAGCCGCGCTGTGGATAATTCTTGAAATATAGGACAGTATTTGACTGTCCAGTTGCTTCAGAGCAACTATTGACAAATTTGGAAACAGCATCGTTCATAGTACTAAAGGTGCCAGCTTGCATGATAAGTTTTACCTTATCGATTGTGCAATTTTTAGTCATTGCTTTGACTGCATGCTGCTTGGAATAACTTCTGGCTAGCTCTAAAGGTAAACCATCCGTTATATATGCACCTTCTAAGGCTTTCGTCATCTGCTCAATTTCTTGTGTATATTGGTTAGCAGTTTTATTGCGCTGCTGTAGGTTCTTCAGCTTCGCTGATAATACTTCTACAGTTTCGCCCTTGACGTTGCCTCTTAGTTTAGAAATCACTTCAGTAATTGTTGTTTCATTACCGATTAGATTTCTGGTGACACCTTTTAGCTTTGTTTTTATTATGGAGACAGCTAATTCTTCGTACTCGCCTTGCAAAGCATCAATGAAACTTGTTAAATTTTCAGCCTTACCATCAAAATCAATATTTGATTGTGCCATTGTGACAAAGTTAATTATTTTGTTTTCAATTACACTGGAGGTATCTGAATCTGTTGAATTGTCCAGATCAGTGTATACCGCTGGAATAGTAATATTATTCAAATCTTCATCCTCTATTTTGAGGTTTAATTTGGGAAGCTCTTCTGACTCTGAAACATTCGCTTCTGTTGATTCTGGGTCAGGTGCAGTGTCAACTGCTATTGGGGTGTTTAGAACGGTTGGTACCGATATTTCTAAACTGTACTTTTGTTTAATAAATATTAAATTAGATCGTAGTCGAATCAAAAGTTTCGATACCTGTGACCAATGATCTTGATATAACCTTTCCCTGTGATTATGTATTAGCATTCGTGCTTCATTAAAGCACTCTACTAATATTTCAACATGCTTCCTAACCATGTTCTTTTGGATAGGTCTCTTCTGGGTTAGTGACTTATATGATCTGTCAAAATTAGTTTTAATGTTTGATAATTCTGTGTACAATTTGTTCCATTCCATGCCTTTAGTTTAGACGTACTTTGTGAGAGGAATATATTGACATATTTTATATTTATTATTTTATTTTATTTTTTTTTATTTCATTTTTTTAGATTTTTAGGTGTTAACATTTATGTGTAATGTGTTGTTTGTGCTATATATATTTTTTTCTTATTTTTATTTAGTTTGCTGCTTATATTTTATCCAGGTCATTTCCCCGGCTCATATACCTTTTTTTCAGACAATTATTATGCAGCTTGTAAATCTTATAAAAAACGTTGGTAGATTCTACCTTGTTGATGACATTGGCAGTGGAATCCACTGTTTTTATGTCCAACGTCATTTTGGTGGGTTTTGCATATACTTTTATTTATGTTTCATTAAAATTATAAAGATCTTATGTTGACAATTTACTTATCGCATTACTGCGCATTTAAGTTAACAAGCTTCCTACCTAGTTTTTTGCGTAGCTTTACAGGCTACACGTCTAATCGAGCAGGAAAGATTCCGCTCAATTTTACAAAATATTATATTATGGATATAAAAAAATATGCATCGCAGTGCTATCAAAAAAAATATGCACTTGGCTTGGTTTACTTCTTCCTTCCTTCCACGTCAGCTGGTCGTCGCCGGTTTGGCTACGCCTCGAGGGGGCAGGTGGCGGTCGTGCCTCCCACGCTTGCTATTTGCTGCCACTGTTCTGGGTTGGTCTTCGCATTGGTCTTCGGCTTTACGCATGTGCAATTGCATGCTGCAGAGTTGAGAGGTCCGGGGCAGTCGGTCGGGCAGACCTGTGATCGTATCGGCAGAGGCATGGAAATATTTTGGTTCGATATTAGTTTTTGGTTTATCACTTTTATTTGATTTTCCGAGTGAGTTGTGCTCTGTGGTACTCTGTTTTGGAGGGTTTCTCTTAAAAATTCAAGCTCGTTATATAGCTTTTGCGCCGTCGTCCATGCGGGCGGTGTTGATTGAGCAAATAGCAGCCACTTTATGCGGGCTATTCTTTTGTTGATATTTTTTTTAGACCACGTTGTGCACACTCTACTCACTCAGGCGTGTTTTTCCGTATCTCCTCCTTGTATTACGCTCTTCCCATTAGTTTTCGCATTAATGCCATTGTACACTCATCCCAAATTATTATAGAACTTTTCCTCAACACTGCAGCTATTCCACTATTCTTTTTGATGTTGCACATTGCATCTGGTTTATTATGAACGTCCAATGGCTTGAATGTTGGATGTTCTGTTCGCCCAGCATCCAGTAAAGTAGCCGCAATTGACGATGCTACTGCTAATGCTATTTTTTGTTGCGACCGTGTTTTGGCAAGAATCAACGATATTAAAAATGTCTCCACCGGGTGCATCCAAGAAAAAAAATCGCCTTTTTCAGCAGCAACAGCCAGCATAATCCGATCAAAAATCATTTTTTTTTCTGCTGTCAGTATTGGTTTACTGTTCATGATAATTGTTGCTAAACTTCCATGGTCATATTGATTTTCTCGTTGTAAATCGGTATTGACTAAGTCGGTGGCTGGACGATTAGGTGATGGCATACCAATATGATTAAGTGGTAAATTTGAAATAAGAACACATAAATCCTTGATCAAGACCAATGCTTCATTGTAAATCTCTGGTGTGTAATCTATGTTTTGGCATCGATTTGTTTGTCTAATTCGATGCAAGATGTCTTCAATTAATTTTTATATTTTTCCCACAAAGTTTGTGCTTGCGAGGAATTGCAAATGGCTGACCAATGTTATTCGGTGTCGATGTCAACGCAGCATCAGCAAGCGTTAAGTCCCAATGGTTATCGTTATCCCCAACAGCAGGATCTCTTTCGTGGATGGGAGTAGAGAATATACCAAATTGCTTCATTGCTGCTAATGTATCTACCCATTTGGTATCGTGCTATTTGGTGATTCTTATTTATGTTTTGTACTTCAAATATGGCAAAATCACTGCCTTTGTTTACATATTTACAAATATACCTAATTGATTTAACAGAACTGCAAAGCTCAACATTGATATGAGCTTTGTAAGTTTTTTAAAGTATTGGTAAGTATAGTACCACCCACTGATTATCAAACTCTGACCACCATTCTCAGTACTTCTGCGGCGATATATTGGATAACCATCAATATCCGTAATCATGTCATTCGTATGCGGCTTTGGGAATTTTTGTTTACATTTTCCATTTTTCAGGCACGGTGACGTCATGTTAAAAGCACCGCATGGCCCATGGATCATCTGTGTGGTGACAATATCAAATAATTCTTGATTAATTAATGGGTCTGGAATTTCGGCTGAAATTATTTGATTGATTTCTTCAAGACGGATTCTATCTTTAAGCCAAACTAAAATGTGGGCATGAGGCAAACCTTGTTTTGCCACTCTATCGTATACAGCCAACAATGATTTCAATTTTTGTTTAAATACACGTGCAGTTAAATCATGACGATGAATGGCTTATTGTCCTGGCAATAGTAAAGTTTGTATCTCTTCCCAATTCGGATTACATGTAAATGTAATAAATAAATCAAGTCGGCCGTAGTGACGTACGTAAGTCATCGCATCTTGTATGTATTCCTACATATTTCGTGGACTGCCGATGTAGCTTGAAGGTAAAATGAAAGCATTACCGATGTCATTGGGATTTAAATTTCCATCGATGTTTCCAGCAACAGCATCTCGTCAGTGAATATATTCAATATATATATTCAATTAATAACTATGTATTGATGGAACAGCTGACGATATCGAAGGATATAATTGTTCGCGCGGTTCCCACTGCATACGTACAGCCCACCTCCCATACAATCGACCGAGGGACGCTGCCGCGTAACGTAAGGCTCGAATCGCGGGAATTGATCCGACATAGTTCAGCGAAGAGTAGGAGAAAGATATCACGAGGAAGAGTGTTGCACAGATAAGGCGGTTAATATAAGCGATTTAAGATTGTTAATAGATCAAAGTTACGAGATGTGGTAGTTGATTAGTTGATTAGTAAAAGTCTACTACGATAAGAGGGGAGGTAAAGATTTGCATCCCAATTTTTTGTACAGACACTCCAGACACACGACCCATACTCAACAATCGGACGGACCAGTGATGTATATAACGTTTTAGTTATGTACGGGTCATTAAATTCTTTTGACCATCATTTAACAAAACCAAGCACACCCTTAGCTTTATTGACCATGGTAGATATATGGTCAACAGATGCCTCTATAATTTGCAGCGTCGGATTTTTTCCCTTTTTTATGCAGCGCAATAATGAAGGATTCCTTCCACATAAGGGGAAAGATCGAAGTTTCCAGCGATAGATTAAAGAGTTTAACGAACGGTTTGCACAGAGCTTCGGCGCAGTTCTTCCGAACACAGCCTGGTACTCCATCAGGGTCTGGCGAATACACGGGCTTGACCTTAAGAAGATCCGATAACACACCACTTTGATCGAAAGATGGGCAAAATATAAGGTTGGCTGATTGGATATTATAAGTGTAAGGCTGAGCTGAACTGCTGCTAGGTGAATACGTAGTTAGAAAAAACTGTGCAAAGAGATCGGCCATTGCCTGTTCAGTGTTCGCATAAGAGTTCTCAAACGAATATAGCGAATATAACTCCTATAACATTCTGCGTTATGCACGGTGAAATTGGACCGAGCTACTAAGTATCTTGAATAACTAACTATACAGCCAGATAATCTATGTTTATTTAAAAGTCTACTAATACTATTCTCTAAATTTATAAGGTTCCTTGTATACCAAGGCGGATTCGTTGAAGCGGACGGATATTTCCACGACCCGCAAGCGTCAAAAAAGAGGTTAAAGTGTGTAAAGTCGTTTATATCCAATTTATTTATTTATTCTTGATTTATTGAAGGAGCAGTAAAGGCGCCGCTCCAACGCTTCTATTGGATCTGATTTTACATTATTCTTTTAATTCAAAGTAAGCCGCGGCAGCAAGGCGGCTATGTATATGCTTATATATATGTATGCTATGCTCTCGTAAGCGGGAGCGCGAGGTATATGCACATGAGGTCCGTTTTTTTTTTAGGTTTTTTTTTTATTTTTATTTTTTTTTTAAATTATATATTGGCAAAAAGATGAATATGAAATTACGAAAAATATTTGTATCTATGCATGGCCATACTAAATACAATTATGAAATAAACATTTTTAATCTATGTAACCTCCTGCCTAGCTGTATCCAGCTACTGCATAATGTACTAGATACTCGCAACGGGACTCTTATTAATTGGGAGCTCTGTCGGGAGATGGGGTGGGTTTTTTGCTAATACCAGTACATAAGATTACTTTAAGATTAATCAAAGAGTCCCTACTGTAGCTAACTGTCCACTTGATCATGGAGAAGCAAAACTCAAAAAGAAAAAAAATTACCTCAGAACACTCAGGTTCATTGACCCCAAGGAGATGAACGGAATGATTGCATAATTGCAGGTGGGATGAAGAAAACAAAAAAAAAAAAGAAGGAAGTATATGTGCCGACACAGCTGTTAAACGTCGGACACTGTTTCTTTACCCACCCTACCTTGGTCTTAAGAACTTTATTTTTTAAAGACCCCAATTATTACACCTACTCACATTCCCAGGTCACAGAAATAATAATAATTCACTCATAATTTGATGGTAAATTACTATATATTAAAAAATCATAATTTTTCTTCATTGCTTAAATTTTAGGTTTAACATTATAGGCGAATATCCTATATATATATAATTCAAAATACTCTTGACCTAACTCATTATAAAAAAATAAAATTCAACAAAACTGCATGACCGTTAGATTTTAGACCGAGAGAAGAACGGGGCGATAAACAAAATCAAAACACACCAGCCTTGCGGTATGTCAGCTTATCTGCTGGCAGATAGGTAGGGGTTCATATGATTATTCCTAAATGCACGGCAACATAGCAGTTGATTTTTCTCTTAGAATTGAATTGATTTTACTCTTTAAATGAAATTGATTTTTTTTTCTCTTTATAATTTTAAGTTTTACGCTTTAGCATATTGATCTTTTAGATTTGCATTGATTTTACTCTTTATAATTTTAAGTTTTAAGCTTTAGCATATTGATCTTTTAGATTTGCATTGATTTTACTCTTTATAATTTTAAGTTTTAAGCTTGAGCATATTAATCTTTTAGATTTTCCTTGATTTGACTCTTTATAATTTTTTTTCTTTTTATTTATTTTTTTTTTCATTTAACTTTTCAAAATTTTAACTAAAAATCTCTTAAGAATTTTAACCCCGCTTAAAATTTTCTTTGTTTTTTTAGATATTGGTTTTTGGTTGGTTTTCACTCACCCCATTTTTTGTGATCCTCGATGAAGGCCTTCATTTTGGAGTCGGGTATTTGATGCTGTTTAGTTTCAATAGAGGTTAAAGTTCTTACAACTAAGTTACAAATAAAGCCATATGCTGCAAGCCATTCCTTAATTACAATATTTTTTTTTTTGTTTTTCTGCTATCTAACTTTACATTTCAATGGTTGGGTTATTTTTAATTATAATAAGTTTGCAATTAGACTTAGGTATTTAATTTATTACTTTATTGTTATTTTAATTTTATCGATGTGACTTCATTTTATTATTATTATTTTTTTTTTGTGTTGTTTTAAATTCATCAGTAGTTCTTTTTTTTTGTTTTTTTTGTTTTTTTGTTTTTCAACTTTATCAACTTTGAGAAAATTATCAACTTTGTATGATTCAGATTTAATCGGAACAGAATTACTTAAGCTATTCGAAGACCTTTCTTATTTGCTGGGCCCACCGAAGTTATATATGTATATATACGTATACCTGTACGATATTAGAAATCGCACTGGACTGCTTTACAATATATATATGTAGATTCTTTATATTTTTACTAATAATTGGCGGAGACCTGGGGTCGTGATGGGTAGAGTGGGTGAACCGGCACTGATCCAGGTGTGGGGACAGGTGTTGAGATTGGAGCGGGCGTTTATATTATTTTTTTTTTTTGTTTTGTTGTTTTTGTATTATTATTCGGCCTCAGAAATCGCCTTATAAAATAAAAAAAACCTGTGAATATTATTTCGGCTGGCAAACCCGAAAATAATTACCTTATCCAAGGCTAGGGTTTTCCGCGACATAATATATTCATTTTATTGGCTTCGATAGCCTCCGATGTTGATATATTTCACAGATTTTAAATGATTGTTTTTTTTCTTTTTTAAAAATGTGTGGGAGATCACTTGCACGTGATTCACTAGGTATGTATGTATATGTACATAAGTAAGTATTGATTAGCTTGACTGATTAGCTTGACAGCTCCAAAGCAAAAGAATTAGACCACTGCTTAGTAAGCAGCTGTCAAGGTATGTACGAATACATAGGATGCAAATTAGCATGAATACAAAAAAAAAATTTCTACCCCCTATCGATAAAAGTGGAGAGTTTCGTTAAGATTAGACGTTATTCTAATCTAATTTTTTTGAAACTCGAATGGGCAGCACAGGTGACCATTACATCTATCCTTATGAACTGTTTGCTTTTTATTTTTATTATTTGATATTATAATGATATCTCTGACTTCTATTTCCGTTAGTTTATATAGACCAGTACATTTGGGATCTAACTTATGACCTGTTTTGTTTTTTAGTAAAAATTTATCCCCCACTGATATATATACATTTTTTACTTTCTGATCATATAGTTTTTTATTTCTATTCTTATTTGCTTCTAACATAACTCTAGCTCTTTTATAGGCTACTTCTAATCTATAATTACTCTCCTTAGCATAGTCATCTATATTATATAGTGCTTCTATACTATCTATGTTATTAAAATGTTTCGGTAAATTACTTGTTTTACCAAATACTAGCTCATATGGACAATAAGTATGTGCCATAGAGGGGGTCGTGTTGAAACAATAGACAAATATTGAAGCCATACGTCCCAATCAGTTTTATCAACCGATATGTAAGATCGTATGTACTCATTGAAAGTTCTATGACTTCTTTCTATTGTTCCAACTGTCTGGTGTTGGTGTGCTGTGGATGTAATATTTTCAATCTTTAAATATTTGTACAAATCGTCTATAATTGAATTCTTATATTCTGTTCCCATGTCCGTAATGAACGTCTTCATTGGACCGTACTTCAGGATAAAAGATTCAAATATTGCTTTAGCGACAGTATGGCAACTAAATACTTAGTTAAATCACATATTAAAGTGCCGGCATACTCATTGCCATTTTCTGATTTTGGCAGTGGACCAATGGTGTCCACTATCACTCTGTCGAAAGCATTTATTGTGTGTCTGTAATTGTTAAAGGAGTCTTTATGAGTTTAGTTATTTTGGCTTTCTGGCATTTTTGACATTTTCTTACGTACTCAGTTATATCTTTAGAAATGCCTTTCCAGTAATAGTGTCTTTTTACTTTGGCCAAAGTTTTTGATATGCCAGTATGACCTCCTTGAATTGGATCATCATGAAATGTAGACAAAATTGATTCTTTTTCTTTTAAATTTGTTATTAGGTCACCGAGTTGAGTAGCGCTACTCTTAATGTTTTCAAGATTTTATTGCCCATTAATTTAAAATTATCTATTGAAGTGTGTTCAAAGATATTTTCCCACGGTGCCACTTTGAGTTGGGTGATTTTATGTAACCGGCTTGCATTTCAAGCCTTTGGAAAAATTAACCTAAGTCAATAACTCCATTAGTATATAAATCGCTAACATCATATCTTTTTTCTGCCTTGTTTAAATAAACATAACATATTTTTTATCTGCAAGGACACTACTGTACGTACTTCATCATTGTTTATGACGTCGTATACGTTGGGCTTACTAAGGGCAGGACCATCATAGGGGTCGTTGATAATGGCTCCAAAGATGGCCTGATCCCCAAAGAGCTTTGGCGGAGGGTGGTGAACGTGGACATGCTCAAGAGCGGAGGACCTCTACCGCACTGCGAAGACGCAGGGTGGTACCAGGGTAGCATCAAGGTGATAGCGTGCCAAGATGCGGGGTCTGTAAGCCTCTACAAGCGAATGATTGCGTCGCTTGGGGAGGTTTACCTAGGAGCCAGTCTGGAGGCAGTGGACTGGGACAAGATCCCCAGCAAACCGAGGGCCCGCGTATGGCTGACAGAGAAGCCGGCGTGTAATCCCACACTCCCTACGGCGGACTGGAGAGTCGCCAAGGTGGAGGAAGCAGTGGGACTGAGAAGGTCCCACTGCTGCCCACTGTCCTCACTTTAAATGAGGAGACTGCGTAGATCCTGGAGGGTGCTGGGTTCGAGCACGTTGCGGTGAGGATCTATAAGTCGGATGCGAAGAGTAAGCCTGGAGGCATCGACTTGGAGATGGACGCACAAGAATTAGACTCGGGGGAACCGACCGAAGAGGTCCGCCCAGAAGGAATGTCAGATGTGGAGGAGGACATTCTGGAAGGGTACACCTCAGAGGAGAGTGACCTGGCGAGGGCTCTTGGTGGCGTCGGTATGGAGGAAGACTCTTTGCTGGGCTCCGACACCGAGGCGGAGGTTACTGTGGTGGAGAATCTAAAGGATGTCCCTGACATTCCTGCAGATAAACCTCTATCACAGTAAGGTGGCTTCCGCCGCCCTCCTGCTCCATCTTGCAGAGAGTGGAGCTGACGTGGCGCTCATCCAAGAACCCTGGATCCACGGAGACAGGATTCTCGGTTTGGGGGCGTCGGACTTCAGGCTGTACACAGCCGATGTAACAGGTAAAAAGAAAGCCTTTAAGAAGAAAGCCGCAAAGAAAAGCCGTAATACCTTCTTGCTACCAAATTTCAGCAATGAAGATCACGTAGCCGCATCGATAGAGGGCCCAGGCGGCCATCTAAGAATATGCTCGGCATATATGGGTCATGACCACTTAGGACCTCCACTGCACTCGCTACTCAGCGGCTTGTGGAAGACAGCGAAAGGAAGGAAATCTACCTAATAATAGGATGCGATGCCAACGCTCATCACAATCAGTGGGGAAGCACTGACACAAACGAGAGGGGTGAGTCAATCTTCGATTTTATCCTAAGTGGGTACCCACTAAGCTCTAAGCTTCTAGTGGGTAACAGAGGTTTAGAACCCACCTTCGTCGCCAAGAACAGAAGGGAGGTCCTTGATGTCACATTATTCTCGCACTCCCTAGCTGATGCAATCACCAGCTGGAGAGTCCTTGACAAACACTCATTTTCAGACCATCGCTATATTGAGATAGTAGTGTTTTTAAACTCCAAATTTTTAAAACTCCACCAAGCAAGCAGTTGGAAATCCTAGAAAGGCAAACTGGGAGCTCTAGAAAAAGTTACTAGATAGATCTTTAGGCGAACCGCCTTCAGAGGTAGATAAGCTTACTGCGACTAGCGCAAAAGCTTACCACAAGGCCTGCCCCAATAAAAGAATAGGTAGCAACAGATCGAAGAAGCCTCCGTGGTGGACCTCGTCGTTAGCCCCCTACAAAAGAAATGCTCGTAGGGCCTTCAACCACGCGCACCGTACCAACACAGACGAGGCGTGGGAAGCCTAGAAAGCTGAACTTAGGCAATATAACAAAGAATTGCGCAAGGCAAAGACTGTTGCCTGTGCCAATTTCTGCACAAACATCCAGGAGACATCAGAGGCCGCCCGCCTAAGAAAGATTCTCTCTACTACAGCCCCCATCGCAGGCTATATTAAGAACACGGAGGGCGGTGGACAACCTCAAGCCAGGAATCCCTAGAGACCCTTTTCAACGCACACTTCTCAGGTTGCTCATCGGAAGAAACAACCCAGGAGATGCGTAGCCAGGGCCATCAGGGCCTACTCAACTACCTACTTAGTGACAGAAATCTTAAATGGGCAATAGACAGTTTTAAACCCTTCAAATCTCCGGTACCGGACGGTATTCTACCGGCTCAGTTATCCAGAGCCGGTATTAACCTAAGGAAATGGATTAAGAAAATCTTCAGCACAGTCTTCACTACTGGTATGATACCAAAGGCGTGGCTGTGCACGAAGGTTGTATTCATACCCAAGGCGGGGAAACCATCCCACTGCACCCCCAAGGACTTTAGACCTATAAGTCTGTCTTCCTTCCTCCTTAAGGCTATGGAAAGACTCTTAAGTCTCCATCTACAACTAAACATTAACCCAAATGACATCTCATGCTCTCAGCATGCTTAAAAAAGGGGCCGATCAACAGAAACAGCCCTGCACGATATCACTATGATCGCCGAACGAGCGATCAACTCTAAGGAATACGCACTTGTGGCTTTTCTAGACATAGAAGGGGCCTTCAACAACATCTTGCCGTGCTCAATAATCGACGCACTGACGGGACTTGGAATAGACAACCGATCAACTCACCTAATACGGCAGATCCTGGTTAACAGGAGTGTCGAGGCTACTCTTGGAGGTTCGACTATTCGAAGATACGTCAAGAGGGGCACCCCGTAAGGAGGTGTACTCTCACCACTACTCTGGAACGTGGCGGTTAATAGCCTACTACAATCCTTGGAGGGGGGCGGCTGTAAGATCATTGCGTACGCAGACGATGTTGCTATTGCCTTCGTAGGGAAATTCCCACAGACGCTATGCGACCTAATGACAGGGAAGCTCGAAGTTCTGTCGGCCTGGGCGCAAAGGAACGGGCTGGGAGTCAATCCGTCTAAGACAGAGCTCGTGTTTACCAGGAAGTACAAAATACCTAACCTAAGACTTCCGAAGCTCCTAGGAGAAACACTAGTTCTTAGTGATAGTGCGAAGTACCTAGGCATCACACTAGACAGGAAACTGGACTGGAAGCTGAACACCGCTGATAGGACTAAGAAAGCGGCAATAGCACTCTATGCCTGCCGCAAGGCGGTAGGCCTGAAATGGGGAATGTCCCCCAAGATGGTCAGATGGTTATACACAGCGATCATCAGACCAATCTTATTCTATGGTGTTGTGGTCTGGTGGCCCGCCCTGGACAACTCCACATGCAGGGAAAAGTTCAGGAAGTCGCAGCGCATGGCGGAAGTCTGCATAACAGGCAGTCTACGCACTACGCCTAGTGATGCCCTAGACACTATCCTCGACCTACTACCAGTAGAACTGATGGGGGTAAAGACAGCCACTCTGGCCGCAATAAGACTGCGAGAGGCAAATCTATGGAGTAAGAATAGTTTCGATCATACCAGACTGGACCTACATCATTTCTTGCCTGAGGGGGGTAGGGATTATTGTGTTGCTCTCACCAGACCAGAATGCAGCCTAGCGATTGGGGCAATTACTGGGCACTGGCTGATAGGCGAACACGCGGCCAGGCTTGCAGTCCCCCACAATGATTTCTGCAGGAGCTGCAGGGATGAAGAGGAGGTAGAATCGGTAACGCACCTCTTATGCTACTGCCCGGCACTCCGAGGCAGCAGAGATAAACTAATCTCAATTAACATTTTGGCGCCCCCGGGTGGACTGTAGTGAATACTTATATAAAAAAGCATCAAAAACAGTGACAGTGACACAATACATATATAAACAATATATAACATATATATATAAAAAAAAAAAAAAGAGTTGCTCGCGACGGTTGTGGTGGTTATTAATAAAATTAAAGAATTCTCCGCGTCGCGAAACAAACTTCTCCAATCGAGCTGCTACTGGAAGGATTTGTCGTTTCCATGCCCTGCACCTGCATCGATTGTCAAAGGAAAGTGGCCGCAAGATTAAAGGATCCCAAAGCAGAACCCCAGGTATTTGTGCAAAAAATTGAAAGTTGAGGTAAGACAAATCAAAATCCGTCTTGTGCTGGAATATTGCACCCTCCTTTCAATTCTTGGCGCATACGTACGTAGAAAAAATAGTAGACCAAAAATAAATAACAACAAATAATAAATTCTTGAATTTAAAAATCTTCCAAATAAATACTAAAGTGCAGCCAAAAATTATTTTATTTATTACAGATAAAATAAAGGTGCATATATATTTGGTTTACATACATACAAATAGATGCAGCGATAATATTCTCGTTTTCGTTTCCCACCGTTATCCGCTGCTGTATGTATGTATATGCACTTTTTGGCGCCTATAGTTTACCGGTCCACCAAGTGACGCGCTCCCCTACAATTTGGTCGTGCATATTGGTTTCGGCGTCATTGGCGACCAACTATTTTTTTTGGATACTCTGTGCCTCGACTATCAATAATTGATTATCAATTAATTAATCAATTTAGATTTTTTTTTTGGTTAAATTTAATAAATTATTTATTATATTTAAATAAGATTAATTAATTATTTTCGTTTTCGCATTTTTTTGTTGTTGAATTAAATTCAATAAATTTTAAAATAAATTTCTAAAAGTTATTTATTTTAGTAAATTTTTGATATTAATATTTTAAAATTAATAAAAAATTTAGATAAATTTTTAAACAAAAAATTTAAATAAATTATTAAGTCTTAAATTTACATTGTTTTCGTTTTTGTATTGAAAAAACAAATTTTTTTAAAATGGAAAGTACTAAACAAAAACTTAATTCAACAACTCTTATTGACTTAAAGAGAAGATTAAATGTCAAAGTTAAAAGCATTCGCCGGTTGGAGGAACGTTTGGAAGATGGATCACTTCCTCTAAATAAAACCGAGCTAGAGTGCAGGCTTCAGGTTTTAGATGAGGCAATTTCTAAAGCAAATGAGTTGCAAGACCAAATCGAGCAAATAGATGAATTGGATGATTTCGGAGCCGAGTTGGTAGAATTAGGAATAACTACCAAGGCAAGGATCATATCCTTATGTAATGCCTTTAATTCAGCTGAAGACTCCCGTTCAGCTACTGCAATTTCTGCAGCCCCAACTCGAGCTCGACTTCCTAGTTTGGCATTGCCAAAATTCAGTGGAAATTATTCGGATTTCAAAAATTTCATAAGTCTTTTCGAGACATTAGTTGACAAAGATGTGAACATTCCAGTTATAGATAAATTTAATCATTTAATTTCTTGCCTCTCTGGTGAAGCCTTAGGAACTGTCAAGGCATTCCAGGTCACCGAGAGTAATTACGACAAAGCTATCGCTAGTCTAAAAAGAGTTCATGATAACGATTGTCTCATCTTTGCGAACCAAATAGGTCAACTGTTCAGCCTTCCGAAAATTTCCCAGCCGTCTGCGTCGTCGTTGAGGGGTCTCATCGACACTGTATCATCCATTTATGGATCACTATTATCCATAGGAGATGATACTAAAATTGCAAACTCAATGATTATTCATTTAGTTTTGAGTAGAGTGGATCCAGTGACCAAGCAAAAATGGGAAGAGTCACTGGATTATGAGGAATTGCCGCTGTGGTCCGATTTCGAAAAAATACTAAATCGTAGATACCAGCATCTGTCCGCTGAAGAGACTGGCAAACCAAAACAAGAAAGAACTGGGTTCGGCAAGCAACTGAATAGAACTTCGTTGGCTTGTTCTTCTACCAACGCCAAACCAGCTTGCAGTTATTGTAACGCTAACAACCAGTTTTTGGCCCAGTGCAGTCCGTTCGCTAGCCTTGCTGTAATGCAAAGGTTTGAGTTTGTTAAGTCAGCCTCCCTATGTTTGAATTGTCTGCGAAAAGGTCACACGGTAGCGAATTGTAAATAGACCAGGTGTCAAATCTGTTCAAGATCGCACCATAAACTTCTGCACCCATTTACAGTGACCGAAAATAACTTAGCATTACCACCACCCACACAAAATTCTCCTCCATAGTTAACGAATGATGACCCTTCTACTTCTACTTAGAAAGGGTTTTGTTAGCAACGTCGATCGTAAGCGTTCGAAAAAAAAATGGTGAGCACATCTTGGCCCGAGCATAACTTGACTCAGGGTCACAAATGAATTTTTTTACAGAAGATCTTGCTCAACGCTTACAGATCCGTAGGGAGGAATCGTGCATCAACTTGCTTGGAATTGGTCAAACTAATTCACAAGTTAACAAAAAGATACACACCGGGGTTAAGTCGAGAGTCAATGGTAGCGAGTTTCCGTTCGACTTTTGGGTTTTAAAAACCATTTCAGGCTATCACCCTGACCAATCAGTGAACGTAAAAGATTGGACCCTACCAAAGAACTTGCCGTTAGCAGACCCATATTTTTACAAACCTCAGCGGATAGATATGCTAATTGGAGCTGAGTCATTTTTCGAACGGTTGTCCGTTGGCCAAATAAAACAAGGTCCGAGAAAAGACCCGTCTGAGTCCTTGAAATTGTGCAAGCTCAACACCGTTACTTATGGCACTGCACCAGCCCCATTCCTGGCTATAAGGTGTTTGAAGAGGTTGAGTGAATCAGCGAAAAATACATTCCCTCGAGCTGCTAAAGTTATTGGGTCTGACTTTTACGTCGACGACATGTTAACGGGAGCTGGTTGCGTGGAGGAGCTAAAGACAATTAAGTCTGAAGTAACTCAGGTTCTTCAAAACGCGGTTAAACAAATAACACTTTCGGACTCAGAGCTGACAAAAACATTAGGAATCGTTTGGGTTCCTAAAGACGATGTATTTAAAATTCGAAATTGATATGTCAGTCATGGGTCAAAGGGCGACTAAACGGAATATTCTTTCGGTGACGTCAAAGCTTTTCGACCCCCTTTGCTTATTAAGCCCGATCCTTATTAAAGGAAAGATCCTGTTACAGGAACTTTGGCTTAATAAGCTAGATTGGGATGAGTCCATTCCACTGCACTTGGAAACAGCATGGAACAAAATTCAGCTTGCCTTGTCACAGTTAGAAGAGATCTCAATACCGAGATTTGTGATGAGTGAGCCAATGTCACCAATTGAAATTCATGCCTTCTCTGACGCATCGATGAGAGCCTATGGAGCCTGCGTCTATATCCGTTGCAAATCTGCAGAGGGTAGTAAAGTCTCATTGTTGACTGCAAAGTCGAAAGTAGCGCCGCTCAAGACAAAGACGCTCCCCCGTCTTGAGTTATGTGCCGCTCACCTTCTCGCGGACCTCTGTCGCAAAATAAAACCTCTTATCAAAGCACCGATCGAACGAAGTGTATATTGGTCAGATTCGGAAGTTTGTCTTCATTGGATTCGTTCCCATCCATCGTCGTTGTCAACGTTCGTATCAGTGGTCAGAGTGGTCAGAGAATAGCACGTGGCGGCATGTACCAACTAAACAGAACCCGGCAGATATTGTGTCAGGAGGTGGAGACGTAAAGGAAACGATAGAATCAATTTGGTTCACAGGTCCATCGTTTTTAACGGAGCTAGTCGGAGGATAAGTGGCCAACGAGCCCTCGGTTTGATCCGTCACCAGAGATTTTGCAGATGGAAGCAAAGAAGAGTGCGGTCGGACTGACTGCAATGGTCTCTACCTCATATTACTAGCTAATGCTCCTATTTCGTACGATGCCAAGTTTCCAGTATTGTTGACGAAGCGCTCTCAATTTGTTCAGAGCTACGTCCGATACTTGCACGAGTCGAATTTTCATGTGGGTCCACAAGCACTAGTGAGTCTCTTGCGACAGCGCGTTTGGATAGTAAACGCGCAGGAAGTCTGCAGTCAGATAGTGCGGTCATGCATACGCTGTTTTAAATGCAAGCCTCATCTGATGACTCAAATCATGGGAGATTTACCCTTAGATCGAGTTCGTGCTCTCCGCCCATTTTCCATATGTGGCGTGGATTTCTGTGGCCCTATTGAGACGACATTGAAAATTCGTGGTAGGCCACCATACAAGTCCTACATTGCCCTGTTTGTTTTTTTTGCGTCTAAAGCAGTACATTTAGAAGTAGTTTCCGATTTGACAACTGATTCCTTTCTATTGGCTTTTCAAAGGTTCGTTGGGCGCCCTCAGTCAGGATCCAAGCGACGGCGAGGCGTTGACTCCCGGGCACCTGTTGACAGGCGGGCCGCTCATCGCCCCACCAGCACCGCGGACCCCGGACAGGCAGGGTCTAACGTGCTTGCGGCGATGGCGGCTTGTCTCGTCAATCAAGCAAACGTTTTGGCAGCGTTGGTCCCGGGAGTACGTCTTGGTCGAAGTGGCAGCGGGAGCAGGAGGACGCCAGGAAGGGCGATCTGGTCCTGGTCGGAAGGGTCAGGGTCGCCGACGTCAGGACGAGTAGAGGAGCAGTATTTAGGAGAGCAGTCCACAAGCTGGCGAGGTTGCCAGTAGTTGAAACCTAATGAAGGCCTTCAACGGGGCCGGTGTATAATTAATGTAGATAATTAAGTGGAATGTTATAAAGTCTAGTATAAGTTAGTTTAGGGCGGAGCGGGAGCGCAAATAAAGCTCTCAATTGCGCTCTCCCATGAATTCGCCCCGCTTCGCCGCACTAGATAAGCTAGGCTTAAGCTTTTGTTGATATGAATATATACTCGAATTTATAACGTTGAACAGAGTGCACGCATTTTTCGTTTTCGTTGTTTGCAATAATTTAATTTAATTACTACAGCCATCATTCTAGTCTTTCGGTTTCTTAGGAAGTCTAGTATAAGTTAGTTTAGGGCGGAGCGGGAGCGCAATTCGCCACGCTTCGCCGCACTAGATAAGCTAGGCTTAAGTTTTTGTTGAATATAATCGAATTTATAACGTTGAAAAGAGTGCACGCATTTTTCTTTTTTGTTTTTTGCAATTTAATTTAATTACTACAGCCATCATTCTAGTCTTTCGGTTTTTTCGCTACGAGATAAACTAATCTCAATTAACACTGTTTAAAAAAGGTATATATATATATTTTTTTTTAAATCAATCAGCAGTTATATTTAAAATCTGTCCGCAGTTATGGACAATAATTAAATTTTACAATGGTTCCTTAACATAAAGAAGAATACAAAGATACTATGATACAATGATGATCTAAGTGGTTAAATGCCACATTTTACGAAAGCTGCCTCCAATTGATTATTTTTTTTTTTTTTTTTTTGTAAATCAATCACTAGTTATATTTAAAATCTGTCCACAGTTATAGACAATAATTAAATTTTACAATTGTTCCTTGACACAAAGAACACAAAGATACAATGTTTATCTAAGTGGTTAAATGCCACATTTTACGAAAGCTGCCTCCAAATGTAATTAAAACCTCAAACCTTAGCCTCCTCTAGCCTGAGATCTAGAGGGTGAGTGCGCTTCAACCTTCTTGTATTAGTGCTGTTGTCCAACAAGTTGATGGCCTGGGGGTTGGGATGTCGATCCAGCCTATCGACATAGCCTATGGATCTCCGTCCAATCAGCCAGTGAAGCTGACGCAGCTTGTCTTGGAGTTGCTTTCGTTTTCGCAGCAAGTGGGTTCTCCAGGTGAGCCTCCTGTCTAGGGTCATACCCAGATATTTGGGTGTAGGGCTTGCTGGAATTAGTGTACCACCGAGACTGACTCCAGGACAGTCGCCTCTCCTAAGTGTGAACGTCGCTTGGACCGACTTTTCGTGGTTAACAGCAATGTTCCACCTTTGAAGCCACGGGTCGGCGTTGGAGACCTGCTGATGCCTCCTCTGGCGAGGTTGCAGAGGCCAAAAAAGCAGTGTCGTCTGCATATGTTGCGGCTAGAAGGCCCTCCTCTGCAGCAACAGGCATGTCAGCTGTGTACATGGTGTACAGAATGGGGCCAAGTACACTGCCCTGTGGGACTCCAGCTTCGATGGGCTTGTAACCGGATCTTGCTTACCCACTTCTGACCCTGAACTTCCTGTCCGTCAAGTATGAGTTGAGGAACTCGTAGTGTTCCTCTTGAGCTTCGCTCTCAGCCCAGACCCTGTCAAACGCCTGCTTGACATCCCGAAGGATAGCACAGCAGTACTTCTTTTCCTCTAGACTGTCCAGAATTTTTGCCACGATTCTGTGGCATTGCTCGGGGGTGGAGTGGGAGCGCCTAAAGCCGAATTGGTGATTTGGGATAAATTCTGCCTCGTCCAAAAGTAACTGCAATCTTCGTAGAATCAATCTCTCGAGAATTTCGGAGATTACCGAAAGCAGACTAATTGGCCTGAAAGAGGCCAAGTCAAATTCGGGCTTTCCAGGCTTAGGGATTAGGGTGACTTCCGCCCGTTTCCAGCTAGTGGGGAAATGTCCGTTCTCTAGACCCGCGTTGTAAATGCTCGTGAGTCTCCTTATGCCCGGAGAAGGTCCGGGAGCTTTTGGGTGTCAGTGGGCCAATAGGTAGGCTCTCCAGTAGAGTGGCAGTTGTAAGCTATACGTTGGATGCACTTGTATAAAGCAGATCCTTTGGGGTTATTCACCCTCGAGCCCCACCATGGGTGCTTGGCGTTGAGGTCGCCTGCGAGGATGAATTTGTCGCCCAAGTCGCCTAGATGGAGGCCGAACTGGTCTTCGGAAACTCTCTGTTTAGGAGGAATATAGGCCGACGCGATGGTAAGCTTTCCCATTACAGTGGAGACTGCAATTCTGGCGCACTGGACCCACTCTTCCTTGGGGGAAGTGCGCGGGCCTTGGCTTTCTTGTAAGCCGGGCAACCTTTGTATAATGCAGGGTAGGCCCCGTGGCAGTGCATACATTTTGCCGCTTCTTCACGTGTCTTCCTACACTCGCTTGTGCTGTGGTGATCGCCACATTTGACACAGCGTGCTGCAGCTTGCTACATCGGGACCCTCGATGTTAGTAAGGCCTTTGATGCTGTAGCTCACGAAGTCATGACATATACTGTTGTGTCGATATTTTCTCCTCGGACCTTGAAAATTTATGGTGGGGATACACAAACTTCTCAACCGGCCGTACCAATATCCGCAGCTGGTCTCCAAGCTGAAAAGTCTCTAGTCGATAGAATAATGTAGGTAAGGGAAGTCGGCAAATTAGATCCGTAACTTCGGGATAAGGATTGGCTCTGAAGATTGAGATAGTCGGGCTTGGTTGGGAAACAATAATATGGTTTATGTGTTCGTTCTGGGTAAATAGAGTTTCGACCATTTATGATTGTAACTTGTTCCCCGGATAGTTAATTACGTATCCAATTGTGGAACTTTCTTGCTCAAATTTTTAAGAATACTAGTTGGGTCAAACCAATTAGCTCTTATTAATTATAACGATTATCAATTAACAATCAATTCAGAACTGACACGGTCTTGGGGAATCCGACTGTCTAATTAGAACAAAGCATTGTGATGGCCCTAGCGGGTGTTGACATAAAGTGATTTCTGCCCTGTGCTCTGAATGTCAAAGTGAAGAAATTCAAGTTAGCGCGGGTCAACGGCGGGAGTAACTATGACTCTCTTAAGGAGAATATGGATTTGATTGTGCAGAGGGGGTGAAATACCGTAACTTGTAAGCCATGCAATCAAATCAAGTCGACTCAAAACCTCCTCGTGGTATTCTCTGGGTGCCAGTATTTACTGGTATCTGATTTGAGCGGCGAAAGGATCCTTGGGGTTGCCAGCCCCTTGGATCTTTAAACAAATTGGTGCAAATGATGATAACGAGCCTCAGATAATCAATGGATTTGGAAGAGGAGAGTCTACGGCTTCTAGCCTGGAAGCACATAATTTGGAACCAGTACAGCGGTTAACCTTTCAGGGAGGGTGCCCTGTACGATATGTGGAATGACGTTCAGCTTCAAGAGGGGTTTGGGCGTCCTCATGTCACATCGGCACAAAGACGAACTTGATGCACAACGTCTTCGTGTCGATAAAAAGGGAAGGTGGTCAGAGGAAGAAACCTTGATGATGGCGAGAAAGGAGGTTGAGCTTGCAGCAAGTAGTGTTCGATTTCTTAATAAGAAGCTAGCGGAGATTTTCACCCACCGCAGTGTCGATGCGATTTCTTTGTATCGGAAGAGGAGTGAGTACAAGGCAAAACTAGAGCAGATTAGGGGGCAATCCGTTCCCACCCCAGAAGCAGAAAAAATGAACACCACACAGCGCCGCCCTAGTATAAGCGAGCAAAACCGACGATTATCAAGATCAGAAGGGGGACCAATCAGACCACACGAACAGACGAACAGCGAAATCCTTAGGGTACTACAGGGGCTACCCCCTGTGCAAAATATCGTAGATAATGCGCAGGTCTCGGGACAGGAAACCACTCTCCGAAGTTTATCTAGTTATCTCATGGAAATTTTTTCGCCACGGAATGAACCGCACATTCTGACGAGGCCCCGAACGGAGCCTCGAAATATGAGACAAAGTAAAAGGCAGCGAGGGTTCAGAGTAACTGCGATAAACATCCGGGGCGATGCATAAAGTCCCTACTGGAGGAAGCTGATGAGTCGGTGATGCCAAACCAGGAGGTCATGGAGCCATATTGGAGACAGATAATGACTCAGCCTAGGACGCGACATGTTTAACATGGAGCATTCGCTAGAGAGGGTCCGCTGTGAACCAGCGTGATCTTAGGGCCACAAAAGTCAAACTATCAAGTTCTCCAGGCCCAGACGGGATCACTCCAGGAAGAATTTCCAGGAGTGTCCCCGACGGCATTATGCTACGCATAATGAACTTGAGCCCGAACCATCTTCATTCCGAAGAAGGCGACGGCAAATCAACCGCAAGACTGTCGTCCTATTTCAGTCCCCTAGGTTATAGTTAGGCAACTAAATGCCATTTTGGCTTCCCGGTTGAGCGCAGCCATCAACTGGGACACGCGTCAACGAGGGTTCCTACCTACCGATGGGTGTGCTGATAATACGACGATTGTTGATTTAGTTTTGAGGGAACATCATAAGCGATTTAAATCGTGCTAAATCAGGAGCCTCGATGTTAGTAAGGCCTTTGATGCTGTAGCTCACGAAGCGGTCTACAACACATTGGCTTCATATGGTGCCCCGAAAGGCTTTATCAACTACTTACGGAAGGCGTAGGTAGTAGGGCGGCGGCACAATGCTGGCTGGGAACGGGTGGGTTTCAGAGGCGTTTATCCCTGCACGAGGAGTGAAGCAGGGTGACCCTTTGCCTCCCATACTATTCAACTCGGTCATTGACCGGTTGCTTGGGTCCTTACCCAGTGAGATTGGTGCCAAAATCGTAAATGCCATGACAAACGCAGAAGCATTCGCAGATGATATAGTCCTTTTTGCGGAAACTCCGATGGGGCTTCAGAAATTGTTGGACACCACCGTTTCTTTTCTTTCCTCGGTAAGTCTCACCCTTAATACTGATAAATGTTTCACGGTTAGTATTAAGGGGCAAGCCAAACAAAAGTGTACCGTCGTCGAACGGCGAAGCTTCTTGATTGGCGGGCGCGAGTGTCCTTCATTGAAGCGTACTGACGAGTGGAAGTATTTAGGGATAAAATTCACTGTGGAGGGGCGGTCCAAAGCTGTTGAGATTGACTCGGGTCCCTCTGAAACCACAGCAGAAGTTATTTGCCCTTCGGACCGTCCTTATCCCACAACTCTATCACAAGCAGGTTGTGACTGACGGACTTTCTCTCGACCAAGCGCCTCAACTTAAGGTCGGGAAATACGATACACCGGACATACGGACGAATTTGCGGAGATTTTTCGGTGCCTTTGACATAGAGTTCTATTTCGCCACTGTGAACTGGAGGGGAATATGGAATGGTCAATCAGTAAAACGGTTGATCGCTTCAGACCTCCTCAGCTTTGGTGATAGCAATATCATCAGTGTCCGGGTAATCAGTGGTGGTCTCTGGAGCTGGTGACTGTTCTGTCGGGGTACACTCGTGTTTGGACCTAGCCAATGCACGGGTTCCGAATTAAGCTTGCTGCCGAAGCATACCATCAAAATCGGCATAAAATTCGCTATATAAAGGAGGTGGTTTTAGTACGTAGGCGTCTCGGGACTTGTATCATTGGGATCGATAATAAATAACAACAATATCTGCTAAACATATCGATATATAAAATCCCCCGATACGTATCTTTGAAGATTTCCTACCTACCTCAAAAAAAAAAAAAAAAATAGCCAAATGCCTCGTCATCTAATTAGTGACGCGCATGAATGGATTAACGAGATTCCTACTGTCCTTATCTTTCAAAGAAAGCGGACGTGTTTCCCGTGCGCTCCGTTTGCGAAATTAATTTCAGCTGAAATACGCTGCCTATTTTGATCATTTAAAGTGCGTTTTGTGTGAGAATTCCAGTGCTATAAGTTGCGACTTGTGCGGTTGCTGCAACCGGGAGTCTTTTTTGGTCTTAGCTCTCTTATGACTTTTTCGATTTCGTTCGATTTTCGAGGCAGGGTTTGGCTGAAAGACACTTTCGAGATGTGTAGCGAATGTTTCAGCTCGGCCCTTGTCGCTGCGAGCCCAGCATCCCGAAGAGTTTCTTATCGGGGTGGGATACTTTATGCTTGTTAGTGAAAGATTCTGAATGTACCTGAGCTGTGCGTTTTCTCCCTGTTGGTGAAGAGTCTGGTCGAGTGATCGTGTTGCTTCCTTAAGGCGTTGCTTTGAAGCTGGTGATCTGCTGTTTTGCCAATCACGACGCGTTCGCCTCTTTTCTCGCACGAGCTGTTCAATTTGCTGATTAGATTTGTGGTGATTGTTTAGGTCTACTTCCTTCCCTTGAGGAGTAGAGATTTTGGCTGCCGCAACGAGTACTTCTTCCAGGGCGCTCTTAGTGTAATCGATGTCCGATTCCATGCTCCGGAGCGAGTTCTATGTGGGCACTCACGTACTTTTTGTATTTAAGCCAGTTCGTTTTTGGCGATGTCAGGCTAAGAAGCGTTAAAAGCACAGGCGAGTGGTCTGATGATAAGTTCGGAACTACTGTGGCACTTATTAGATTGCAAGGTATGTTTTTGTCACCGCAAAATCAATAAGGTCTGGGAGCTTGCGTGGGTCGGTTGGCCAGTATGTGGGACTTCCAGGGAAAACATACTCCAGTTTATTTCTTACATTTATAATTGCATTGTACAATTGCCTTCCTCTGGGAGTCACTAGACGTGCGTGTGCTTAGCGTTGTAGTCTCCTGCGGCTATAAAACGATCCCTAAGTGAATTGTAGAAGTCCATAAATTGTCCTTCCGAGATTGAGAAACGAGGAGGGCAAAAAACGGCAGCGATTGAAAGGCTTTCGTTTCTTGACTGAATTTGTATTGATGTGGCCTGCAAGAAGTTTGTTTCAAACCTTTTGTGAAAATGGTGTTTTAAACGTTTTCTGATTAGAACTCCAGTTCCGCCGTGGGCTTTCCCATCTGGATGATCTGTGCGGTAGATTGTATAGCCTTTTATATGAAAGTTGTATTTGCTTGTAAGATGCGTTTCCACCAGTAGCATAACGTCAATATCGATCAAGAATCGTGACAATTCTAGTTTATGCCGTGAGACACCATTGGCGTTCCACATTGATATTCGTAGAGTCTGCATAGATTATTTAGACTGTTCTGCAACAAGCAGCTGTATTGCCATGTTCTGGATTTGAACAAGTGTTCGTTTTCATGAATGACATAAGCTCCATCATACTTTGTTGGAGGGTAAGCATCGTGGTTTCCTTTTTGCTATGTGGCTGTTCTGGGGCCTGTTGAGCGCTGTGTGAGTTAGGCTGATTTGGATTTTCCATTCCAGATCGTAGAGCATCGGCATAGGAGAAGTCGTTGGTGGTATTTAGGGGACCGAATGAGGACCTCACAGCTTTGGCGAAGAAGACGTCTGGCGTAGTTTTTGATGCCATGTACACATTCTGTGGGTTTTGATTGCGCGTTGCGGTCGCTTGACGCATGCGAATCTTTATCTCCTAGTACACCATACATCCTCTATAGTTTGCCGTATGGTTGTCTCCGCAGTTTGCACATTTCTTTGCGTGTCCATACTCTTGGCAGTTAGTGCATTGCACTGGACCGTTGCGTTTATGTGGCTCTTCAACTGTGATTCTCCGATGCAAAATATATTGCAGCTTTTAGATTGGGTGGACTTCGTTCATCTTCAGCGACCTGCTTTCTGGCTCGAGCTCGACCTTGAAGAGTGGTTGTGGCTTTTTATCTTTATTTAGAATGTTAATAACGTTCTTGGCGGCGAAGCCCTTTTCCTTAAGGGCGGTTTTTATTTCCGCGGCGGTAACATCGGGTTCGATTCCCTTTACTACCGCTTGTAATCGCTGGCTGCTTTTCAGCTGGTACGTGTAATAGCTTATCCGATCATTGTCCAAGTATTTGGACACGATACGAAAGTGCTGTTCAGTCTTAGCTTGCACCTTTGTTTCGTGGATGTTCCCTTTGATAAGCGGGACAACATGAAAGTTGTCACCGTTCCCGATCAACGCCGCAATTCGGTTGACCAGGGCACTCGAGTTTTTCTCCCTGATATAGATTGGAAGAGGCTTGGGTTTTTTTTCGGTGTCTGGCGCTGGTTGGTTTTCGTCCACCTCCGCCAGTAGGGCAAATCTGTTACTACTGGATATTCCTGGTTCTTCGTCCATCTCCCGTCGATTTTATTGCCTGCATTTGGGCTGCGGGCTGAGCTTGCGCTTTAATTGGATGAAGCAATCCAATGCAGTCTGTATATCCGGGGCCGTTTTGGAACTTTCCAAAGTTGTAGTTTTTGTACTCGCTGAATTTGTTGATGTCGCGGTATTTTGTGGATGCTGCTGAAATTGCAGCACTGCTTGTTAATGGTGCGAAAATTGGTTCCGCTACATCAAATTTCCTGCCAACATCCTGCCAAGGGGAACCAGTAGGAAGAACAGATAGTGTCGCACATCACACGAGGCAGAAGCAGAGGGTCGCCAGTTCACAGATAGAGAACGTAGAGAAGAGGGTGGCGGATATCGAGAATACAAGTCGAGAATAATCAAGTGGGCAAGAAAACATAGAAAGAATGTTGCGTGATGCAGTAAAGGGTATGCAAAATGAGTTGCTCACACAGTTGACAGAAAAAATGTCTCTTTTAATTCAGTCAAATTTGGCAGCCACGACCCACGAAGCATCATGACTAACGCAAGTCCGTCTTTCGACCAATTGCTATGTATAGATGAAGGGCAAATAAATGAATTACGAAACCCGATGAAGTCTAACTTATCACCCATGTCAAACGTTTCTGACCTTTCACAAAGATCTGACAAGGTATCCCATATAATAATTGGGTGGAAGTTGCGCTTTAATGGTGCCGATGGAGGCATAAACATTGATAATTTCATTTATAGAGTTCAGGCTTTAACTCATCAGACACTTGGCGGAAGGTTCGATATCCTTTGTGGAAACGCAACCGCCCTGTTTGAAGGAAAAGCAAACGATTTCTTTTGGCGGTACCATAAATCTCTTCAGGTCGTAAGATGGAATGATTTATGTACTGCACTTCGCCGTCAGTTCAGAGACACGAAAACTGACGTTGACATTCGAGAAATGATAAGAGATCGAAAGCAAAAAGAAAAAGAAACTTTCGACTCGTTTTATGATGCAGAGGTCCAATTGTCGGGTAGTTTAGATAGTCAATTAGAAGAGAGGGAGGTAATAGAAATTCTCCGGCAAAATTTAAGACCAGAGATAAGGCACGAAATTTTAAATATTTCGTAGGTTCAATTTCGAGACGTTAGTCTGCTGGAATTGCAGAAAGGAAGGACACAGATATCAAGACTGCACAGCATCTCGAAAAGTGTTCTGCTACGGGTGCGGTGCACGAAATACATATAAACCTTGTCAAAGGTGTTTAAAAAACTTCCAACAGAACACCCAATCCGTTCGTTCTCGGACTGTTCTGAAGGCCCAGGGAACGAACACGGAAAGGCCGGAAGAGTAGAAGGGGAAGGAGTATTCCTCATAAAAATCCCCTAGACCAAGTTGAGGCCACCTCAGAGGGATGGCATCAAAAAGTGAACAATTTTGGAAATGATAGTATTAGAAAAATTTATAAAAATGTAAGGATTAAAAGTAAATCTAGGAATACTAAAAGGCTAAGGAAATTTTGGAGAGTCACAAAGGATTTGAATGCGCTCCGAAATAGTTGTTTCGGCACTCTACTATATGTGATAGTTTGAGTCCTTGGCAGGGAAGTCAAAGGACTAATGGATACAGGAGCAGCGATGAGTTGCATTGGCGGTCGATTTGCTAAAGAGTATTTATAATGTTTCGACTGCAGATGGCAGTAAGCAAAACATTGTCGGGCGGATAAAAACTGGAAAGGCCTAAGCAGGATTATTGAAATATATGTAGTCCCTTCGTTAACGCAGGACCTTTATTTGGGCATTGACTTTTGGAACCTTTTTGATCTATTACCTCCAGATACTCAGATATCGGAGCTGAGTGCTCATAATCTGTCAGAAAAGCAGAGAAAAAATTCTGCAGACGGTAGTAGAAAAGTTTCCGTGTTTTGAAGTTTCGGGATTACGCAAAACTAGCCTGCTTTCTCATCAAATTGATGTTGGGGAAGCAAAACCCATTAAGCAGAGACATTTTCCGGTTTCGCCAACTGTAGAGAAATTACGTTATGCAGAAGTTTATCGAATGCTGCAGTTAGGGATAATAGAGGAATCCGACAGCGACCAGTAGTCGTGGTTCCAAAGCCCGGTGTTGGCACCTAGTGCCAAGACCTACTACCCTATATGCACACTTAGTAATTTGATCCAATCAAGATGCATCAGCAGGTCACAATATACAAGCATCAGACCCACTAGCCTATTTGCACACCTAGTAATAAATTAGCGATAAGCGTAAACCAATATCCAACCTACTAACCCGGCACTAGTCGATGACACCGGAAGCAGAATCAGCATTATCAGCGGGAAGAATGACCGACTGACCGAAGCAAGCAAAAACCAGACAGCTACGCCGAAATGCGTGTGCAAGCAGTACATGAACAAACAGAGGTGGGCGACCCTGGCATTAACATTAGTTTTAGCACGTTCATAACACTGACCTTTCTAAGATTTAATGATGGACAATTTAACATCTTATATAAGAGTTGTTCTTCTGAAATAAAGAGAGTTGCGAGATCAGAGTCAATCGTCTACGATTAAACTACGGCACTTAAAATTTACCTACTTCATGTGATCCTGTGTAAAACGATTCACAAAGTAGGACTCTCTAAAAACTATCTACTTTGCGTGGCTCCACTGTAAACGGAGCACAAGTAGAATCCGCAGCAAACCAGTCTACTTCAAGTGTTGCTCCCGTGAACGGACTACAAGTAGACCCCGCATTACCTTACTACTTCGAGTGTTGTTCCCGTGAAACGGACCACGAGGAGATCCCGCGGCATACCAGTCTATTTCGAGTGTTGCTCCCGTAAAACGGACCACCAGTAGACTCCGCGTTACCTAACCTACTTCGAGTGTGGCTCCCGTGAAACGGACCGCCAGTAGGACCGGCCGATAAGGAATCAGCCGAACCACCATACCACCGGTACTTGAGAAAAACCACCCAGGACTTCAAGTAGATAACCTCCAGCCTGATCACAGCAAGCGCCTGGTCAACCCGAGCAGTCTCCTGCAGAATCCAGGTAAATTTATTAAGACTACGTTCTTTGACTACGACTCCGGGACCTACCGCAACTCCCGCGAGTTTAAGTTTGCCGCATAACGCTCTACGGATAACAGCATTGTTAGTTGCCGCATGTGATATAAATGCGCATGCGGAAAGGATAGGCTCTGTCCCGATAGCCGAAAAGTAAACGCGGTGTCTGTCAAGGACGCATATCCGTTGCCACAAATTGATGGCATCCTCAGTCGACTGCCTAAAGCCGTTTTTATCAGCAGTTTAGATTTTAAGGACGCATTTTGGCAGATACCATTAGATCAAGCGTCTTGGGATAAAACAGCTTTCACGATCCCTGGTCGTACACTTTACCAGTTCAAGGAGATGCCGTTTGGACTCTGCAATGCGGGCCAAACTATGTCACGATTGATGGATAAGGTTATCCCAGCAGCTTTACGAAATGAGGTCTTCATCTATCTCGATGATCTCCTTATAGTCTCCGAAAGCTTTGAAGCGCATATGGAGATACTTGAGACAGTTGCAGATTGCATACAAAAAGCAGGTTAATGTCAAGAAGAGTCATTTTTGCGTGCAACAGGTCAAATATTTGGGGCATGTGATTGGGGATGGTGTTATACGCACAGACCCAGATAAAGTGGCGGCAATAGAAAGGTTTCCACTACCGAAAACTCTTAAGAGTTTGAGAAGCTTTTTGGGTATGGCTGGCTGGTACAGAAAGTTTCTTGAAAATTTCGCAGCAGTTTCCGCACCTTTGACCGATTTGTTGAATACAAAGAGGAAGTTCCAGATGACGGATGTGGGAAGAATGGCATTCGAAGAATTAAAGTCTAGGTTGTGTTCAGCACCAGTTCTTAGAAGTCCGGATTTTTGCTAGGCTTTTTTTATTCACTGCGACGCAAGCAAAAGCGGAGTGGGAGGCGTTTTGGTCCAAAAGACAAACAATGGAGATGAGTACCCAATCGCTTATGTGTCTAAAAAGCTTAATAGAGCCTACCGAAATTACTCTGTAACAGAACAGGAGTGTCTAAAAAGCTTAATAGAGCCTACCGAAATTACTCTGTAACAGAACAGGAGTGTCTTACGGCAATAATAATAATGATAAACGCTTTCGTCCTTACGTAGAAGGCCATGACTTCAAGTGGTTTATGAGTCAAACGGATCTGCATTCCCGTTTAGTGAGATGGGCCCTAAAGTTACAGGTGTTTAGGTTCACGATTGAGCATCGTAAAGGTTCGCTGAATGTCGTTCCGGATGCCCTTTCGAGAGTAAATGAGGACGAGTTGGCAAGTATAGATGCCTCTCATGGGATGTTAGTAGATACCGCCTCGGAACATTTTAAAAGTCCCGAGTATATGAGTCTGATAGATAGTTTTAAAGCCAATAGTGCGAAATTCCCTGACATAAAGGTTGTGGACGGATTAGTATATAGGCGCTCAGAACATGCAACAGGTGAGCCGCTCCACGACGTATACATTTGGAAGCTGTGGGTACCCGTACAACTGGTCACGTTTTGAAGAACGCGCATGATCATCTGCTTGCATCTCACGGCGGAGTTCACAAGACGCGCGGCGTATATTGGCGGGTGTGAATTTTGTAAGACCTCTAAGGCACCCAACAGTCCCTTAAGACCTCCGATGGGTAAGGCTCCAGAGTCTGATAGATTCTTTCAACGGATTTATATTGATTTCCTGGGTCCATATCCTCGTTCAAGGAGTGGGAATATAGCAGCAGTCGTGATTAAGTATCTAAAACAAGAGTTGTTTCACCTCTGCGGTGTTCCAGAAACAGTTGTATCGGATAATGGTTCGCAGTTCAGATCAGAACAATTTCAACAGCTTCTGAGGGAACATAGGATTGCCCTTCTACATGACTTCTATCCATTCGCCATAAGCAAATGCGTCGGAACGCGTTAACCGATCAATAATTACGGCAATTCAATCTTACATTGATATCAGCCAAAAAGACTGGGATGCAAATTTAAGCAACATTTTCTGTGCTTTAAAGTCATCCACCCATTAAGCAATTGGTACTTCACCCTATTATATGGTTTTTGGCCAGCATATGGTAACATCAGGGGGTACATATGCTTTGTTGAGGTCGCTTGAGATTTTGCAGGATAGAGGAGTAGCATTCAATAGGGAAGACTCACTTGAATTGGCTCGAGTTAAAGCAAAGAAACTTTCTCAACAGCAGGATAGCAAGAACAGGGAGCGTTGAAAGTAAAGTTGCTTTCAATCCGGCTACAACGCAAAAATAGGGCCAGCATTTCTGAAGGCATACGGCATAAATTGAGAAATTCTTATTATGAGATTGAAGATCTACAAGGAAAATTAGTCGGACGCTATCATGCAAAAGATTTGCGCCAGTAATTATGGCGGGATCTGCCTTGGTGAATTTACCCCCAAATCAGATTTTGGTGGGGGTGTTGTAACGGCTTGGTTTGAAAAGAAGGGATTTAGGAATACGCCATCTAGCGGGGGATAGATGATAGATCTAGTATTGCCATATGGGGGTTACGAATCACCCATAGGTAGTCAGAATTCGTACGCAGACTATCGATAACATGACTTATCGAAAGCTGCAGAGTATATATGTATAGTCGAGCAGCCTTGATGTCCCTCGTGGGTTTCATTTCGATCTGACCCTCCATAGGAAAGGTACGGCCAGTGAAGTGTTGTTAGAACAAATAAACTCAGCTAAGATCATAAGATCTGCTTTAAGTCTAAAGTGCGTGCAGATTACCCAGAAGGAAAATTCCTGGCATATATTAAACCATCCTGTGGTTCCATCTGTGTGATGTAACGAACTGTTTTTGCTATATTTTGTTTTGTGATCTTTTGCTGCCGTTGCTCGTCCGTCGCTGCTCTTCTGGCGCTGATGCTCCCTCGTCGATTCTGCTGCTTCCTCGTTTTTGCCGTCGCTCCCTCGTCGTCGCCTCTGCTGCTGCTGCGCCTCCTTTATGGGTGCCGTGGACCTTCGGAATCTTTGGCCCTCTGTGATTGCCCTTTCGCCGTGGCCGGCACCTAATCCGTGTTAACAGACCGAGTGGCTCACCTCCCAGGCATACGCCGGGCAGGATATGCTCCTCGCTGCTTAGCGGCCGGATCAGGGCACGAAGGGTCTACCTACCGCACAGGACACGCCCCCGGTCGCGTTCGCCCCTCGCCCCCAAACACCTGCGTGCCTACGCTCCGCAGGATCTATAGTAGGTTTGGGCGTCGCGTTTCCTTTAACTCCAGGTGATACGCTGTGCATATGCTCCAGCGCCTGGATCAGGATTCTACTGACTTTCCCGGGGTGTCCCTGCGTGGTGGGCTTGAGTTCTCGAGCTGGCTATCCCTCGCGTTACAGGATCACACCTGGTTCGAACGGACAGGAGCAGGCAAGGCGTACGCCAGGCTGATCCGTCGTTGCCGCTACTACACCAGGATACCTGTTGCGTCCGGGAATAACTCCACGCGACTCGTTTACCCTTGGGCCTCAGTTTTGCCGCGGATCCTTGATCCTTTCCCCTTGCTCCTTGCTTGACTCGCGTACCGCCGCCGGACTTACCCACAGGGGGTCCTTAAGCTATTGATCGAAAATCCTTTCTCACTCGCTTTAAAGCCCGCACTTAAGACTGTCGGACTTACCCACGGGGGGTCCTTCAGCCTGTACTCCTAACTCCTCCAAGGAAACTTTCCTACTTGAATGTCAGACTTACCCACGGGGGTCTTTCACTCAACTCTTCCAGCTTCCCTAGAAGACTCGGTCCCGATTTGCTCCAGAGGCCCTCCTTACATAGTGGCAGAGGCGCCCATTAATCCTCGCAAATCTACTTCCTGCCGCTAATCCTTCGTCTTCCGTTTCCCTCCGTTAACTTTCTCCACTCCCGCCGTCTTTCTATCGGCGGGCTTTACTTTTGAACTATATATTTTTCCATTTTTTTTCTTTTCTAATAAATATGTATTTATTTTATTTTATTTCCTAGTTTCTTTTTTTTTGAAGTTTCGTTTGATATGTATATTTTTTCCCATATTTTTTTTATTTTATATTTTATTTTCTAAAATTTTTTTTTTTAATTTCTTTTGATGTAAATTTTTTTTTATATATTTTTTTTTATATTTTTCCCATGCGTATTTTTATATTTTCCTTTTTCTAATATATATATGTAGTAGGACCAGTAGTCCCTGCAGTACGTCCATTAGTTTCTTCCATTGTCGTTTATTCAAATTGATGCGGCAGCACAGCAAGTTCCGCTCACGTTCGTTACCATCACTCGACTGCCTTATTTTCTCTCATTGATCATTTCTCTCACCCTTCTCTCTCTTGGCCTTCTCTCAAGTTTAGCCTCTGTCGTCATCTTTTTTCATCCCTTTAAACTTTTGGTAACTCGTCAGCGGACCTCACTCTCCAGCAGAGACTACCACCGTCTCTGCTGCTATGCCTTTCGCATGAATTCTATGTTCCCCGAATTTAGAACTTCGCGGCAACTCTGTTCTTGTCTCTGTCCTTGAATTCTACTGTTTCCCGACACGGCCTTCCTGACCTATCACACGCCCCTGTGTGTTGAGTTTTTATATTGCTAAACAAGTCAAGTAAACCTCGGTTATGTTGATCTTTATATTTGAAGCTTTAAGTTTAATTTATTCATTGATTCATTTATTCATCTTTTCATCATTATTCTCTTACAACTACAAACTACATGAGTCGCTTTCCATAGACAATTCCAAAGCTTAACATAAACTTTTCATTCTTCCTTCTTTTCTTAAGCCATTCTTAATTCTAATCAATTCATCTTACATAACTTAAATTCATAATTTAACTTCATTCAACTTTGCCGCGTAAATACATGCACCAGGTCACCAAGACCTCCACCATAGCACTGCTCGACCCTGCGAGACAGCTGCTATACTGTGATCAACATTTCCCTCCTTGGGATACAGATGCACATTCACTTGTGTCATCCTCATACTCTTTCCCCTCTTGGGACACAGACGCACCTTCACTTGTGCCGTCTTCATGCTCTATCCCCTCGTGGGACACAAACGCACATTCACTTGTGCCAACTGCAGGCTCTACCCCCTCTTGGGGTTCATCATTATTCTGCAATTCTCCTGTTAATTCGCTGATTAACTGTCTATTTGGTAGCGCTCTTAGAAACTCGTGTGTTCGCTTATTAACTAATGATTTTAATTCATATCGATCTCCATGTAATACTTTTACGACTTGAAATGGACCCTTGAACTTTGGATCAAGTTTTGTTTGATGACGCTCTTCAGTCTTCAATAAAACATGATCACCTACGTTATATGCAATAATTTTTGCTTTATTTTTGTCAAATCTTTCTTTATCGTATAGTGCATTATTCTCCATATTTTCCTTAGCTTTTATTCTAGCACTTTCTCTATTTACTATATTCTCTTCTTCATTTATTTTCATCATACCAAAAGGCCTAGCCTCTTTCCCTATCAGCAACTCCAAAGCACTAGATTTTGTAACTCTATTTATAGAGCAATTTAAGGCTAACTGGATATCTTGCAATGCATCCTGCCAAGAACGTTCGTTAGTTTCTACCGCAGTTAGCATAGCTTTTAGCGTGCTCATTACACGTTCCACCTGTCCATTGGCACGGCTTGCTCCCGTGGCTATTAAATGCAATTCAATTTTATTCGATGAGCAAAATTCTCGGAATTTGTTACTTGCAAAGCTCCTGCCCTGACCTGCTATAATTCGACTGGGTACTCCAAAGAAAGATATGCCTGACTTCACAGCTTTAATGCAATTTTATGTGTCTAGATTAAGAGTGTGATATAAGTGAACAAACTTTGTAAATGCATCTACCTGTACAATAATGTATTCATTTAGGTCGTTTTTCCCACTGAGTTTGCCACTTATATCCACGTGGATAGTATGCCAAGGTATATCAATCTTAGGAATAGGGTGCAATTCCATTTGTGCCTTTCCAGAAGGGGGCTTAGCCAAATTGCATGTTATGCAATTATCAATGAATTTCTTGACATATTTAGACATATGCTCAAACCAGAATTGTTCATAAACCTTGTCTAGAGTTTTCTGCCAAGGTTTACGACAGACCACCTAAACGCCTTGGGAATCACTGGCAAACAACGAGTCTTGCTATTACGTTGTATCTTGCGGTACAATACAACATCGGTCTCTACATCTTCACCACGATTTAATTGGTCCACGATTTTTATTATGCTATCATCTCGTTGCTGCTCGGCTATCAGCCAATTATTTGTTATTGCTGCTAGATCTACATGAACCTCTATTACTCTACGGTGGACAGTTGATACTACAGGGATTGGATTGCGTGATAAAAAATCCACGTGTGCCATTTCTCTGCTCTGAGAACCGCGGGACAAATTGTTTAAAATATGATGCCAAACCTATGAATTGCCTTAACTGAGTTACAGTGGATGGTGGCGACAGAACTGTCAGTGCTTCTATCTTACTTGGATTTGGTTTAATTTCACCATCTTTAATATAAAATCCCAGGTACTCTATTCCTGTGCGAAGAAAAGCGCACTTTTTTATGATGAATGTAAAACCTGCCTCAGACAAAACTCTCAGCACAATGCTTAACCTTTCATATGCTTCCTCCTTTGTTTCTGCTACAATCAGCACGTCGTCTATGTAGACCACTACGTAGGAATAGGCTAAGTCACCCAGGGCTCGCACTATAGCACGTTGAAAAATAGAAGAGGCGTTTTTTAGCCCAAATGGCATCACTAGAAATTCATACTGACCCTCTGGGGTAACGAATGCTGTTCTTTCTTTAGAATCGGGATGGATCGGTATTTGATAAAATCCGTTGGCCTTGTCTAAAGTAGAAAAATATTTTCCGCCTCGCAAGCGATCTATCTGATCAGAAATCAATGGCAACGGGTACTTATCTGAGATTGTGTTTGAATTTAGCTCACGAAAATCAATACACAGCCTGTCGCTGCCATCTTTCTTTTTGACCAATAGCATTGGACTTGCAAATGGCGAATTGCTTGGACGGATCACATTGGATTTAATCATTTGGTCTATTTTTTCCCTAACTAATATCTATTCATCTACACTGAGCCGATAAGGGCGCCTTTGAACAGTTTTATTCTTATCTATCAAACGAATTTCTAATGCTCCTGTGGTTACGCGTTTAGTTGGGATTCCATTTATAAAACTGTCAGAGTAATGTTTCAAGATGTTTTTTAGCTTACATTTATCAATTTCACTTAATTCTATGTTGGTGATAAGTACATTTTCAAAATTGGATGTCTCTTCATGTATAGCATTAATAATCTTAGTTTTGTAAATATTTAGTTTGTCTGTTTCAATAATCACACCAAAACCAAGCTGGAATATTTCTTGTCCAATCATGATGTCATGTTTCAAATAATTGTCTAATACTACATGGAACAAAATTTCTAAGTTAAACTGTGATATTTGAATCGTAGACAAAATCTGCAAATGGCTCTTAACAATATTGTCGCCAATTCCTCGTAGTACAATTAAATTATTAAATCTTTTTCCATCAATTTTGTTACTTAATTTTTCTTTTATCAAAGAATACTCGGCACCCGAGTCAAAAAAAATGGAAAGGGGTCACCCCTTTGATAGAATAAGCCCTTAGGCTGAAGAACTTGACATATGTCCACGCGCTTCTCCTTGTACTCGCCGTTTCCACTGGTGCTACCTTTGGGGCATACAGTAGCAATATGTCCAGCCTCACCACCCTTGAGGCATCTTATGTTTGAACGCTCCTTTACTCCAGAAACGCTGCTTCCACTGTAGTTCTTTCCTTTTTTTGGAGAATGAGCTCTCCATGCGAGCGCGGCATTGAGCGTATTTGTGGCCAATTTTTCCACAACTATGGCATTTTACCTGCGACCTGCGATTCGTAATTTTTTTTGTGTCCAAACTTGAGGAAGATTCATCACTTTCGTTTTTACGCTTCTTGAAGGCGTAAGCCGGCAGCTGCCGCTGTAGTTCATTACGTGTCGTCACGCGGGTTGTAAAAACCCAACGCAGCAAATTATTGTCAATTTGTGTCATGTGGGCTAACGCTATTGACACCGCAATCTCTTCCAGCTCCGTAGATTTACACTTGGATAGTAATACCGTAACTATGCGACTGCCATATTCAGCAAAGCTTTCTCCAGATCTGGGATGTCCATTTAAAACATTAATCAGTACGGCAGCCGTTGTCTCAATTCCCACGAATCGCTGGATGAACAGTTCCTTGAATTGGGTCCAGGTGATGCCAGCAAAGCATACCTGTGACAGCCATTGCGAAGCACTGCCTTCCAGCGCTTTGCTTAGTGCTATTACTAGGGCGCTGCCTTCAAGTACGTTATCTGCGAAGATTAAATCGACCGTATTGCACCATGCTGTTGCATCTGTTCCCGCACCATCGGGATTAAATTTGGGCAGTGTCACATGCGTGGTTTTCCCATCTGACGCCGAAGCTCTTGGCGCCTGCATGGCCTTTATGATTTCCATGAGGTTTTTATTTTGCTCCTCCAGCGCCGTCGTATAGTGAGTGGAACTTTGCCCTTGTGGCGAAGGAGATCCCACTTCTGATGTAGTAGGACCAGTAGTCCCTGCAGTACGTCCAGTAGTTTCTTCCATTGTCGTTTAATCAAATCGATGCGGCAGCACAGCAAGTTCCGCTCACGTTCGTTACCATCACTGGACTGCCTTATTTTCTCTCATTGATCATTTCTCTCACCCTTCTCTCTCTTGGCCTTCTCTCAAGTTTAGCCTCTGTCGTCATCTTTTTTCATCCCTTTAAACTTTTGGTAACTCGTCAGCGGACCTCACTCTCCAGCAGAGACTACCACCGTCTCTGCTGCTATGCCTTTCGCATGAATTCTATGTTCCCCGAATTTAGAACTTCGCGGCAACTCTGTTCTTGTCTCTGTCCTTGAATTCTACTGTTTCCCGACACGGCCTTCCTGACCTATCACACGCCCCTGTGTGTTGAGTTTTTATATTGCTAAACAAGTCAAGAAAACCTCGGTTATGTTGATCTTTATATTTGAAGCTTTAAGTTTAATTTATTCATTAATTCATTTATTCATCTTTTCATCATTATTCTCTTACAACTACAAACTACATGAGTCGCTTTCCATAGACAATTCCAAAGCTTAACATAAACTTTTCATTCTTCCTTCTTTTCTTAAGCCATTCTTAATTCTAATCAATTCATCTTACATAACTTAAATTCATAATTTAACTTCATTCAACTTTGCCGCGTAAATACATGCTCCAGGTCACCAAGACCTCCACCATAGCACTGCTCGACCCTGCGAGACAGCTGCTATACTGTGATCAACATTTCCCTCCTTGGGATACAGATGCACATTCACTTGTGTCATCCTCATACTCTTTCCCCTCTTGGGACACAAACGCACCTTCACTTGTGCCGTCTTCAATCTCTATCCCCTCTTGGGACACAAACGCACATTCACTTGTGCCAACTGCAGGCTCTACCCCCTCTTGGGGTTCATCATTATTCTGCAATTCTCCTGTTAATTCGCTGATTAACTGTCTATTTGGTAGCGCTCTTAGAAACTCGTGTGTTCGCTTATTAACTAATGATTTTAATTCATATCGATCTCCATGTAATACTTTTACGACTTGAAATGGACCCTTGAACTTTGGATCAAGTTTTGTTTGATGACGCTCTTCAGTCTTCAATAAAACATGATCACCTACGTTATACGCAATAATTTTTGCTTTATTTTTGTCAAATCTTTCTTTATCGTATCGTGCATTATTCTCCATATTTTCCTTAGCTTTTATTCTAGCACTTTCTCTATTTACTATATTCTCTTCTTCATTTATTTTCATCATACCAAAAGGCCTAGCCTCTTTCCCTATCAGCAACTCCAAAGCACTAGATTTTGTAACTCTATTTATAGAGCAATTTAAGGCTAACTGGATATCTTGCAATGCATCCTGCCAAGAACGTTCGTTAGTTTCTACCGCAGTTAGCATAGCTTTTAGCGTGCTCATTACACGTTCCACCTGTCCATTGGCACGGCTTGCTCCCGTGGCTATTAAATGCAATTCAATTTTATTCGATGAGCAAAATTCTCGGAATTTGTTACTTGCAAAGCTCCTGCCCTGACCTGCTATAATTCGACTGGGTACTCCAAAGAAAGATATGCCTGACTTCACAGCTTTAATGCAATTTTATGTGTCTAGATTAAGAGTGTGATATAAGTGAACAAACTTTGTAAATGCATCTACCTGTACAATAATGTATTCATTTAGGTCGTTTTTCCCACTGAGTTTGCCACTTATATCCACGTGGATAGTATGCCAAGGTATATCAATCTTAGGAATAGGGTGAAATTCCATTTGTGCCTTTCCAGAAGGGGGCTTAGCCAATTTGCATGTTATGCAATTTTCAATGAATTTCTTGACATATTTAGACATATGCTCAAACCAGAATTGTTCATAAACCTTGTCTAGAGTTTTCTGCCAAGGTTTACGACAGACCACCTTAACGCCTTGGGAATCACTGGCAAACAACGAGTCTTGCTATTACGTTGTATCTTGCGGTACAATACAACATCGGTCTCTACATCTTCACCACGATTTAATTGGTCCACGATTTTTATTATGCTATCATCTCGTTGCTGCTCGGCTATCAGCCAATTATTTGTTATTGCTGCTAGATCTACACGAACCTCTATTACTCTACGGTGGACAGTTGATACTACAGGGATTGGATTGCGTGATAAAAAATCCACGTGTGCCATTTCTCTGCTCTGAGAACCGCGGGACAAATTGTTTAAAATATGATGCCAAACCTATGAATTGCCTTAACTGAGTTACAGTGGATGGTGGCGACAGAACTGTCAGTTCTTCTATCTTACTTGGATTTGGTTTAATTTCACCATCTTTAATATAAAATCCCAGGTACTCTATTCCTGTGCGAAGAAAAGCGCACTTTTTTATGATGAATGTAAAACCTGCCTCAGACAAAACTCTCAGCACAATGCTTAACCTATCATATGCTTCCTCCTTTGTTTCTGCTACAATCAGCACGTCGTCTATGTAGACCACTACGTAGGAATAGGCTAAGTCACCCAGGGCTCGCACTATAGCACGTTGAAAAATAGAAGAGGCGTTTTTTAGCCCAAATGGCATCACTAGAAATTCATACTGACCCTCTGGGGTAACGAATGCTGTTCTTTCTATGGAATCGGGATGGATCGGTATTTGATAAAATTTGTTGGCCTTGTCTAAAGTAGAAAAATATTTTCCGCCTCGCAAGCGATCTATCTGATCAGAAATCAATGGCAACGGGTACTTATCTGAGATAGTGTTTGAATTTAGCTCACGAAAATCAATACACAGCCTGTCGCTGCCATCTTTCTTTTTGACCAATAGCATTGGACTTGCAAATGGCGAATTGCTTGGACGGATCACATTGGATTTAATCATTTGGTCTATTTTTTCCCTAACTAATATCTTTTCATCTACACTGAGCCGATAAGGGCGCCTTTGAACAGTTTTATTCTTATCTATCAAACGAATTTCTAATGCTCCTGTGGTTACGCGTTTAGTTGGGATTCCATTTATAAAACTGTCAGAGTAATGTTTCAAGATGTTTTTTAGCTTACATTTATCAATTTCACTTAATTCTACGTTGGTGATAAGTACATTTTCAAAATTGGATGTCTCTTCATGTATAGCATTAATAATCTTAGTTTTGTAAATATTTAGTTTGTCTGTTTCAATAATCACACCAAAACCAAGCTGGAATATTTCTTGTCCAATCATAATGCCATATTTCAAATAATTGTCTAATACTACATGGAACAAAATTTCTAAATTAAACTGTGATATTTGAATCGTAGACAAAATCTGCAAATGGCTCCTAACAATATCGTCGCCAATTCCTCGTAGTACAATTAAATTATTAAATCTTTTTCCATCAATTTTGTTACTTAATTTTTCTTTTATCAAAGAATACTCGGCACCCGAGTCAAAAAAAATGGAAAGGTCTCACCCCTTTGATAGAATAAGCCCTTAGGCTGAAGAACTTGACATATGTCCACGCGCTTCTCCTTGTACTCGCCGTTTCCACTGGTGCTACCTTTGGGGCATACAGTAGCAATATGTCCAGCCTCACCACACTTGTAGCATCTTATGTTTGAACGCTCCTTTACTCCAGAAACGCTGCTTCCACTGTAGTTCTTTCCTTTTTTTGAGAATGAGCTCTCCATGCGAGCGCGGCATTGAGCGTATTTGTGGCCAATTTTTCCACAATTATGGCATTTTACCTGCGACCTGCGATTCGTGGTATTTTTTGTGTCCAAACTTGAGGAAGATTCATCACTTTCGTTTTTACGCTTCTTGAAGGCGTAAGCCTGCAGCTGCCGCTGTACTTCATTACGTGTCGTCACGCTGGTTGTAAAAACCCAACGCAGCAAATTATTGTCAATTTGTGTCATGTGGGCTAACGCTATTGACACCGCAATCTCTTCCAGCTCCGTAGATTTACACTTGGATAGTAATACCGTAACTATGCGACTGCCATATTCAGCAAAGCTTTCTCCAGATCTGGGATGTCCATTTAAAACATTAATCAGTACGGCAGCCGTTGTCTCAATTCCCACGAATCGCTGGATGAACAGTTCCTTGAATTGGGTCCAGGTGATGCCAGCAAAGCATACCTGTGACAGCCATTGCGAAGCACTGCCTTCCAGCGCTTTGCTTAGTGCTATTACTAGGGCGCTGCCTTCAAGTACGTTATCTGCGAAGATTAAATCGACCGTAGTGCACCATGCTGTTGCATCTGTTCCCGCACCATCGGGATTAAATTTGGGCAGTGTCACATGCGTGGTTTTCCCATCTGACGCCGAAGCTCTTGGCGCCTGCATGGCCTTTATGATTTCCATGAGGTTTTTATTTTGCTCCTCCAGCGCCGTCGTATAGTGAGTGGAACTTTGCCCTTGTGGCGAAGGAGATCCCACTTCTGATGTAGTAGGACCAGTAGTCCCTGCAGTACGTCCAGTAGTTTCTTCCATTGTCGTTTAATCAAATCGATGCGGCAGCACAGCAAGTTCCGCTCACGTTCGTTACCATCACTCGACTGCATTATTTTCTCTCATTGATCATTTCTCTCACCCTTCTCTCTCTTGCCCTCCTCTCAAGTTTAGCCTCTGTCGTCATCTTTTTTCATCCCTTTAAACTTTTGGTAACTCGTCAGCGGACCTCACTCTCCAGCAGAGACTACCACCGTCTCTGCTGCTATGCCTTTCGCATGAAATCTATGTTCCCCGAATTTAGAACTTCGTGGCAACTCTGTTCTTGTCTCTGTCCTTGAATTCTACTGTTTCCCGATACGGCCTTCCTGACCTATCACACGCCCCTGTGTGTTGAGTTTTTATATTGCTAAACAAGTCAAGAAAACCTCGGTTATGTTGATCTTTATATTTGAAGCTTTAAGTTTAATTTATTCATTGATTCATTTATTCATCAAGACCTCCACCATAGCACTGCTCGACCCTGCGAGACAGCTGCTATACTGTGATCAACATTTCCCTCCTTGGGATACAGATGCACATTCACTTGTGTCATCCTCATACTCTTTCCCCTCTTGGGACACAGACGCACCTTCACTTGTGCCGTCTTCATGCTCTATCCCCTCTTGGGACACAAACGCACATTCACTTGTGCCAACTGCAGGCTCTACCCCCTCTTGGGGTTCATCATTATTCTGCAATTCTCCTGTTAATTTGCTGATTAACTGTCTATTTGGTAGCGCTCTTAGAAACTCGTGTGTTCGCTTATTAACTAATGATTTTAATTCATATCGATCTCCATGTAATACTTTTACGACTTGAAATGGACCCTTGAACTTTGGATCAAGTTTTGTTTGATGACGCTCTTCAGTCTTCAATAAAACATGATCACCTACGTTATACGCTATAATTTTTGCTTTATTTTTGTCAAATCTTTCTTTATCGTATCGTGCATTATTCTCCATATTTTCCTTAGCTTTTATTCTAGCACTTTCTCTATTTACTATATTCTCTTCTTCATTTATTTTCATCATACCAAAAGGCCTAGCCTCTTTCCCTATCAGCAACTCCAAAGCACTAGATTTTGTAACTCTATTTATAGAGCAATTTAAGGCTAACTGGATATCTTGCAATGCATCCTGCCAAGAACGTTCGTTAGTTTCTACCGCAGTTAGCATAGCTTTTAGCGTGCTCATTACACGTTCCACCTGTCCATTGGCACGGCTTGCTCCCGTGGCTATTAAATGCAATTCAATTTTATTCGATGAGCAAAATTCTCGGAATTTGTTACTTGCAAAGCTCCTGCCCTGACCTGCTATAATTCGACTGGGTACTCCAAAGAAAGATATGCCTGACTTCACAGCTTTAATGCAATTTTATGTGTCTAGATTAAGAGTGTGATATAAGTGAACAAACTTTGTAAATGCATCTACCTGTACAATAATGTATTCATTTAGGTCGTTTTTCCCACTGAGTTTGCCACTTATATCCACGTGGATAGTATGCCAAGGTATATCTATCTTAGGAATAGGGTGCAATTCCATTTGTGCCTTTCCAGAAGGGGGCTTAGCCAATTTGCATGTTATGCAATTTTTAATGAATTTCTTGACATATTTAGACATATGCTCAAACCAGAATTGTTCATAAACCTTGTCTAGAGTTTTCTGCCAAGGTTTACGACAGACCACCTAAACGCCTTGGGAATCACTGGCAAACAACGAGTCTTGCTATTACGTTGTATCTTGCGGTACAATACAACATCGGTCTCTACATCTTCACCACGATTTAATTGGTCCACGATTTTTATTATGCTATCATCTCGTTGCTGCTCGGCTATCAGCCAATTATTTGTTATTGCTGCTAGATCTACACGAACCTCTATTACTCTACGGTGGACAGTTGATACTACAGGGATTGGATTGCGTGATAAAAAATCCACGTGTGCCATTTCTCTGCTCTGAGAACCGCGGGACAAATTGTTTAAAATATGATGCCAAACCTATGAATTGCCTTAACTGAGTTACAGTGGATGGTGGCGACAGAACTGTCAGTTCTTCTATCTTACTTGGATTTGGTTTAATTTCACCATCTTTAATATAAAATCCCAGGTACTCTATTTCTGTGCGAAGAAAAGCGCACTTTTTTATGATGAATGTAAAACCTGCCTCAGACAAAACTCTCAGCACAATGCTTAACCTATCATATGCTTCCTCCTTTGTTTCTGCTACAATCAGCACGTCGTCTATGTAGACCACTACGTAGGAATAGGCTAAGTCACCCAGGGCTCGCACTATAGCACGTTGAAAAATAGAAGAGGCGTTTTTTAGCCCAAATGGCATCACTAGAAATTCATACTGACCCTCTGGGGTAACGAATGCTGTTCTTTCTATGGAATCGGGATGGATCGGTATTTGATAAAATCCGTTGGCCTTGTCTAAAGTAGAAAAATATTTTCCGCCTCGCAAGCGATCTATCTGATCAGAAATCAATGGCAACGGGTACTTATCTGAGATTGTGTTTGAATTTAGCTCACGAAAATCAATACACAGCCTGTCGCTGCCATCTTTCTTTTTGACCAATAGCATTGGACTTGCAAATGGCGAATTGCTTGGACGGATCACATTGGATTTAATCATTTGGTCTATTTTTTCCCTAACTAATATCTTTTCATCTACACTGAGCCGATAAGGGCGCCTTTGAACAGTTCTATTCTTATCTATCAAACGAATTTCTAATGCTCCTGTGGTTACGCGTTTAGTTGGGATTCCATTTATAAAACTGTCAGAGTAATGTTTCAAGATGTTTTTTAGCTTACATTTATCAATTTCACTTAATTCTATGTTGGTGATAAGTACATTTTCAAAATTGGATGTCTCTTCATGTATAGCATTAATAATCTTAGTTTTGTAAATATTTAGTTTGTCTGTTTCAATAATCACACCAAAACCAAGCTGGAATATTTCTTGTCCAATCATAATGCCATATTTCAAATAATTGTCTAATACTACATGGAACAAAATTTCTAAATTAAACTGTGATATTTGAATCGTAGACAAAATCTGCAAATGGCTCCTAACAATATTGTCGCCAATTCCTCGTAGTACAATTAAATTATTTAATCTTTTTCCATCAATTTTGTTACTTAATTTTTCTTTTATCAAAGAATACTCGGCACCCGAGTCAAAAAAAATGGAAAGGTCTCACCCCTTTGATAGAATAAGCCCTTAGGCTGAAGAACTTGACATATGTCCACGCGCTTCTCCTTGTACTCGCCGTTTCCACTGGTGCTACCTTTGGGGCATACAGTAGCAATATGTCCAGCCTCACCACCCTTGTAGCATCTTATGTTTGAACGCTCCTTTACTCCAGAAACGCTGCTTCCACTGTAGTTCTTTCCTTTTTTTGGAGAATGAGCTCTCCATGCGAGCGCGGCATTGAGCGTATTTGTGGCCAATTTTTCCACAACTATGGCATTTTACCTGCGACCTGCGATTCGTGGTATCTTTTGTGTCCAAACTTGAGGAAGATTCATCACTTTCGTTTTTACGCTTCTTGAAGGCGTAAGCCTGCAGCTGCCGCTGTACTTCATTACGTGTCGTCACGCTGGTTGTAAAAACCCAACGCAGCAAATTATTGTCAATTTGTGTCATGTGGGCTAACGCTATTGACACCGCAATCTCTTCCAGCTCCGTAGATTTATACTTGGATAGTAATACCGTAACTATGCGACTGCCATATTCAGCAAAGCTTTCTCCAGATCTGGGATGTCCATTTAAAACATTAATCAGTACGGCAGCCATTGTCTCAATTCCCACGAATCGCTGGATGAACAGTTCCTTGAATTGGGTCCAGGTGATGCCAGCAAAGCATACCTGTGACAGCCATTGCGAAGCACTGCCTTCCAGCGCTTTGCTTAGTGCTATTACTAGGGCGCTGCCTTCAAGTACGTTATCTGCGAAGATTAAATCGACCGTAGTGCACCATGCTGTTGCATCTGTTCCCGCACCATCGGGATTAAATTCGGGCAGTGTCACATGCGTGGTTTTCCCATCTGACGCCGAAGCTCTTGGCGACTGCATGGCCTTTATGATTTCCATGAGGTTTTTATTTTGCTCCTCCAGCGCCGTCGTATAGTGAGTGGAACTTTGCCCTTGTGGCGAAGGAGATCCCACTTCTGATGTAGTAGGACCAGTAGTCCCTGCAGTACGTCCAGTAGTTTCTTCCATTGTCGTTTAATCAAATCGATGCGGCAGCACAGCAAGTTCCGCTCACGTTCGTTACCATCACTCGACTGCATTATTTTCTCTCATTGATCATTTCTCTCACCCTTCTCTCTCTTGCCCTTCTCTCAAGTTTAGCCTCTGTCGTCATCTTTTTTCATCCCTTTAAACTTTTGGTAACTCGTCAGCGGACCTCACTCTCCAGCAGAGACTACCACCGTCTCTGCTGCTATGCCTTTCGCATGAATTCTATGTTCCCCGAATTTAGAACTTCGCGGCAACTCTGTTCTTGTCTCTGTCCTTGAATTCTACTGTTTCCCGACACGGCCTTCCTGACCTATCACACGCCCCTGTGTGTTGAGTTTTTATATTGCTAAACAAGTCAAGTAAACCTCGGTTATGTTGATCTTTATATTTGAAGCTTTAAGTTTAATTTATTCATTGATTCATTTATTCATCTTTTCATCATTATTCTCTTACAACTACAAACTACATGAGTCGCTTTCCATAGACAATTCCAAAGCTTAACATAAACTTTTCATTCTTCCTTCTTTTCTTAAGCCATTCTTAATTCTAATCAATTCATCTTACATAACTTAAATTCATAATTTAACTTCATTCAACTTTGCCGCGTAAATACATGCACCAGGTCACCAAGACCTCCACCATAGCACTGCTCGACCCTGCGAGACAGCTGCTATACTGTGATCAACATTTCCCTCCTTGGGATACAGATGCACATTCACTTGTGTCATCCTCATACTCTTTCCCCTCTTGGGACACAGACGCACCTTCACTTGTGCCGTCTTCATGCTCTATCCCCTCTTGGGACACAAACGCACATTCACTTGTGCCAACTGCAGGCTCTACCCCCTCTTGGGGTTCATCATCATTCTGCAATTCTCCTGTTAATTTGCTGATTAACTGTCTATTTGGTAGCGCTCTTAGAAACTCGTGTGTTCGCTTATTAACTAATGATTTTAATTCATATCGATCTCCATGTAATACTTTTACGACTTGAAATGGACCCTTGAACTTTGGATCAAGTTTTGTTTGATGACGCTCTTCAGTCTTCAATAAAACATGATCACCTACGTTATACGCTATAATTTTTGCTTTATTTTTGTCAAATCTTTCTTTATCGTATCGTGCATTATTCTCCATATTTTCCTTAGCTTTTATTCTAGCACTTTCTCTATTTACTATATTCTCTTCTTCATTTATTTTCATCATACCAAAAGGCCTAGCCTCTTTCCCTATCAGCAACTCCAAAGCACTAGATTTTGTAACTCTATTTATAGAGCAATTTAAGGCTAACTGGATATCTTGCAATGCATCCTGCCAAGAACGTTCGTTAGTTTCTACCGCAGTTAGCATAGCTTTTAGCGTACTCATTACACGTTCCACCTGTCCATTGGCACGGCTTGCTCCCGTGGCTATTAAATGCAATTCAATTTTATTCGATGAGCAAAATTCTCGGAATTTGTTACTTGCAAAGCTCCTGCCCTGACCTGCTATAATTCGACTGGGTACTCCAAAGAAAGATATGCCTGACTTCACAGCTTTAATGCAATTTTATGTGTCTAGATTAAGAGTGTGATATAAGTGAACAAACTTTGTAAATGCATCTACCTGTACAATAATGTATTCATTTAGGTCGTTTTTCCCACTGAGTTTGCCACTTATATCCACGTGGATAGTATGCCAAGGTATATCAATCTTAGGAATAGGGTGCAATTCCATTTGTGCCTTTCCAGAAGGGGGCTTAGCCAATTTGCATGTTATGCAATTTTCAATGAATTTCTTGACATATTTAGACATATGCTCAAACCAGAATTGTTCATAAACCTTGTCTAGAGTTTTCTGCCAAGGTTTACGACAGACCACCTAAACGCCTTGGGAATCACTGGCAAACAACGAGTCTTGCTATTACGTTGTATCTTGCGGTACAATACAACATCGGTCTCTACATCTTCACCATTTAATTGGTCCACGATTTTTATTATGCTATCATCTCGTTGCTGCTCGGCTATCAGCCAATTATTTGTTATTGCTGCTAGATCTACACGAACCTCTATTACTCTACGGTGGACAGTTGATACTACAGGGATTGGATTGCGTGATAAAAAATCCACGTGTGCCATTTCTCTGCTCTGAGAACCGCGGGACAAATTGTTTAAAATATGATGCCAAACCTATGAATTGCCTTAACTGAGTTACAGTGGATGGTGGCGACAGAACTGTCAGTGCTTCTATCTTACTTGGATTTGGTTTAATTTCACCATCTTTAATATAAAATCCCAGGTACTCTATTCCTGTGCGAAGAAAAGCGCACTTTTTTATGATGAATGTAAAACCTGCCTCAGACAAAACTCTCAGCACAATGCTTAACCTTTCATATGCTTCCTCCTTTGTTTCTGCTACAATCAGCACGTCGTCTATGTAGACCACTACGTAGGAATAGGCTAAGTCACCCAGGGCTCGCAAGAAAAGCGCACTTTTTTATGATGAATGTAAAACCTGCCTCAGACAAAACTCTCAGCACAATGCTTAACCTTTCATATGCTTCCTCCTTTGTTTCTGCTACAATCAGCACGTCGTCTATGTAGACCACTACGTAGGAATAGGCTAAGTCACCCATATTTTCCTTAGCTTTTATTCTAGCACTTTCTCTATTTACTATATTCTCTTCTTCATTTATTTTCATCATACCAAAAGGCCTAGCCTCTTTCCCTATCAGCAACTCCAAAGCACTAGATTTTGTAACTCTATTTATAGAGCAATTTAAGGCTAACTGGATATCTTGCAATGCATCCTGCCAAGAACGTTCGTTAGTTTCTACCGCAGTTAGCATAGCTTTTAGCGTACTCATTACACGTTCCACCTGTCCATTGGCACGGCTTGCTCCCGTGGCTATTAAATGCAATTCAATTTTATTCGATGAGCAAAATTCTCGGAATTTGTTACTTGCAAAGCTCCTGCCCTGACCTGCTATAATTCGACTGGGTACTCCAAAGAAAGATATGCCTGACTTCACAGCTTTAATGCAATTTTATGTGTCTAGATTAAGAGTGTGATATAAGTGAACAAACTTTGTAAATGCATCTACCTGTACAATAATGTATTCATTTAGGTCGTTTTTCCCACTGAGTTTGCCACTTATATCCACGTGGATAGTATGCCAAGGTATATCAATCTTAGGAATAGGGTGCAATTCCATTTGTGCCTTTCCAGAAGGGGGCTTAGCCAATTTGCATGTTATGCAATTTTCAATGAATTTCTTGACATATTTAGACATATGCTCAAACCAGAATTGTTCATAAACCTTGTCTAGAGTTTTCTGCCAAGGTTTACGACAGACCACCTAAACGCCTTGGGAATCACTGGCAAACAACGAGTCTTGCTATTACGTTGTATCTTGCGGTACAATACAACATCGGTCTCTACATCTTCACCATTTAATTGGTCCACGATTTTTATTATGCTATCATCTCGTTGCTGCTCGGCTATCAGCCAATTATTTGTTATTGCTGCTAGATCTACACGAACCTCTATTACTCTACGGTGGACAGTTGATACTACAGGGATTGGATTGCGTGATAAAAAATCCACGTGTGCCATTTCTCTGCTCTGAGAACCGCGGGACAAATTGTTTAAAATATGATGCCAAACCTATGAATTGCCTTAACTGAGTTACAGTGGATGGTGGCGACAGAACTGTCAGTGCTTCTATCTTACTTGGATTTGGTTTAATTTCACCATCTTTAATATAAAATCCCAGGTACTCTATTCCTGTGCGAAGAAAAGCGCACTTTTTTATGATGAATGTAAAACCTGCCTCAGACAAAACTCTCAGCACAATGCTTAACCTTTCATATGCTTCCTCCTTTGTTTCTGCTACAATCAGCACGTCGTCTATGTAGACCACTACGTAGGAATAGGCTAAGTCACCCAGGGCTCGCAAGAAAAGCGCACTTTTTTATGATGAATGTAAAACCTGCCTCAGACAAAACTCTCAGCACAATGCTTAACCTTTCATATGCTTCCTCCTTTGTTTCTGCTACAATCAGCACGTCGTCTATGTAGACCACTACGTAGGAATAGGCTAAGTCACCCAGGGCTCGCACTATAGCATGTTGAAAAATAGAAGAGGCGTTTTTTAGCCCAAATGGCATCACTAGAAATTCATACTGACCCTCTGGGGTAACGAATGCTGTTCTTTCTATGGAATCGGGATGGATCGGTATTTGATAAAATCCGTTGGCCTTGTCTAAAGTAGAAAAATATTTTCCGCCTCGCAAGCGATCTATCTGATCAGAAATCAATGGCAACGGGTACTTATCTGAGATTGTGTTTGAATTTAGCTCACGAAAATCAATACACAGCCTGTCGCTGCCATCTTTCTTTTTGACCAATAGCATTGGACTTGCAAATGGCGAATTGCTTGGACGGATCACATTGGATTTAATCATTTGGTCTATTTTTTCCCTAACTAATATCTTTTCATCTACACTGAGCCGATAAGGGCGCCTTTGAACAGTTCTATTCTTATCTATCAAACGAATTTCTAATGCTCCTGTGGTTACGCGTTTAGTTGGGATTCCATTTATAAAACTGTCAGAGTAATGTTTCAAGATGTTTTTTAGCTTACATTTATCAATTTCACTTAATTCTATGTTGGTGATAAGTACATTTTCAAAATTGGATGTCTCTTCATGTATAGCATTAATAATCTTAGTTTTGTAAATATTTAGTTTGTCTGTTTCAATAATCACACCAAAACCAAGCTGGAATATTTCTTGTCCAATCATAATGCCATATTTCAAATAATTGTCTAATACTACATGGAACAAAATTTCTAAATTAAACTGTGATATTTGAATCGTAGACAAAATCTGCAAATGGCTCTTAACAATATTGTCGCCAATTCCTCGTAGTACAATTAAATTATTAAATCTTTTTCCATCAATTTTGTTACTTAATTTTTCTTTTATCAAAGAATACTCGGCACCCGAGTCAAAAAAAATGGAAAGGGGTCACCCCTTTAATAGAATAAGCCCTTAGGCTGAAGAACTTGACATATGTCCACGCGCTTCTCCTTGTACTCGCCGTTTCCACTGGTGCTACCTTTGGGGCATACAGTAGCAATATGTCCAGCCTCACCACCCTTGTAGCATCTTATGTTTGAACGCTCCTTTACTCCAGAAACGCTGCTTCCACTGTAGTTCTTTCCTTTTTTTGGAGAATGAGCTCTCCATGCGAGCGCGGCATTGAGCGTATTTGTGGCCAATTTTTCCACAACTATGGCATTTTACCTGCGACCTGCGATTCGTGCTATTTTTTGTGTCCAAACTTGAGGAAGATTCATCACTTTCGTTTTTACGCTTCTTGAAGGCGTAAGCCTGCAGCTGCCGCTGTACTTCATTACGTGTCGTCACGCTGGTTGTAAAAACCCAACGCAGCAAATTATTGTCAATTTGTGTCATGTGGGCTAACGCTATTGACACCGCAATCTCTTCCAGCTCCGTAGATTTACACTTGGATAGTAATACCGTAACTATGCGACTGCCATATTCAGCAAAGCTTTCTCCAGATCTGGGATGTCCATTTAAAACATTAATCAGTACGGCAGCCGTTGTCTCAATTCCCACGAATCGCTGGATGAACAGTTCCTTGAATTGGGTCCAGGTGATGCCAGCAAAGCATACCTGTGACAGCCATTGCGAAGCACTGCCTTCCAGCGCTTTGCTTAGTGCTATTACTAGGGCGCTGCCTTCAAGTACGTTATCTGCGAAGATTAAATCGACCGTAGTGCACCATGCTGTTGCATCTGTTCCCGCACCATCGGGATTAAATTTGGGCAGTGTCACATGCGTGGTTTTCCCATCTGACGCCGAAGCTCTTGGCGCCTGCATGGCCTTTATGATTTCCATGAGGTTTTTATTTTGCTCCTCCAGCGCCGTCGTATAGTGAGTGGAACTTTGCCCTTGTGGCGAAGGAGATCCCACTTCTGATGTAGTAGGACCAGTAGTCCCTGCAGTACGTCCAGTAGTTTCTTCCATTGTCGTTTAATCAAATCGATGCGGCAGCACAGCAAGTTCCGCTCACGTTCGTTACCATCACTCGACTGCCTTATTTTCTCTCATTGATCATTTCTCTCAGCCTTCTCTCTCTTGGCCTTCTCTCAAGTTTAGCCTCTGTTGACATCTTTTTTCATCCCTTTAAACTTTTGGTAACTCGTCAGCGGACCTCACTCTCCAGCAGAGACTACCACCGTCTCTGCTGCTATGCCTTTCGCATAAATTCTATATTCCCCGAATTTAGAACTTCGCGGCAACTCTGTTCTTGTCTCTGTCCTTGAATTCTACTGCTTCCCGACATATATATATTTTTTTTGTATATATATTTTTTTTGTTTACCCCAAAACAAAGTTGCCCCCCCCCCATCACCTTTTTTGTGATTTTGTAATTGTTTCGTTTTTCAATCATTTATTATATATATTTTTTATTTTGTTTGTGTTACAGTTTTCGGGTGACGCGAATTCCTCTCTGTCCTCCCAGCACCCGAAAACTTTCTTGCCCAACCTGCCAGACCACCCTCCAGCGGCCTGTCTTTTTCCTCCTCCTCCTGGCCTCTTCCTCGACTTTCTGCCGCAGCTCTGGCGGCCAGTTGTGCTCGGGCACTGCTCCTCCGTCTCCTGCCGATTCCGCTCTTTTGAGCACCGGCCTAGGAGGCCTCCTCTCCGGGCAGGAAACCTGCCTCTCCAGCCTCGGCCTCTCCGTTGGGGCTGGCCACACCCATGGACCTCGCGTCCATGGCTCCTCCTTCGGATCTCCCTCCTTCGGCTCCTGTGGGTGCGGGGTGGGTGGCATCGCCGGCTGCCACTTCCAGCTTGGCCACTCCCGTGGCCCCGTCATCCTCCTTATCCGTGCGTCCTGCGCCTCCTTCCAGGCCCAACGGCCCCGCCGGGTGGCCCTGCTTTGCTGGCATCTCCGGCGCGCCGCTCTTCGGAGCATTGGGGCACGCCCTGCCGCTGCCTCCGCCTTCCATCGACGGACCGCTTCTCTGGCCATTTCTTCTGCCAACCTACCTCTGGCCCTTGCCAGCGCCAGGGTGGCGTCCGCCTCCCTCCGGTCCTGGCTCCTCCTCTGTCTCCTGTGCAGTGCCTGCAGCTCCAAACTGGGCCGGTGGACCTCTTCTTCCACCCTGGCTCTGCCCCCCGGGATCGCTCTCTCTCCGTTGGCCCCCTGGGCCATCACCCGGAGGACCCTCCTCGTGGCCTGGAGCCGCCGGACGTCCCATCCTGGCAAGTCCTCAGGCTGCCATCTCTGTTCCACCCCTGTCCTGGAGGGCTCTGTTGCTCCGGTGGTTTATGGTGCGGTTCCTCTTGTGGCCATCTTCTATCTACCGCGGAGGCTTGTTGAAAACCTCCTTTTCCAAAGCCAGCTCCTCGAATTCCGCGGCTAGACCCATAACCTCCTCGAGCGATGCACACGCGTATGGTCCCATGAACATTTTCATGCGCGGCATGCAGTTCTCCACTAGCCTTTCAATGACCTCCTTCGTTGACTTTCCTAAAGGCTTCATTAGCGTCTGCCGGTCCACTATATATTCTTTGAACCTGGTCTGCCAGTTTCTCGAAGTATCCATTTGGCAGGAAAAAGGCTTCGAAGCTCCTTCTGAACTCCTTCCATGTGGGCCACTCCTCATCGTTCATTAAGAATCATTTTTGCGCTCTGCCCTGGAGTAGTTCTGGCATCGCCCGCGGGATTGTGTTTATATCCATCTCGTATGTTTTGGCGGACCATGCTACTCGGTCCACGAACTCGAGAGGATCCCCTGTTCCGTCGAATCGGAACGACCACTCTCGGACTTGTTTCGCCACTTTCGCATAGTCAACCTGTATCGGGACTGGCTTCCGCACTTGTGGCTCTATGCTCCTCGTGCTCTTCATTTCTGGCACTGCCAGACTACGTTCCAGCGAATTTATAGATTCGACGTGATTGCCCGAGCCCAGAAATAACACGGAATGCTTCGTTTCAAACAAATCCCCTTTATTGTCTTTACTTTACAAAAATAAGAGAATCTTACCGGCTGTTTGGCCCAGCCGACCGACCGCTCGCCCTTCCGTCGATCCCCGATCCCCGCTCCGGGTTGGTGCCAATACACACGCCCTCCCAAAGCTTGTGCCCGGCAGGTCGTGTGGTCTTGGTGTCTGGCACCGAAACGGCTCACGGTTCCCATCGTTCGGACTCATGGACTCTGGTTGCGGGGCCTGTGTTGTGGCTGCTGTCTTCTGCGCTGATCTTCTGCTGCCGTTGCTCGCTCGTCGTCGCTGCTCTTCTGACGCTGATGCTCCCTCGTCGATGCTGCTGCTTCCTCGTTTTCGCCGTCGCTCCCTCGTCGTCGTCTCTGCTGCTGCTGCGCCTTCTTTCTGGGTGCCGTGGACCTTCGGAATCTTTGGCTCGCTGTGATTGCCCTTTCGCCGTGGCCGGCACCTAATCCGTGTTAACAGACCGAGTGGCTCACCTCCTCGCGGCTCATATGCTCCTCGCTGCTTAGCGGCCGGATCAGGGCACGAAGGGCCTACCTACCGCACAGGACACGCCCCCGGAGCAGGCAAGGCGTACGCCAGGCTGATCCGTCGTTGCCGGTACTATACCAGGATACCTGTTGTGTCCGGGAATAACTCCAACTCCAACTTCACTCAACTCTTCCAGCTTCCCTAGAAGAATCGGTCCCGATTTGCTCCAGGGGCCCTCCTTATATAGTGCCAGAGGCGCCCGTTAATCCTCGCAAATCTACTTCCTGCCGTTAATCCTTCGTCCTCCGATAACTTTCTCTACTCCCGCCGTTTTTCTACCGGAGGGCTTTCTTTATTGCCCCTCCCGCCGATTGCCCTGCTTGGGCCTCCGATCCGCATTGTTTTTGTGCCGGTCATCGGACTTCATCCAGATAACCCGCGATCCCCCCCTGGTCATTCCAAATGCATTTCTGTGTTTTGTGCATTTTCTTTCGCCGGCCGCTTCGTTCCCCGCCGTCTCCGCTGTTTCCTATGACCTTCGAGCTCGGACGCGGAGGCCCGGCCGGGACCGTTACGTTACGTGCGCGCCGCCGTGCAGGCTCCCCCGCCCCCTCTGCTGCCCCCGCATGCCGTCTGCCCTTGATGCCTTTCTCTTCTTCCGTATTTCTAAACACAGCGCTGGCCCATCCGACGCTGCCGTGCTGGCTTGTTTGTTCTCTCCCTCCCCCCGCTGCTGCCCCTCTTGCCACCTGTCTTGGCGTGTGGGAGATCTAATCTCCTCACAGTGAGTTTTTGAGAAAGTGTTTTTTTTTTGAGAACGGTATTGACTCAGGTTTTCACATTTAGGCGGCCTTCAAAAAGTTAGAGCCTGCCCCTCCAATCGTCGGTGTTCTAAAGTCCAGTCCAGTCCTTCAAGTGCCGTTTCCCTATCTCAATACACTGGGGAAAGGGAAACATTGGAAAAGTGGATTCAGGAGTCTCAGTGCAGCCCATCAGGAGCCGTCAACAGCATCAAGAATGAATAGATTAAACTAAAGGTTAAAAACAACAAAAACAAGCAAAGCAAGAACAAAAAGAAGAAAAAAACGAATTAAAATTAATATGTTAAAGTAAAGTTTTAAAAGATTAAAAATATTATAATAAAAATTTTCTCACAGACGAAATTATGACTAGTTCAACGCTTAAAGCTTAAAATTATGTAAAATTGAATTGCTAAAAATTTCTCTCAGTGCGGCATAAAAAATTGAAATATAAACATTAAAACACATGCTTAGGAATAAATAGAAAAGAATCAAAAAAAGGAAAAATTACTTAAATTTTGAATACCAAGAAGTATAAACTAAGATTGTAATTAAATGTTATCTAAATTTTAATATGGAAAAACTCAACTTAGTATCTGTCAAGAAGTATGTATAAGTATGTATAAAGTATGTATAAAATTCTTGCAAGGTCAAGTAAAAGTAAAAGCTCTCATGTAGAATATTAAGAAAAGAAATTATATTATAAGATCGCGTAAATACCAATGAACAATTCAGAAAACATTATATGAGAATTTGTAAACAGAGAATAAGCCTACATCTATTATCGTAGAAGAGAATTAGTAGATGAAGAGCTGCTAAAAATAATGTAAACGGCGAGTGCATATTGTATAAGCAAGATAACCTTAAGATTTGTTTTTGTGCTATTCCCTTATGCCTAAGTTTTCAGCTGCAATACTCATGGAAGCGCTTTCATCGGTGGTTCAGCAGGTGAGCGATTACGCTAAATAATGTTTTGGTGAGTGTTGGCACAACAAGAAACTATGTTTATATGCATCAGCTGCTCTGCAGACTCTCTTGTCTTAATACCATTTCATATCTTAGTAAAAACACAGAATGATATTCATTTAACGTAAAGTAAAGTAAAGTTTAAAATTTAAAAGTAAACACAATCAAAGTTAAATTACAAATGCGTGCAACGCTCAGTCGGGACTAGCATCTGCTCAACGTTATCCGTTACACCGCGTAGGTCAAACATGAGCCCCTCAAAACTGTGAATATTGGGATCCCTTGGAGGTCCTTGAGAGTACCCATGGGATAGGCTAGCGGCAGGGCGGAAGCAAACTAAACGAGGCGAATTAAAGAAAGTTCTTATATCTCTAAATAACATATTCTATCTTCCTAAATAACCTAATAATTCAATATCTATTCTTTCTTAATACGCTTAACGGTAACTTATCACTAAGGATTTATAAACCTAATGTGTATTTAATTCGACTGGGTATGCGGAAGTGCGCTTAATCTCATCATTCAAAATTTTAACAGTTAAAAGAGCTCCACTGCAAAGTCCGCTTACGGAAGTGGGCCACATTACTTTTTCATTCTTATATTTTATTCAGCTGGCTTGGCATGGGTTAAATACTACTTACTTTTTTTTACATCCGCTTAGAGGTGGAGAACCATCGATGGCGCTATCGACACTATCGATGGTTGGCCGCTTTCGAGCCGCAATCGATAGTGTCAGACACGTTTGATAGTGACCCAACCACTATCGATGGTGCTTTCGATAGCTGGCGTCTCACATCGCTAAAATAATTTCAATATTCGCTTGTGTAAAAATTGAAAAATTTGGTGTAAAATTGACGGTAATTAAAAAGGAACTATTAAATATGGATCGCTTTTTAAAAAAAGGTATGCTTAATGTATTCTACATAAGTATTTATGTAGAGGATGGCGGCGGAGGAGGGATGGCGAATTTAAGGTATACGTCGGAGGTCCGCAAAGCCTATTGCGCCAAGTCCATTAAAGCAAGACTGCGATTGCACCAGCACAGACTCTGAAAAGGGTTTTGTTCCCAATAAGCAGGGTAACTCAAAAAGGAGTAAGATTTCACATGTTTGGAAATATTTCAAAAATTCCGACGACCAAAAACTTGCCAAATGCCTTGAAAAAAAATATGTTAATGTCGGACGATAGTATCGGTGACTATCGATGGCACTATCGACACTATCGAGGGTTTAAGAAAAACAATCGCCGGCTAACGATGGCGCCGACTATCGATAGTTCTCCACCTCTACATCCGCTACGAGCCATTGAAGCGCTTCCACTGCTAGAAGCTGGAAAAGAAAATATACATATCGGGAGGACTCTCGCCTATCCTGTCAACAACACCACCGTAAAAACTTCGCCTGCAGCCGTGTTCCAGCCCGAAGTCTCCGGACACTACTTCCTATTTCCCGTTTTCATCATCATCAGATGAACCCCTCAGCTCTCTTGAACTAAGGAGCTCTTCTTAAAAGAACCTCAAGCACTCCGTCTTTGACTCCACTCCTACAGGATGACGCCTTGCTTGACGACTCCCGAGAGGTTACGGCCGAACCTTATTCGAATCCACAGCAGAGTGCCCCTTAAAGCGTCGCGAACGTCCCGGCTGCTTGCCGCTACTTCAGCTCCAGTCGAGCTCACTCTGCCCCAAACTAGTGGACGTCCTCTTCGCTCCGCTTCTGAGACTCACTACGCTTCAGAGATTCAAATCACCCGCTCAAATCACGCCTCGCTACCACTAAGGATCTAACATGTACGCCAAGACCCTTGGCCTAATGAATCAAAAACAACTATGTCAGGCTCACACGACCATGACCTAACCTCATGACTCACCTCGCTTCTGCGATCCGCGACCTGCCTCAACTTAAATCCGTGTACGCCGGCAAACGGCCGCGTGTGGCCTTTTGATTGATGCCGGTCGCGCGTCAGCTCCTTAAACGATCCCTCAGCGGGTAAACCTTCGCTCTAGCACTTTTTTTAACTTCTCGATGACTTTCACTAATCGGCTGATCTCACACACTCAGTGGCTAAAACGCCAAAGAAAGCTGCTCCCACGGGGTTTTTCTAACCTACGCTTTAAGCTATTTGCCAGATCGTCAGAACCCCCAGTGGAATAGCTAATTATGGTCCTACTATGCTGTAAACTTTAAGTACAAAATATAATCTTTATATAGATATTGTGTTTTGAGTTTTTGGCCATGTCGTTCTTTATTCTTTAAAAGTCAAATCCAGAGTGAATTAATATTCTGTTGCTCACGGCTGCGCTGCCTACAAAAGCTCGGCAGCGATCAGTCGCGGCTATATTCACATACATATATATTTCTATGCTCGTATATAAGGCTGGTAGCGGCCCGAGCGTAAGGGTGTAAGTATGCATGGCTCATTTGTATGCGTTGTCAACTCATGGGAATTTGCTGACCAATGCACTTCCCAGGAGTGAGGCTTTGAGGCATATGTACATAACTGGCTATTTGGCCGGGGCATAATGTTTATATAACAACATTCACTCTCTTCCTTCACTTCATAGCGAACGGTCGTGATTATTTTTTGCGCTTGCGATAAATTCTATTTTTGCCAAATGCGGGTTTGAAACCTTAATTTAAACACTTGGTTTTCATTACTAATATTGTGTCTTAACATTAAAGTTATACCCGTATCGCTACGCGCTTGTGCAGTGCCATATTTGGGTGAGCATTTAATAATTAAAAAGTCGCAATCCAAATATAGCTCTGCTTCTTTTTTACTCTCTGCCTTTTTCATTTTAGCAGTTAATTCTGCTCTTATCTTTTTGCGCGCATTTCTTTACACTTGCTCTCTTCACTAACTCCCTTCTCTACCTACCTTTTATTAACCTTAGTTGGTACAGTGGTTGAATGCTTATTTGCTTAAAATAAAAAAAAAAAAAAATATATAAACAATAATAATAATAATAGAAAATTTAAAAAATTATAAATTCATTTTTGCTAATTTGTAATTTTTTAAAAATGGAATACAATGTTGTCTGCTCATTAAAATTGTGCAATAAGCCGATATCTTCGTCCCAGGCCAGCATCTATTGTTGGCTGTGCGAAAGTGTCTCACATGCCAAATGTGCTGGCCTTACTGCATCTGTCTCGGATGACATATCCCGCCGTGTTGGCCTCCATTATTGCTGCAGTGGGTGCCGAGCTGTCCAAGATGAAATGAGATCATTCATGCGACAGACCAAGAGTGGGTTTAAAGATTTGATCGTTGGTTTCCGAAAAATCAACGATCAACTCAGCGCGCTGGATGTTCAATTCAATAGCCTTCAGCTGTTGAATGAATCTCCTAAGCGGAAAAAATCTGCTACTAGGGAAGTTGCAGCGGTAATCGCGGAACAGCTGGATCCTCCAGCAATAATGCCGCCGCTCATTTCCCTTGCTACTCCAAGAGCAGGGACGGTAAATGAAAAGTCAGCACCCGAATTTACCGTAGCAGAGCATAATTTGTCTGCTTTGTCCTCCATGGCATCACTCCAAGTGATTCCCAGGAATACCCTTGAATTAACCCCCATAGCTTCCACTAGAAATGGTAACCCGCCTCCCGGACCCACGGAACGGACTGATACCGCGGTATTACCGACCGTGGCACCAAAACCATTACATGTAATACCACCTGTTAGACAAATATTTGTCTCACGGCTAGCCCCCGATACCTCGGAGATTGATATCTCGTCTTATATCAAAGCCAAAACCAAGGCCGTTATTAGAGTGGAAGACATTAGGAAATTTAAATATTCCTACTCGAGGCGCATGTCATCCTTCATGATACGTGTGCCAGTGCCGATGTTTGTGACGATATGTTCGCCTGGCTTCTGGCCAGAGGACATATATGTACAAGAGCATCAGCAAAAGAAAAAAAAGCAAAAGAAAAAAAGTAAAGAAAAAAAATTCGAAGCCTGCTGGAGTCAAGCTCCCAACATCTGTCCAATCCGACTCTTCAAAAAACTAACATGTTCTATCAATCTTACCTATCAGAACTGTCGGGGCCTACGTAGCAAGCTCCCTAGACTTTATTCTGATAGTCTTTCCTTTGCGTCCCATATTATAGTTTTTACTGAAACTTGGTTAAAGCCGGAGATCTTTTGCTCCGAAGTTTTTCCAAGTACGTACACCACTTTTAGACGTGACCGACCTCTGCGAAGTGGAGGAGGAGTCTTAATTTCTATTGACTCCAATTTCGTTTCTGAAGAGGTAAAGTTACCAGAGTTTGGTGATTTCGAATTTATTTGCGTTAAAGTCATATTGTCTGCTCAATCATTGTTTATTACATGTTCTTACATTCCACCATCTTCCGAGCCGCCTACATACTGGCATCACTTGTCGGCTATAAAGGCTGTTACCAATCTTATGTCAGATATTGACCTTCTGGAAGTTCTTGGCGACTTTAATTTACCAGAAATCAATTGGTCAATTACTGAAAATTTAACTTTCTTATCACTTTCCACGCGGGCATCTTTGACTTGTCCTTAGGCCAGATCAACCATGTTAGAAATTCGTTAGGTCGGCTTCTTGACTTATGTTTTGTATCTGATCCAGATAGTACCAGAGCTTTGCCCCTCTCAACCCCTGAAGATCCATACCACCCTACGCTTGAAGTTTCAATTGAAACCAATTCTGGTGTCAATCAGAAGCCTTCCTGCGTATCAAAAAAGATTCGTTGTTTTCGTAAGGCGGATTTTCGTAAACTTAATTTATTAATTGATACTTTTGACTGGTCCGATATTCTGGCATGCACTGATATAAATATCATCCTAGACAAATTTTATTTGACATTAAATTCATTTTTTGACTTAAGTGTGCCGTGAATATATCCGTCCGCTACAAATAATCCCCCTTGGTTTACAAGGTGCCTAACAAAATTAAAAACATATAAAGACAGGCTTTTAAATAAATATAAAAGAACCTGTAGCAGCATAGATTTCTCAAGATACTCGGCTAAATTTCACCGTGCATAACGCCGAATGTTATAAAAATTATATTCGCCGCTGTCGGATTCAGTTCACTCAGGATCCAAAGCAGTTTTATAACTTTGTAAACACGAAGCGTAAACATATATCTTTTCCTTCCCTACTTACTTATCAAAATTTATCAGCGACTTCGGATCAGGCCATTGCGGATTTATTCCCAAAATTTTTCCAAACAACTTATTTACCTCCTAAAACTTCAGATCAGCCATACGCTTACAACATTCAACCAACTAATAGTATATTTGTTCCATTTCTTTCTGAAAACAATATATTATTGGATCTTCAAAAGGTAAAACCAGTTTATTCGCCAGGCCCCGACGGAGTACCAGGCTGTGTGCTAAAATACTGTGCTAGGGCTCTGTGCAAACCTCTTCAAAAACTTTTTAACTTTCCTTTGGAATCTTCGATTTTTCCCTTTAAATGGATGGAATCTTTCATAATTCCTCTGCACAAAAAGGGGAAAAAATCCGATGCTGCCAACTACAGAGGCATCTCAAAATTGTCAGCGATTCCAAAGTTATTCGAAAAATTTATAACTCCTCATTTGCAACACCTATGCTCATCAATAATTTCTCCATGTCAGCATGGTTTCATTAGGCGTCGCTCTACCACCACTAATTTATTGGAGTTGACATCCTTCCTTAGATGGCTTCCAAAAGGGACTTCAAACTGATGTTATTTACACAGACTTTAGTAAAGCATTTGATTCAGTTAATCACTCACTCTTGTTGAGTAAACTAAATCTTTTGGGATTCTCAACCGACCTCATTACGTGGATCTCCAGCTATTTAAAAGAAAGAACACAGAGAGTCTTATTTAAAAATCAATACTCCCGCTTAGTCCGTGCCACATCTGGTGTCCCTCAAGGAAGCCATCTTGGCCCATTACTATTCACTCTTTTTATAAATGACTTGCCCCCATCCATAACGAACGCGCTGGTACTAATGTACGCAGACGATGTTAAGGTTTGTCTCCAATATAAGTTCCCGTCTGCCCAAAACAGACTCCAGTCGGATCTCAAAAATGGTGTTTAGCTAATGACTTAATACTTAACGGATCAAAATGCAAACTTATGTCTTTTTATCATACTAGTCCTCACCAGGCTTCGTACTATCTCTCTGGGATTGCCTTAGAAAAATTAACTCAGGTTAATGATCTTGGTGTCCTTTTAGACATAAAACTTAAATTTTCCGACCATATTTCTTCAATGATTAATAACGCTAAAGGTGTTGTCGATTTTAATAAAAGATGGGCTAAAGAATTTAACGACCCTTATATTACTAAAAGCTTATTTATATCCTTGGTCCGCCCGAAACTGGAGTACGGTTCATGTGTCTGGTGTCCCCAATACAATGTTCATCAAGACCACATAGAATTCGTACAAAAGGTCTTCTTATTATTTGCTCTTAGGGGACTTAACTTTGACGCAAATCTTCACCTACCTTCGTATAATAGTAGACTCCTACTAATAAACTTACCCTCCTTAAAAAATCTTAGAACAATGCTGGGTGTCGTTTTCCTACACAACCTTATTAATGGTGATGTAGATAGCCAGCACTTACTAACACGCTTACAGTTTAACGGTCCGAATAGAAGGACCAGAAACTTTAGTCCTTTATTCTTAAGCCATTGTTGATCGACATATGCACAGCATGATCCCCTTAGGATTTTATGTTCGAACTACAATGGTCTGTATAATATTATTTCGCTTTCTTTCCTGTCAAATTTAAAAACCTCCATTCTAAATTACCTACAAGAGCATACTAATTCTTCCTCGTTTTCTTTATAATCCTTCAATTTAAACTTATATACTATACTCATTATACTAACTCGAATTTATTCCGCGATTCGAGCCGTACGTTATGCGGCAGGCGCCCCTCGGTCGGTTGGGCGGGAGGTGGGCTGTACGTATGCAGTGGGAACCGCGCGAAAAAAAAAAAATATAACAACACTGTAGCACAATATTGTATTGCTACAGTGGATGCTTCCTATAATGACCCATGCATACTACATCTCCCAAGAATAGAATTTCTTTAATCTATCTTTATGAACTGTTAGATTTTTATTCTTTACGTTTGAGATTGTTATGATATCTCGTTCTCCTATACTTTCTACCTTATAGGGTCCTGTATACTTAAAGTCTAATTTATGCCCTACTTCGTTTTTTAATAAAACTTTATCTCCTATTTCTAATTTTAAATCATTTGATCTTTTATCATAGGTTTCTTTTTGTTTTTGCTTATTTTGTTTAATCATCATTCTCGCTCTTTTATAAGCGGTTTCGAGTCTAAATTTTGATTCTTTTGCAAAGTTTTCTACGTCATACAGAGGTGTAATGTATTCACTGCTATTGAATTTAATGTTTAAGGTTGGGGTTTTACCTGGACAGTATCCATGTACAACAGAGGGTGTTGTATTGAAACAATATGTAAAGTATATAAGCCAAACATCCCAGTCTGTTTTATCTGACAAAACGTATGATCTAACGTATTCGTTAAATGTTCTATGGCTTCTTTCTATTGTCCCCAATGTTTGGTGATGATGTGCAGTTGATGTTATATTATTAATTTTGAGATATTTGCATAAATCATTAATAATTTAATTCTTATATTCAGTTCCCATGTCCGTAATGAACGTCTTCATTGGACCGTACTTTAGAATAAAAGATTCGAATATGGCTTTCTGGCTGTTTTTGCACTTTTGTCTTGTATAGGGATTGTAACGAGATATTTTGTAAGCCGCATATTAGAGTGACTGCATATTCATTACCTTCGTTTGATTTAGGTAATGGACCGATCGTGTCCACTAATACTATATCAAACGCTTTTAATGGGGTTTCTGTTATCGTCAAAGGCGTTTTTGTATGGATAGTGGTTTTTGATTTTTAGCATTTCAGACATTTCTTTACGTGGTTTGCAATAAGCAAGTTTGCAATAGTAATGTCTTTTTACTTTTGCTAGCGTTTTTGTTATGCCTGTGTGTCCGCCTTGTAAAGGATCGTCATGTAATTTAAACAGAATAGTTTCCTTTTCTTTTTATTTCTATTATGGTCACCGGCTGGAGTAGCGATACTCTAAAATTTAATAATATTTCATTGCCCTTATCTTTAAATTTATCTATTGAAACGAGTTCAAAGATTTTTTCACTCGGTGCTATTTTAAGTTGTCTAATCTTATTTATACCGTCTATTTTTTCAAGCCTTTGGAAAAATTGATCTAAATCGAATATTTGATTGGTATATAGATCATTAACGTTTATTCTTGCATATATCTGTTTTCCCTTCTTGAGAGAACTCTTCGATATTGTTAAATGCAAGGTCACGACTTTTTTAACATCTTCGTTATGAATGACGTCAAATATCTTGGGCTTAGAAACTGTCGGTTGCTTTTGCAGATCCGAACTAGATGTTGAAACTGCGCAGTTATTTTTCTATTTACTTTGGGATCTTGTAGTGACTTTTAGTATTTGTCTGTTCATTTCTTTTAGTTCATCGATGCTTATTCTTGATAAGGCATCTGCCACATAATTGTTTTTTCCGTTAAGGTATACTGCGGTAAATTGATATTCTTCCAAGTCTAACCTCATTCTTGTTAACTTGGAAGTTGGGTTTCTCATTGAAAATAGATATGGTAATGGTTTGTGGTCTGTTTTTATAGTGAAATATTTTCCATATTATGTGGTCTAAAATGGCCGTCAGCCAACGGGTACTACAGGGGTAGAAACGCATGATTTCATGTGGCGTAGTGCGACTATACTCTTCACGTGAGGGCGGCTGGTCACAAGTCCCGGTAAGGACATGTCTCTGCCGAGGACGCTGGCGAATCGTAGTCGGGCGAGGAGAAGAACACTCCCTTCCTCAAATCACCCCAATCCAAGGTGGAACAGCATATGCCGAGGGATGCATGTCCGGAGGGGTGCACGGACGTTAATATGCGGACTCTGGGGGACCCCTCAGTTTCAATCAGGCTTATCATGATAAGCGGGCTACGTCATGATGGTCGAACCCCTTCCCGCCTACTCGTGGGTCCAAATATGAATCTAAACAAAAATACAAACAAAAATAGTGGAGAACGGAACTCCCCAAGAAAGTCCGTAAATGGGATCATGGATCCGTCAATCTCCAAGGCAGATAGAGGCCAAAGAGATGCTGGGATGGCGAAGCTCCCCACTAAGGGACAACGTCCGGAGGCGAGCTGCGCCGGTGTAGGGGGTGATGCCAAGGCACCGACCCCCAAAACGGGGCCCACTATGGGACCACCGAACGGTGTGGGGGGCAAGACCCCAGGGTCGAGCTCCTCTCGCACCGGCGGCATCCCTAAGGAAGGCCCCGGTCCGGCGACTGCTGGCCCCTTGCAGCGGAAGGGCTCCTACAAGGATAGGAGGAGAGCGGCCTTCATTCTCATGAGGGCAGACCCATCGGCGGAATCCAACCCCGACCAGGCTGAGATCATAAAGTGGGCGAGGGAAATCCTGCCTGACTTTCAGCCAGCAAAAGCGGGTGTGAGACTGGATCCGAAGAAGCCGACAGAAGTAGGCGACTCTGCCAAGGATAGAGCACAAAGGGCGAAGAGGCAGAGGTCGACGGACGGTGGAGCGCCCCTAGCTAAGAAAAAAAAGGTGCAGACGCAACTGAGTAACAGATCCTTCGCAGAGGTTACTAAGGGCAGGACCATCATTGGGGTCGTTGACAACGGCTCCAAAGATGGCCTGATTCCCAAGGAGCTTTGGCGGAGGGTGGTGAACGAGCTGCATGGGCGCTTCATGGAGGAGATGCTCAAGACCGGAGGACCTCCACCGTACTGCGAAGACGCAGGGTGGTACCAAGGTAGCATCAAGGTGATAGCGTGCCAAGATGCGAGGTCTTTAAGCCTCTACAAGTGCATGATTGCGTCGCTTGGAGAGGTTTACCCAGGAGACAGTCTGGAGGCGGTGGACTGGGACAAGATCCCCAGCAAACCGAGGGCCCGCGTATGGCTGACAGAGAAGCCGGCGGACCCTGCTACCATACTGACCATGCTAAAAATGTGCAATCCCACACTCCCTATGGCGGACTGGAGAGTCGCCAAGGTGGAGGAAGCAGTGGGACTAAGAAGGCAGGTCGTCCTCACTCTAAAGGAGGAGACTGCTAGGATCGTGGAGGGTGCTGGTAGCCGTATTAGTTACGGGTTCGAGCACGTAGCAGTGAGGATCTACAAGTCGGATGCGAAGAATAAGCCAGGAGGCATCGAAGTGGAGACAGACGCACAAGAGCTAGACTTGTGGGAACCGACCGAAGAGGTCCGCCCAGAAGGAATGTCAGATGTGGATGAGGACATTCTGGAAGGGTACACCTCAGAGGAGAGTGACCTGGCAAGGGCTCTTGGGGGCGTCGGCATGGAATAGGACTCACTGCTAGGCTCCGACACCGAGGCTGATGTTACTGTGGTGAAAAATCTAAAGGATGTCTCTGACATTCCTGCAGATAAATCTCCATCACAGTAAGGTGGCATCCGCCGCCCTCCTGCTCCATCTCACAGAGAGTGGAGCTGACGTGGCCCTCATCCAAGAACCCTGAATCCATGGAGACAGGATTCTCGGTTTGGGGGCGTCGGAGTTCAGGCTGTACACAGCCGATGTAACAGGTAAAAAGCGAGCATGCATTCTCGCAAAAAAGAGCCTTAACATTTTCTTGCTACCAAATTTCAGCAATGAAGATCATGTAGCCGCATCGATAGAAGGCCAAGGCGGCCATATAAGAATATGCTCGGCATATATGGGTCATGACCAAACAGGACCCCCACCGCACTCGCTACTTAGGCGGCTAGTGGAAGACAGCGAGAGGAGAAAAATCGACCTACTAATAGGATGCGATGCCAACGCTCATCATAGTCAATGGGGAAGCACGGACACAAATTAGAGGGGTGAGTCAATCTTCGATTTTATCCTCAGCTCTAAGCTTCTAGTGGGTAACAGAGGTTCAGAACCCACCTTCGTCGTCAAGAACAGGAGAGAGGTTCTTGACATTACACTATTCTCGCACTCCCTGGCTGATGCAATCACCAGCTGGAGAGTCCTAAGCAAACACTCCTTTTCATACCACCGCTACATTGAGGTAGTCGTAAATTTTGAAAACGTCACCAAGCAAGCAGTTCGGAACCCTAGGAAGGCAAACTGGGAGCTCTATAAAAAGATACTCGAGAGATCCCTAGGTGAACCACCTTCAGAGACTATCGAGTCCTACGAGGGCCTCTACGCCATGGTAGGAAAGCTTACTGCGACGAGCGCAAAAGCATACCATAGGGCCTGCCCCAAGAAAAGATTAGGTAGCAGCAGATCGAAGAAGCCTCCATGGTGGACCTCGTCGCTAGCCCCCTTCAAGAAAAATGCACGTAGGGCCTTTAACCACGCGCACCGTACCAACTCAGATGACGCGTGGGAGGCCTATAAAGCTGAACTCAGGCGGTATAACAAAGAATTGCGTAAGGCAAAGAGGGTTGCCTGGGCCAATTTCTGCACCAATATCCAGGAGACATCAGAGGCCCCCCGCCTAAGAAAGATTCTCTCTACTACAGCCCCCATCGTAGGCTATATTAAGAACACGGAGGGGCGGTGGACAACCTCAAGCCAGGAATCCCTGGAGACCCTTGTCAACGCACACTTCCCAGGTTGCTCATCGGAAGAAACAACCCAGGAGATGCGTAGCCAGGGCCATCAGGGCCTACTCAACTACCTACTTAGTGACAGAAATCTTAAGTGGGCAATAGAAAGCTTTAAACCCTTCAAATCTCCGGGCCCAGATGGTACTATACCGCCTCAGTTATCCAGGGCCGGTATTAACCTAAGGAAATGGATCAAGAAAATCTTCAGTACAGTCTTCACTACTGGTATGGTACCAGGAGGGCAAACCCAAAGCGGGCAAACCATCCCACTGCACCCCTAAGGACTTCAGACATATAAGTCTTTCATCCTTCCTCCTTAAGACTATGGAAAGGGACATCTCATGCTCTCAGCATGCTTACAAAAGGGGCCGATCAACAGAAACTGCCCTGCACGAAATCACTATGATCGCCGAACGAGCGATCAACTTTAAGGAATACGCACTTGTGGCTTTTCTAGACATAGAAGGGGCCTTCAACAACATCGTGCCGTGCTCAATAATCGACGCACTGACGGGACTTGGAATAGACAACCAATCAACTCACCTAATACGGCAGATCCTGGTTAACAGGAGTGTCGAGGCTACTCTTGGAGGTTCGACTATTCGAAGATACGTCAAGAGGGGCACCCCACAAGGAGGTGTACTCTCACCACTACTCAGGAACGTGGCGGTTAATAGCCTACTACTATCCTTGGAGGGGGGCGGCTGTATGATCATTGCGTACGCTGACGATGTTGCTATTGCCTTCGTAGGGAAATACCCGCAAACGATATGCGACCTAATGACAGGGAAGCTCGAAGTTCTGTCGGCCTGGGCGCAAAGAAACGGGCTGGGAGTCAATCCGTCCAAGACAGAGCTCGTGCTGTTCACCAGGAAGTACAAGATACCAAAACTAAGGCTTCCGAAACTTCTAGGGGAATCACTAGTTCTTAACGATAGTGCGAAGTACCTAGGCATCACTCTAGACAGGAAACTGGACTGGAAGCTAAACACCGCAGATAGGACTAAGAAAGCGGCAATAGCACTCTATACCTGCCGCAAGGCGGTAGGCCTGAAATGGGGAATGTCCCCCAAGATAGTCAGATGGTTATACACAGCGATCATCAGACCAATCTTATTCTATGGAGTTGTAGTCTGGTGGCCAGCCCTGCACAAGGGGGAGGGCTCCATTCACATCTACACAGATGGATCAAAACTTAACGGCCAGGTGGGAGGCGGTTACTTTTGTGAACATTTGAGCCTAAAGGAGTCCTTCAGACTCCCTGACCACTGCAGTGTTTTCCAGGCTGAAGTAGTAGCCATTAGGGAAGCACTGGAATCACCAGCACTAAGGGGAAATCGGGATACAATATGCATCTTCTCCGACAGTCAAGCAGCCCTCAAGGCACTGGACGGATTCTCGTCCAACTCCAGGACAGTCAATGACTGTCGCAGATCTCTCAACGAGATGGCTGAACAGCATGACATCTACCTCATTTGGGTTCCCGGTCACAGGGATCACGAGGGAAACTGCGCTGCAGACGAACTAGCTAGGGCAGAGACTACCTACCCTCTCCTACCGGAGAAAGAATTAGTAGGCATACCCTTGACTACTTGCAGGCTAAAGTGCAGGGAGTTTTTTGACCTGGCAGCCAACAGGAAATGGAGAAACCTCCAGACCTGTAGAACCTCTCGTCTGATCTGGCCGACACGCTCTCAGAAAAGATCAGCGAGACTTATTGCTCTCACCAGACCAGACTGCAGCCTAGCGATTGGGGCAATAACTGTGCACTGACTGATAGGTAAACACGCGGCCAGGCTTGCAGTCCCCCACAATGATTATTGCAGGAGCTGCAGGGATGAAGAGGAGGTGGAATCGGTCACGCATCTCCTATGCCACTGCCCGGCACTTGGTCGCAGCAGACTCAAACACTTCGGGTACGCAGAACTCACGGGCCTCAACGATCTCTCAGAGATCTCTCCACGCGGACTGGTTACCGTCATAAAAAAGCAGGTTGGGACCATGGGCCGCCACAGACAGTCTAGGCATACATGCACCCCTGGTAGACAGGAAGGGGGGGGGGGGGGGATAACACTTAGGTGAAACCCTTGCCCCAGCGGCAACACAAGGAGCCCTAGCGGCTCAAGTGGAAGCGGGGGGGTCTTCTATGACCCCCTAGCATCACCGCCTTAACCTAACCTAACCTAACCTAACCTATGGTCTAAAATAGTTAACTGCCCAATGATTGAATAGATTGAATACATTAGTAAGATTTTTTATCATATGATTTTCTGAACAACCTATAACTACTAAGTCGTCCATATAAAGAAAAGCTTGGGATGTTTCTAATTCCGAAAATGCTAATGTCATCATTCTTTGGAATGAATTTGGTGCTATTTTTACTCCATAAGGTAGTCTTTTAAATCTGAATGACCCAGTGCTTGTAGAGAAAGGGGTAATATCTCTTGATTCCTTTTCTAGGGTAATCTTCGATTCTTGGTAGTGGGAATTTATCAGCTAGTAGCTTTTTGTTTATTTGACGATAGTCAATAACTAGTCTCCAACGTTTTTGTTCTGAGCCAGGAAATGACTTCTTGGGTACTAACTGCAATGGACTGTTCTATTCTGATACTGATGGTTCTACTATATCATCTTTTATTAGCTTTTCTACTTGTTTGTTTATTTCATCTTTTTGGCAATGTGGTGTTCGATAGTTTTTAATGTAGACTGGTGTAAAATCTTTTAATCTCAGCTTCTGTTTATAGAAATTATTTGCTGAAATTGGTTCGGTTTCTAATCCGAATATATCTGTAAATTCGGTACATAGTTTGGTGAGGGTGCTTTTATACATTGTAGGAAAATTTTTCGTTAATTCTGAAAGGACATCTTCTTTTCTGGTTTTAGTTTCGTTGCTTTGGACAATTTGATAATTTTCCAATGGTTCGTACTTTATTTTGGAAATTTTTATAATTTTATTTTTATCGGTCGTATTTAATATTCGGACAAATGTGTTGCTTGAATCAGTTATAGTGCTGGCTAATGATGCCTTCATCTATACACTGATTTTTAATAAGGACTTCTTTGTGGGTGGTTATTATATTAATTTGTCTCACGACTTCGGATCGTGCTGGGATAAATAAGTTATTATTATTTGAATGCGTAATTGGAATATTAGGTTAGATCGCAATCTTGTTAGGAACTTTGAAACTTGTGACCATCGATTTTTATCTAATCGATCTCTCTGGTCATATATTAATATTCGAGCTTTATTGAAACGGGCTACTAATATTTCGGCGTGTTTGTGTATGGTATTCTGTTGAATTGTACGATTTTGATTTAAAGATTTATATGATTTGTCAAAATCGGTTTTTAATTTATTCAATTCGGTGTATAATTCATTCCATTGCATTTTTGTTAATACGGAGAATTATTTTCTGAATACTACCATAACAAGTGTTTTGCCTAATGTTTCATGTTCTTCCAGTACTGATTTTATTTGGACACCTGGAATGGTGCTTAATACAATCGCTTTTTGTGTTTTTCAGCAATGTATTAATGGTGAATTTTCGAAATTAAATGTTTCAATTAGAAGGTATTCTCATTGATTTATGCTTATTGGAGTCGTTGGGACTATTTGTTGAACATGTTCTTTAAAATAAGCATCCTGTTGGGGGACTTGTGCCAGCATCAAATATCATAATTATTTCTCCTTAAGTCTCTCAGTGTAACTAGCCGCAGCGGTCCACTAATTGCCCGTTATCAGCGATTCCATATTCTTTGTTTCTCCCAGATTCGCATGCGCTTTTGGGGTTAAATTGACCCATAATAATTGAATATTAAAATTGAACCTCGTCTTGTAAATTCGGCCGCTATCAAAACGCTGATAGCTCAACACATCCCTTTCGTAAACCTTTCTAATGGCTTCTATGGTGGTCATCTTTATTGTTTTGTTTTAAATGCAGAATATTTTTTTATATTTGTTACCTTTGATCATAATTCAAGTTGCAATGTATATTTAAAAAAAATTTTTTTTTTTTTTTAGATTTTATCCAAGTCATTAGCTTGACTTTGGAATCTTCTGCGCAAGCGTTTATTATATTATATTATGCCAAATATATATGGCTTATTTTTATTATTGAAGTCTAACTTATTAATGCTATTATTCATTAAAAAAAAAATTAAGAGAAGGACAAAATCTTTAATTCCCGTGCGCAATTGCGTTGGGTTTATTTATAAAAATGAAGGAAAAGAGAAAGAAAAAATAAAAATTGTTAATTTACATATAACTGATTTACAATATTTTTCTCTATATAAATCAACATCAGTTATATGGTTTTAGTATACAGCCTAACAGTTGTTAATATTTTTCAAGCAGCGCTTTCGCGCATCGGCTTGGGTAGAATTCCTTAATATTAATGGCAACTTAGGCATTTGTACGGATATGTACAGCCCTTGTTGCGTTACTGCGCGTGGCGAAGTATTTTTTCGATAACGTCCAGGCTCTTCTCGTGTGTTTTCTTCTCCTGCTCCGACCTTGGTGCTTTTGTAAGATCTTTAATGAGTCTTCTCTGCCTAAGTAGTTTAACTCGTTTTCCGCTGCGCTTCTTTTTCTTCAGTGTCGTTTTCTGCTGTCGAGCCCTATACTCAGATATTGTGAGTGGGCGTGGTCCATCGCTTGGACACAGTTTTAAAGCCTCCTCTAGAGTCGGTGCGTCTTTTTGTTCGACAGGAGTAGCTTTGTTGAAATCTTGGTCATCCATCGGTGGCACAGGGGGTGGATTGCCTTCCGAACTTATTTTTTCAATCATTCACGATAATGATTTTTGGGCCTTTCTCCGAAATAATTGTTTTTATTTTTATGCTGAATAATGTTGTTTTTATTGTGCCATTAAAATATTTTATTATATATATTTATACTTTTTTGTGTTGTATTTATGTTTGTTTGTCACTTTGTTTTTTTTTTTTTGTGTCGACTCCGCCATTTTGGATCGCCATGTAAACTTTAAGTACAAAATATAATCTTTATATAGATATTGAGTTTTGGGTTTTTGGCCATGTCGTTCTTTATTCTTTAAAAGTCAAATCCAGAGTGAATTAATATTCTGTTGCTCGCGGCTGCGCTGCCTACAAAAGCTCGGCAGCGATCAGTCGCGGCTATATTCATATACATATATATTTCTATGCTCGTATATAAGGCTGGTAGCGGCCCGAGCGTAAGGGTGTAAGTATGCATGGCTCATTTGTATGCGTTGTCAACTCATGGGAATTTGCTGACCAATGCACTTCCCAGGAGTGAGGCTTTAAGGCATATGTATATTACCGGCTATTTGGCCGGGGCATTATGTTTATATAACAACACTAGCACAATATTGTATTGCTACAGTGGATGCTTCCTATAATGACCCATGCATACTACAATGCGATTGGACTACCACGTAGGCCACTTTCCCGACGCCCCGGGTTGCCACCCCGGCCGAACTATCGCCGACGTTACAAAGCTCAAAAGGTGGTTAAATATTATATTTATTTTAATTATATAAAAAAAATTAATTATAATTATAATAAAATAATATAAAATTATATAAAAAAAAAAAAATAATATAAAATTCCATAAATTAAGTCAGTGTTTCAAAAAAAAATTTTCCAAAGGGTGGTTTCAAATTGTTTGCGCATGTCCACAGTCTTCTTCCGTGGACATGCGCAATCAATTTTATTAATCAATTAAGTCTGTTTAAGTTGCATTCATTAAAATTTAAAAGAAAACAAGAAAGGAAAGCTAACTTCCTGCGGAGCCGAAGTTGATATACCCTTGCAGTTAGGGTTGTGCCATTTCCGATCGTTCAGTCATATGTCCGCTATAGGACATAGTCGGCCGAAATTGATGAAATCTGGCAGAACAAATAAGATTGCCCTAAATAGAATCCTTAAAAAAGTCCCATCATTCTAGCTTAAAAGACACCAAAGTTTTGCCAATTCCGATCGTTCAGTTATGTGGCATCTATAGGATATAGTCGGCCGATCCTTATGAAATTCAGCAATTTAGATTATTTTTTCAAAAATGGAATCTGTACCAAGTCCCATCCTTCTACCTTAAAAACAACAAAGTTATACCAATTCCGTTCGATCCATGACAGATATAGGATATAGTCGACCGATCCTTATGAAATTTTGTACATACGTTATTTTGGCCAAATATAACATATGTGGAAAGTAATAATCCTCTAACTTAAAAAACACCAAAGTTATTGCATTTCCGATCAATCAGTTATATGGCATCTATAGGATATAGTCGACCCATCTCGGCCGTTCCGACTTATATACTGCCTGCAAATAAAAGAAGGATGTGTGCAAAGTTTCAACTCAATAGCTCTAAAACTGAGAGACTGGTTTGCGTAGAAACAGACAGAAGGACAGACGGTCAGACGGACAGACGGACATGTTTATATCGACTCAGGAGGTGATCCTGATCAAGTATATATATCCTTTATAGTGTCGGAGATGTCTCCTTCACTGCGTTGCACACTTTTGACCAAAATTATAATACCCTCTGCAAGGGTATAAAAATAAAGCGTGTCCGTTTGTCTCTATGCATTTTACTCGAAGACTATAAGAGTCAGATTTGGGATTGTGCATAAAGCCCTGAATTGATGAATTTTTCAATGTTAATGTTTCATTTATGCAATCTGGAAGCATTTCTCTGTAGATTTTAAACTGAGCGAGTACAGACGGAGATTCTACATTTTGATTTTTGTCCTTACTAATGAAGAGTAAATATACTTTATAGGGTCGATGCTACATTACTAAATTGTAACTACATTGTGCTACAAAATAACCAGGGTATAGGGGTAGAAATAATAAAGCTTTATATTTTATAGTTTGGAAACTATACTATTCCAAATATTAACTCGATAAAGCATAAGTACGGATCGCGGTGGATATATGAATTCTAAGATAGTAACGTGGATGCTTTTAAGCGCGTGATTAAAACGGAAGAGGAGATGTTAGAGGTCGAAATGGAAAATGATCAAGAAACAGAGCTACTGCAACAAGGTTGGTATATAACTATAAAATAAAGCAATGTTAAGTTTTTTTGCACATTTAAAAATATATCTCCAATTTCGCCGAACGGCTTGAACATTTCACGGAGCTCGTCATCACTGCACAGACGGTTGCGGCACGAAATTTCGCCTCAGTAAGAGCCAATTCCAAGGTAAGTCCAGCAATGCTTCCCAATCTTTGAGCTATAAAGAAGTCTTCTCCGCCACGGGAACCATCGCCACCTCCGTCCCCTTCGCCCATGGTGTCAGTGGGGCCACCAGGGCCACCTGAACTTTGGCCACGGTTTCTGTTTTCACGCTGCTCCTGTTGAATATGTTGTTGGTTTCCACCACCACCTCCTCCGCCACCACCTTTATTGGAGCCGCCGCCACCGCCTGCACCACCTCCGCCTCCGCTATCTTTATTACCAGCACCACCTCCTCCAGGACCTTCCAAACCTTGTCCTTGACCTTGCTGCCCCTGGCCTTGACCTTGCCGTTGGTTTTCATTTTGATTTGGTTGATTCTGATTAGCCGGGGGTGGATTGTTCCACAGCAATGCTGATCTTTGTGAACTATGTCTAGTGCTACTGATGAACCATAGACAATTTTTGTATGGTAAACAAGAAAGGAAACCTAACTTCGAATGGAAACAGTGTTCATTGACACTATTTATTGTAAGGTATACCTATATCAGAACTCGTTTGTATCGCAAATATAGGGTACAGTCGACCGATCCTCATGAATATTTCATATTTAAATCAATTTTTTGCCGGCTATATGGCAGCTATAGGCCAGTTGGCCGATCTTTATGAAAATAAAATTTCATAGAAGGCCTAAAAAAATGTATGAGCCCTATTCCATATTAGCAGTCGACGTATGTATACAATGTTTCAAAAAAACTTGCCACTTGCCTAAATTTGCTCATTTGTGCTTATGTACGCTGATGGCATTAGGTTTTGCCTTAAATATAAATTCACTAGAGCCCAATCTAGATTTCTGTCTGATTCGGATATCTTTTAAAATTGGTGATTGACAAAGCTTAATGGGTCGAAATGTAAAATAATGTCATTTAAGCAATCGGGTTTGCAATCTGGGTGTCCTATTAGATTTTATAAACCAACGGTCTAAAAGATTCAATTATCTCTACTTAACAAAAACTTTTTAAATATTTGGCCCGTTCATACCTGAATATGGATCGTGTGTCTAAAGTTCTCAATACTTAGTACCCTGAGCCGTCAGAGGACTAAATTGAAATGCAAATTTTACACCTTCCTTTTATTTGTATTAATTTTTATTCATTAAATTACCCTCACTAAACCACAAACCGCAGAACGATTCTGGTGTTTTGCTACACATTATTTCGCTTTTCTCTACTTTTATCTTTAAAACTTATGTATATTCTCTACACTTATCTGAGCAACACTCTTCCTCTTCCTAGTTCTGCTCTATTATTTTCTCTTGGATCAAATCCCCGTGATTCGAGCCGTACGTTATGGGAGGTGCACGGTTCGTATGTAGTGGAGTTTCGCGAAAATACCTTTCTGTTAAGGGAACTTAATCCTTTGAAGCTTATATTTTTAGAAGACCAAAGATTCAGGACATGCTTATATGAATTCAGAAGGTGATGCAGATTAAGAATATATACTTAGAGGGTCGAAAATACCTCATTGCAAATTTCTCTGCACGGGTGTAAGTAAATACGGGAAAAATTTTATTCTACTCTATTCATAAATTTGGCAGATCGAATTAAGTTTTACGGATAATAAAATCCGTAAAAAGTCCCATTATTCTAGCTTCAAAAACAACAAAGGTAATCCAATTCCGATCGTTCAGTGATGTGGAAACTGTCGGGTCAAGCAGCCGCTGGAAATAAGTTTGGCCGACAATAGTTTATTGAATTCGTGTCGTCCCTTTCTTTTATATATATGTTCGCGTCCTCCGCTCTATTCTCGTCGCCCGCTCTAGTGCATTCGATCGGCCACTTGCATCAGCTGTCATGCGCTAGAGTTTGTCTCACTCTCTCGCGGGATCTCTGGGTCGCTCCGCAGCATCAAACGTTGAGCCGCTCTCCCGCGTCATGATTCTAATTCGGTCGTCAACCATACTCAGTCACATATGTAAATATATCATTTGTAGAAAAGTAAATAAATTGTAAATTGTATCAATTTATGTATCAATTTTCGATTTATGTGTCAAGCTGTTTCGACGTATCATAATTGAGCTCCCAAAAAATGAAAAAAAAACAGTTGAAAATTTTCTGGAAAAAAAAAGACTTCTAAATTTGTGACCACAGGAATCAAGACCTGGTCCAGGCAACACCTCTCGGCAGAACCCTAAATCTGGTGAACAACTTACCCAAAAAAAAAAAAAAAAAAAAAGTGAAGTGCAAAATTAAAGTAATACAAAAAAAAAACAAGAAAGGAAAACTAACTTCGGGCGGAGCCGAAGTTGATATACCCTTGCAGTTTAGTCGCAGTCCGCTAGGTGGCGCCACCCATCTTATTTTATTAGATATATAGCGGATCGTTTATAGTCGGCCGATCCTTATGAAAATTTTTCTAACTTAAAAAACACCAAAGTTATGCCAATTCCGATCGTTCTATGACAGCTATAGGACATAGTCGGTCCTTATGAAATCCGATCCTTATGAAATTTTGTACATAAGATAAGTCCAGCAATGCTTTCCAATCTTTGAGCTATAAAGAAGTCTTCTCCGCCATGGGAACCATCGCCACCTCCGTCCCGTTCGCCCATGGTGTCAGTGGGGCCACCAGGGCCACCTGAACTTTGGCCACGTTTTCTGTTTTCACGCTGCTCCTGTTGAATATGTTGTTGGTTTCCTCCACCACCTCCTCCGCCACCACCTTTATTGGAGCCGCCGCCGCCGCCACCGCCTGCACCACCTCCGCCTCCGCTATCTTTATTACCAGCACCACCTCCTCCAGGACCTTCCAAACCTTGTCCTTGACCTTGCTGCCCCTGGCCTTGACCTTGCCGTTGGTTTTCATTTTGATTTGGTTGATTCTGATTAGCCGGGGGTGGATTGTTCCACAGCAATGCTGATCTTTGTGAACTATGTCTAGTGCTACTGATGAACCATAGACAATTTTTGTATAGTAAACAAGAAAGGAAACCTAACTTCGAATGGAAACAGAGTTCATTGACACTATTTATTGTAAGGTATACCTATATCAGAACTCGTTTGTATCGCAAATATAGGGTACAGTCGACCGATCCTCATGAATATTTCATATTTAAATCAATTTTTTGCCGGCTATATGGCAGCTATAGGCCAGTTGGCCGATCTTTATGAAAATAAAATTTCATAGAAGGCCTAAAAAAATGTATGAGCCCTATTCCATATTAGCAGTCGACGTATGTATACAATGTTTCAAAAAAACTTGCCACTTGCCTAAATTTGCTCATTTGTGCTTATGTACGCTGATGGCATTAGGTTTTGCCTTAAATATAAATTCACTAGAGCCCAATCTAGATTTCTGTCTGATTCGGATATCTTTTAAAATTGGTGATTGACAAAGCTTAATGGGTCGAAATGTAAAATAATGTCATTTAAGCAATCGGGTTTGCAATCTGGGTGCCCTATTAGATTTTATAAACCAACGGTCTAAAAGATTTAATTATCTCTACTTAACAAAAACTTTTTAAATATTGGGTTTTGGCCATGTCGTTCTTTATTCTTTAAAAGTCAAATCCAAAGTGAATTAATATTCTGTTGCTCACGGCTGCGCTGCCTACAAAAGCTCGGCAGCGATCAGTCGCGGCTATATTCATATACATATATATTTCTATGCTCGTATATAAGGCTGGTAGCGGCCCGAGCGTAAGGGTGTAAGTATGCATGGCTTATTTGTATGCGTTGTCAACTCATGGAAATTTGCTGACCAATGCACTTCCCAGGAGTGAGGCTTTAAGGCATATGTATATAACTGGCTATTTGGCCGGGGCATTATGTTTATATAACAACACTGTAGCACAATATTGTATTGCTACAGTGGATGCTTCCTATAATGACCCATGCATACTACAATGCGATTGGACTACCACGTAGGCCACTTTCCCGACGCCCCGGGTTGCCACCCCGGCCGAACTATCGCCGACGTTACAAAGCTCAAAAGGTGGTTAAATATTATATTTATTTTAATTATATAAAAAAAATTAATTATAATTATAATAAAATTATTTCCATAAATTAAGTCAGTGTTTCAAAAAAAATTTTTCCAAAGGGTGTTTTCAAATTGTTTGCGCATGTCCACGGGAGAAGACTGTTTTTAGACTGTCTTAAAAAACAATTTTATTAATCAATTAAGTCTGTTTAAGTTGCATTCATTAAAATTTAAAAGAAAACAAGAAAGGAAAGCTAACTTCCTGCGGAGCCGAAGTTGATATACCCTTGCAGTTAGGGTTGTGCCATTTCCGATCGTTCAGTCATATGTCGGCTATAGGACATAGTCGGCCGAAATTGATGAAATATGGCAGAACAAATAAGATTGCCCTAAATAGAATCCTTAAAAAAGTCCCATCATTCTAGCTTAAAAGACACCAAAGTTATGCCAATTCCGATCGTTCAGTTATGTGGCATCTATAGGATATAGTCGGCCGATCCTTATGAAATTCACCAATTTAGATTATTTTTTCAAAAATGGAATCTGTACCAAGTCCCATCCTTCTACCTTAAAAAACAACAAAGTTGTACCAATTCCGCTCGTTCTATGACAGATATAGGATATAGTCGGATATAGGATGAAATTTTGTACATACGATATTTTGGCCAAATATAACATATGTGGAAAGTCATAATCCTCTAACTTAAAAAACACCAAAGTTATTGCATTTCCGATCAATCAGTTATATGGCATCTATAGGATATAGTCGACCAATCTCGGCCGTTCCGACTTATATACTGCCTGCAAATAAAAGAAGGATGTGTGCAAAGTTTCAACTCGATAGCTCTAAAACTGAGAGACTGGTTTGCGTAGAAACAGACATGCTTATATCGACTCAGGAGGTGATCCTGATCAAGGATATATATCCTTTATAGTGTCAAAGATGTCTCCTTCACTGCGTTGCACACTTTTGACCAAAATTATAATACCCTCTGCAAGGGTATAAAAATAAAGCGTGTCCGTTTGTCTCTATGCATTTTACTCGAAGACTATAAGAGTCAGATTTGGGATTGTGCATAAAGCCCTGAATTGATGAATTTTTCAATGTTAATGTTTCATTTATGCAATCTGGAAGCATTTCTCTGTAGATTTTAAACTGAGCGAGTACAGACGGAGATTCTACATTTTGATTTTTGTCCTTACTAATGAAGAGTATATATACTTTATAGGGTCGATGCTATATTACTAAATTGTAACTACATTGTGCTACAAAATAACCAGGGTATAGGGGTAGAAATTATAAAGCTATATATTTTATAGTTTGGAAACTATACTATTCCAAATATTAACTCGATAAAGCATATGTACGGATCGCGGTGGATATATGAATTCTAAGATAGTAACGTGGATGCTTTTAAGCGCGTGATTAAAATGGAAGAGGAGATGTTAGAGGTCGAAATGGAAAATGAGCAAGAAACAGAGCTACTGCAACAAGGTTGGTATATAACTATAAAATAAAGCAATGTTAAGTTTTTTTGCACATTTAAAAATATATCTCCAATTTCGCCGAACGGCTTGAACATTTCACGGAGCTCGTCATCACTTTACAGACGGTTGCGGCACGAAATTTCGCCTCAGTAAGAGCCAATTCCAAGGTAAGTCCAGCAATGCTTCTCAATCTTTGAGCTATAAAGGAGTTTTCTCCGCCACGGGAACCATCGCCACCTCCGTCCCGTTCGTCCATGGTGACAGTGGGGCCACCAGGGCCACCTGAACTTTGGCCACGGTTTCTGTTTTCACGCTGCTGCTGATGAATATGTTGTTGGTTTCCAAATTTCATAGAAGGCCTAAAAAAATGTATGAGCGCCCTATTCCATATTAGCAGCCGACGTATGTATACAATGTTTCAAAAAAACTTGCCACTTGCCTAAATTTGCTCATTTGTGCTTATGTACGCTGATGGCATTAGGTTTTGCCTTAAATATAAATTCACTAGAGCCCAATCTAGATTTCTGTCTGATTCGGATATCTTTTAAAATTGGTGATTGACAAAGCTTAATGGGTCGAAATGTAAAATAATGTCATTTAAGCAATCGGGTTTGCAATCTGGGTGTCCTATTAGATTTTATAAACCAACGGTCTAAAAGATTCAATTATCTCTACTTAACAAAAACTTTTTAAATATTTGGCCCGTTCATACCTGAATATGGATCGTGTGTCTAAAGTTCTCAATACTTAGTACCCTGAGCCGTCAGAGGACTAAATTGAAATGCAAATTTTACACCTTCCTTTTATTTGTATTAATTTTTATTCATTAAATTACCCTCACTAAACCACAAACCGCAGAACGATTCTGGTGTTTTGCTACACATTATTTCGCTTTTCTCTACTTTTATCTTTAAAACTTATGTATATTCTCTACACTTATCTGAGCAACACTCTTCCTCTTCCTAGTTCTGCTCTATTATTTTCTCTTGGATCAAATCCCCGTGATTCGAGCCGTACGTTATGGGAGGTGCACGGTTCGTATGTAGTGGAGTTTCGCGAAAATACCTTTCTGTTAAGGGAACTTAATCCTTTGAAGCTTATATTTTTAGAAGACCAAAGATTCAGGACATGCTTATATGAATTCAGAAGGTGATGCAGATTAAGAATATATACTTAGAGGGTCGAAAATACCTCATTGCAAATTTCTCTGCGGGGTGTAAGTAAATACGGGAAAAATTTTATTCTACTCTATTCATAAATTTGGCAGATCGAATTAAGTTTTACGGATAATAAAATCCGTAAAAAGTCCCATTATTCTAGCTTCAAAAACAACAAAGGTAATCCAATTCCGATCGTTCAGTGATGTGGAAACTGTCGGGTCAAGCAGCCGCTGGAAATAAGTTTGGCCGACAATAGTTTATTGAATTCGTGTCGTCCCTTTCTTTTATATATATGTTCGCGTCCTCCGCTCTATTCTCGTCGCCCGCTCTAGTGCATTCGATCGGCCACTTGCATCAGCTGTCATGCGCTAGAGTTTGTCTCACTCTCACGCGGGATCTCTGGGTCGCTCCGCAGCATCAAACGTTGAGCCGCTCTCCCGCGTCATGATTCTAATTCGGTCGTCAACCATACTCAGTCACATATGTAAATATATCATTTGTAGAAAAGTAAATAAATTGTAAATTGTATCAATTTATGTATCAATTTTCGATTTATGTGTCAAGCTGTTTCGACGTATCATAATTGAGCTCCCAAAAAATGAAAAAAAAACAGTTGAAAATTTTCTGGAAAAAAAAAGACTTCTAAATTTGTGACCACAGGAATCAAGACCTGGTCCAGGCAACACCTCTCGGCAGAACCCTAAATCTGGTGAACAACTTACCCAAAAAAAAAAAAAAAAAAAAAAGTGAAGTGCAAAATTAAAGTAATACAAAAAAAAACAAGAAAGGAAAACTAACTTCGGGCGGAGCCGAAGTTGATATACCCTTGCAGTTTAGTCGCAGTCCGCTAGGTGGCGCCACCCATCTTATTTTATTAGATATATAGCGGATCGTTTATAGTCGGCCGATCCTTATGAAAATTTTTCTAACTTAAAAAACACCAAAGTTATGCCAATTCCGATCGTTCTATGACAGCTATAGGACATAGTCGGTCCTTATGAAATCCGATCCTTATGAAATTTTGTACATAAGATATTTTGGTCAAATATAACATGTGTGGAAAGTCCTAACCCTCTAACTTAAAAAACACCAAAGTTATTGCATTTCCGATCAATCAGTTATATGGCATCTATAGGATATAGTCGACCAATCTCGGCCGTTCCGACTTATATACTGCCTGCAAAGGAAAGAATGATGTGTGCAAAGTTTCATTTCGATAGCTTTAAAACTGAAAACTGACTAGTTTGCGTAGAAACAGACAGACGGACAGACGGACATGCTCATATCGACTCAGGAGGTGATCCTGATCAAGAATATATAGATTATAGATCTATATATAGATATAGAATATAATACTTTATAGGGTCGGAGATGACTCCTTCACTGCGTTGCACACTTTTGACTAAAATTATAATACCCTCTGCAAGGGTATAATAATACAAAAAAAATGTGAAGTGCAACAACACCTAATAAAAAAAAAAAAAAAAAAAAAACTACAAGTGAAGTGAATCATCCTATAACGGGGGTCCGTCCCCTTAATTCAAAAATGGCCCACTCAGCCAGGGGCAAGTGTACCCCTGGTAGTACCCCTACTTTTTACTCTGTTTATTAACGACTTGCCCCTTGCCTTAACTAATTCACTTGTACTTATGTATGCTGATGACGTTAAGCTATGCCTTCAGTATAAATTCACTAGCGCCCAGTCTAGACTTCAATCCGATTTGGATAAACTTCAAAATTGGTGTTTAGCAAATAACCTAAAGCTTAATGGATCGAAATGTAAACTTATGTCTTTTTACCGATCTAGTCCTCACCAGGCTATGTTCTTTCTCTATGGAAACGCCTTAGAACGATTAACACAGGTTAACGATCTAGGTGTCCTATTAGATTTGAAACTTAAATTTACCGACCATGTATCTACCATGGTTAATAAAGCTATGGGTGTGCTTGGTTTTATTAAAAGATGGTCAAAAGAATTTAATGACCCGTACATAACTAAAACGTTATATACATCACTGGTCCGTACGATTCTTGAGTATGGATTGTGTGTCTGGAGTCCTCAATATGGAGTACACTAAGATCACATTGAATCTGTACAAAAAAACTTCGTTACTTTTGCGCTTAGGGGACTTAATTGGGATGCAAATCTTTGCCTCCCCTCTTATCATAGTAGACTTTTACTAATCAACTTACCATCATTAACAAATCGTAGAACGATGCTGGGTGTCATGTTTTTATATAATCTTATTTATGGAAATATAGACAGCCAGCATTTACTAACACGCTTAAATTTTAACATTCCTAGTAGAAGGACCAGAAACTTTCGTCCTCTGCTCCTCAGCCATTGTAGTTCGACATATGCCCAACACGATCCGTTCAGGGTATTATGTTCGGACTACAATGGTCTCTACCACATCTTGTCACTTTGCCCTACTAACAATCTTAAATCGCTTATATTAACCGCCTTATCTGTGCAACACTCTTCCTCGTAATATCTTTCTCCTAATCCTCGCTTATCTATCTCGGATCTATTCCCGCGATTCGAGCCGTACGTTACGCGGCAGCGTCCCTCGGTCGGTTGGACGGGAGGACGGGCTGTACGTATGCAGTGGGAACCGCGCAAAAAAGAGCCTGAGCTCTGATGCGGCATCCACTAAAAAATTATCACAATCGTTTAAAAAAAGAAAACCGAACGAATCGGCATCAGCAAAAATGGACCTTAAAAAAAAGGCCTGGAGGAAATGGACATCTTAGAGTCTTCCTAGAAGAACCACACCACCTGCAGCCAACCTGCTCCACAGACCAATTTTAGCGACCCGGACTCTCAGGTCATCAACCCTTCTTCCTATCATATTGACAACGATATTTCTGATACTCCAAAGCAAGTACCGTTGACATATAATAATAGTCATAAAGGGCCATACATCGTCTATATTGACAAACACACTAATGAAGACGAGAACCGAAAACCCATAAATGCTTTAGAACTGAATGCTTCAATTTTTAAGCTTAAACTTAATGACATTGTTAAAGTAAATAAAATTGGCTTCGGGCGTTGTAAGGCAGAATGTAAAACAGCTAAAGCTTCTAATGAGCTTATTAATTCTGATTCAAGAAAAAAGGGATATGACCCCAAAATATTAAAACACTTCATTTTTAAAACTGGAATTATTTTTCAAATTCCCACAAAATTCACATTAGACGAGTTAAAAGAATTTATTATTTCCCCTGTCCCTATTCACGAGTTAATAGGAAAAATGAGAATAAAGAATTTGTTCCCACGTCCAGGGTTAAAATAATTTTCGAAGGCTCTTAAATCCCCGAGGAGATCAACTTTCTTTACACCAAAGTGAAAGTGGAAACATACATACCTTTTAGTCAGTGCTTCAGGTGTTTTCGGTTTGGACATTTTGCTCAACACTGCAAACAGACTGAAGAAAAGTGTCGCAACTGCTCTCTCCCTCATCCCAAAGAAGAGGTATGCACGACGATCAAATGTGTTAATTGTAATCACCCCCATACTGCGACCTCCCTGGAATGCCCAGCGAGGAAAAAAGCATTTGCCATTCAAAATGTATGACATCGCAGAATCTCTCAAGAGTAGAGGTTAGAATCAGATATCCAGCCCTATTTGACAAACTCACCCCTTCTGAGATTTTTAATACTAAGGATTTTCCTGTACTTCAAACCCCCAGAAGTTCTGCAATCCCAGTATTGCAGGATAATGCAAAATTGGCCGCTGAGTCTGTTCACAGACTCCTTCCGTACAACAAAATTGCAAAAAATTTACAACACAGAGCAAATGAATCTAAGAACACACAAAAGACGATTGCTGATTGGAGAAAAGTAATTAAAGAGCACGAAATCGCTCTTGAGGAAAGGTTCGTTTCCCTGCAGAATACCCCTTCTCCCAGTCAATTAGCTATTTCCTCTTCAACCAGTGTTTATCATAACTCAGCTTTAGAAACAGCCGAAAACAGTCTTATTAATATTTCATTCGAAATTGCTTCGTTTCTTTTGGCGAACAACTCAGAAACCCCAGTTAATATAAGATCATTTCTAGAATCCATTAAAACAAAAATAGCAAAAACTAACACAGAGATTGACCTCAAAAAAATTAACTTTCCAACTTAAATATATAAATAGAGATTTGTTCTTTGTTTTGTGATTTTAAATAGTTATAGTAAAAATTTTTATTTTCAGGTTAAATTAATGGGTTTTCTTTTCTTTTTATTCTCTTATAATTCAAACCAATTAAAATCCTACAATATAATATTCAAAGTCTAACTTCACAAAACAACAAACAACTCCAGGAACTTTTTTTAGTTAATAACAACATAGACATAGCCATTTTATCAGAAATTTGGGTTATTAATAATTCTATGTGTAACCTAGCTAATTATAATTTTGTCTGCAAACCTCGCTGTGTCGGTTATGGAGGCGTAGGCATTTACGTTAGGAAATGTATTAAATACAAAATTCTAACCTTCGATACCAACAACGTTGAGACCATAGCTATTACTACTAAAAACTTAAAACGTAATCTAAATATTTTTAGCGTTTACTGCCCTCCCAATACGAATGAATTTTAAGGCAGGCTGCAAGGACATTCTGTCTACTGCCGCCAGACTCAAGGATCCCTCACTTGTAGGGGGCGATCTTAATGCCAAGTTACCCATCTGGGGCAGTTCTACACAGGACAGTAAAGGACAAGCATTAGAGCAAATCCTTTTATCAACTGGTTTCTGCTGCATCAATAATGGATCCCATACATATTCCCCTAATCCTACATATAGCTCCGTACCCGATGTAACTTTTATAAACAAAAATACCCTCTCCGCTAACTGGTCCGCGTCCAACTTCAAAATATCGAATAGCAACCATTTCCCCATAACAATTGAGATTTCAAACTGGTCCGCTTCCACAAATGTCCTCAAAATTTAATATTACCTCTATTGACAACCTTTGTAGCTTAACTAAGGACATAATGAAAAAAATACGATCTTTCTTGACGAACGTAATAAATATATACCCAAAAAATATTGGGACGAAACTTGTGAGAAACTTTTCAGACTGAGAAATGCCAGTAGGCAAAAATACTATAAAACAAAGCTAATTTCAGACGCTGAATCATTTCGAAAATATAACAAAAAACTAAACAATTATTTTTACAAAGTACGCAAAATTAACATGAACATGTTAGCTGATTCACTATCTAATCTCCAGTCCTCAAAGGAGTTCTGGCAAAAAATTAAGTCCTTAAAAGCATATAAGCAAATCAAAACGACCCCAAAACTTTTTGATGACGAGGATCATCTTACCTTCCAACAACACGTCTCAACATCCCCGGACACCACAGGCTGTATTCATTATTTCCCACAAATCGAACTCGAAACTATAAACAAAATATATTTCTCTCCTTGTGATGTTTTGTGTTTTCTGAAATCCCGAAACCCGCATTCTTCAAAGGGTCTGGATAAAATATCCTATAATATGCTACTCTCCCTACCCCCCGAGCAAGTTCATAAGTTTACGTACATGCTAAACGATATCTTCAACAAAGGCAAAATACCAGAAGTGTGGCGCAGAATCAAAATCGTTCCAGTGCCTAAAAAAAATCTAGATTCCTCAGTAATCACCAATAACAGACGTATTTGCCTACTAAGTGTCGTATTCAAGTGTCTGGAAAGCCTTGTAAAAAACAAGCTCAAGGCAAACATTCGTGCTGAAATCGACGCTATAACACCCGAGATCCTAGGAAAGGCATTTTGTAATTGATAATAAAGGTGAATAAATGTACAAACTAAATAAAAATACATTACTTATAGAAATCGGTTGTTTTTTCTCAAAGTTATTCCATGTTTATATACCGACATAAAAGATGGAGCACCCTGTATAGATTTTTATACCCTTGCAGAGGTTATTATAATTTTGGTCAAAAGTGTGCAACGCAGTGAAGGAGACATCTCCGACCATATAAAGTATATATATTCTTTATCAGGATTACCTCCTGAGTCGATATAAGCATGTCCGTCTGTTCGTCTATCTGTCTGTTTCTACGCAAACTAGTCTCTCAGTTTTAAAGCTATCAAATTGAAACTTCTCACACATCCTTCTTTTATTTGTAGGCAGTATATAAGTCGGAACGGTCGGGATCGGTCGACTATATCCTATAGCTGTCATAGAACTGATTGAACGGAAATGCCAAAACTTTTGTGTTTTTTAAGTTGTTCGAGTTGGGACTTTCAACACATATTATATGTATTTGGCCAAAATATCTTATGTACAAAATTTCATAAGGATCGGCCGACTATATCCTATAGGTGTCATAGAACGATCGGAGGTAGAATATCTTTGGTGTTGTTAAAGTTAGAAAGATGGGACTTGGTACAGATTCCATTAGGCCAAGTAAATCGATTTGCCAAATTTCATAAGCATCGGCCGACTATATCCTATAGTTTCCATCTAACTAAACGATCGGAAAAGACACAACTTTTGTGTTTTTTAAGTTAGAATGTTGGGCCTTTCAACAGAATTTATTTTTGGCCATATTTTTATCTTTAAAATTTAATAAACATTGGCTGACTGTATCTTACAGCTTGCATATAACTGAATGATTGAAAATACCGTTACTTTAGTGTTTTGTTCAAAGTTAAACCTAAATTTTCTTCAGAATTTTTATGGATCAGTGCTATTATAGGAATTAAAAATTTATCAAATTTCAATAAAGTAAATGAATCTGAAAAATTTTCTTTGAATTTCTCATTTATGTTAGTGTCAACTTTTGGAAAATAGGTTTATTCGACAATGCTTTCCAAGTCATTAAGATTTATAAATTTTATTTGAAATGCATTTAAAAATTTGTTTTATTTATATAAATGAATAGTATATTTTATAAAATAATTAAAACAAAGGATTGATGCTGATTTCCATGATTTTTATTAAAAATCCTCACATACTCAGCCCCCTCACCACGACAAGGTTCAATCCATTAGAGGGAAATAAACAACTTAATCTATATTGCACTTTTTTAAATAAATAATTTATCGAAATCTAAAAGCATATTAAAAGCATATAAGTATGTACAATTTATGTTAATGAACTTTGTTGGGTCAAGCAGCCGCCGGAAAGAAGTTTGGCCGGCAATAATTTATTGAATTCGTGACGTCACTTTCTTTTATATTTATGTTCGCGTCGCCCGCTCTCGTGCATTCGATCTGCCACCTGCATCTGCCGTCATGCGCTAGTGTTTGTCTCGCTCTCTCGCGGGATCTCTCGGTCGCTCCGCTGCATGAAGCGTTGAGCCGCGCTCCCGCGTCTTTATTCTAATTCGGTCGTCAACCCTACTCAGTCACATATGTAAATATATCAATTGTAGAAACACCAAAACAATTAAATAAATTGTATCAATATTATAAATCGCACTGTGCTTGTTTTTATTAAAGGCAATAGAACACAAAAATAAAGCTACCGAAAACGCTCAGTAACTAAACATTTGGTGACCCCGACGTGATTGTGCTTAGGAAACTATTTTGACAAATTAAAAAATATTATTCGGTTTGTGATTTGTGCGCGAAATATTAGCATCTGTTGACATACATGCATACGCTGTTTTGCAGAGTGCTACAATCGCTCATACATATATTACCCCGTTATTTAGAAGCTGCACAGTGTGTCGTGAGCTAACAATAAATAAACGAACTAAAATAATACTTATGTTGCGAAAATGAATCCGTTTTTCGATTGTGCCTCTGCTGGAAGAAAAGAATTCCTGAGCCAAAAGTGCAGTTGTCCTTTTTGAAGACCTTAAAGGATTGCTGTCCTCCTTGAAAAAAGTGGAGAAATTTCCGGAGGCGATGATCCGTCGCGGATTTCAAGAGCGTACCCAAGGAGCTGCCCGAGCTGGATGTTTCAGAACTCAGGAGCGATCTGCGCGTCAACTTCAACGATGCGCGGTGGGAGGCACGATTCATCCTGGACCAGGAGACTATGCCGCGATCCAGCTTGTTGCCGGCGAGTTCAACGCTGATCAACGGTACTGCTGCCACCAATTTTGATGCGTCGTTCGGCAGATCTTTCCAGCTTTGCCGCCACTAACACTTCCCACTTTTAGTGGAGGTTATGCGGAGTGGCTTGAATTTCAGTCACTATTCTCGACCATGGTGGACACATTTCCATTTATAAGTCGGGTCGAGAAGCTTCAACGGTTACGGTCCTGCCTTCGTGAATCTGCCTTGGAGACTGTTCGATCGTTGGAGCTCACGGACAAATATTATGACGACGCATTTGAGCTTCTAAAATAAAGGTTTAGTAATCGCGAGCTTATTTTTCAAGCTCATGTTAATGAGGTAATGCATCTGAGGGCCGTAGAATCCGCATCGGCGACTAGGCTTTGCGAGCTTTCGGTCAAATTTAATTCACATATGCGAGCCCTGTCAAGCAAGCAGGCACAACGAAGCAGATTTCTACCTACATCATAATCCAAGTGCTGTTGCAGAAGGTTGATGATGCCACGCAGTCTAAGTGGAAGGAAATGCAAGCTGACTCGGATTCCTTGGATTCCATCCCAACGTGGGAGTCCATCGCCAGTTTACTTGAACAAAGATGCCGGACTTTGGAGAGCATGGATTCGCAGACGACATCACGTGCACCTAACTTTGCGGTAGGACGACGTAGACCCTTTCATCCAGGTTACTCTGCATTTGTGATCACAAACTTTTCCGCATGCATGATCTCACTTGATAAACTCCTGTCCAAGGTTTTTAAGCTTGTCGCCTGAGGATCGTTTATGCCGTAAGTGCCTTGGATCTGGGCACCTATCTCGGCATTGCAATGCGTCAAGCTGCCGTGCGTGTGGACGCTGACATCATAGTCTGCTGCATTTTGGTGGCAATTCGTCAGCTCAAGGCCAACACCCCTCTCCCGAGGTTTCCACATCTAGCGATGCTGTTTTTGGTTCAGCGTCCGCCACCGTCAATTCTCTCGTCGCTAAGCATCGTTTTGACGATGGGGTGTTGCTAGCCACTGCCAATATTCTGGTTAGGAACCGCTCCGGAGTTCTACTGCGCTTCCGAGTGCAGCTCGGACCAGCTGCAGCTGCGGAAGATAAGGTCTCCGGTGACTGAATTCGGTATAAGAGGCGCAGGGTTCTCTACAGATGTGTCTTCTGTGCAATCCCAATGCTCTGACTACTCTGCGCTATTAACTGCGATCGTATCCTCCAACATCACTGACCTTTAGCCCAATTGTGCATTGGACGTCAGCTCTTGGACAATTCCCGCCAATATAGAGATAGCGGATCCTCATTTTCACCAGCCTCAGCCAGTGGATTTGCTAATTGGAGCTGGATTATTTTACGAGCTGCTTTGTGTGGGGAAAATTTATCTGTTTCCTGGTTTGCCCTCCATCCAAAATACTCGGCTCGGTTAGATTGTTTGTGGAGGCGGAGGCCCTGACGATTGTAAGGTACTCATGGCAGCTGAGCAGTCAGAGTTCAGCCTCAGAAGGAGTCGGTGAAGGTCTCCACTTTCAGTTTCATCGCAGTTTTGTTTCCAAGCCAAAGAAGAAGCGCCTCAGCAAGGTGCTCAACGAGAAGGATAAATATTACAGACACCGTCTGTAGCGTCCGTCAGAAGCGTCTGGCCGGGATCTGCACAGTGGTGGCTAGTGTGATCTGTCATATATTACCCAGTGTGGATGCGAAGCCGCTGTTTGACTTTGGCAGCGAAATGGCTACCGAGATGCCATCGCCCAGCTGCAGCGAGGGTGACGGTGCCATGTGGTCTTTTCCAGGCTTCGGTATCATTATAATGATGGATTTCTTCCCCTTTTTTGGGAAATAGCCAAGATTAATGATACCATTAAATAGTTTGCAGACGACCTCTATAGCGCATTTTGGAAGTTCGATCAGCATCTTTGGCGTCAGTAAATCACCACCGGGAGCCTATTTTGGTTTTAGCTCTCTTTGACTGAGCTTTTTCCGAAATGAGCCGAAATGAGAGTGCAGTTGACTGAGGGGTACCCTATGGCTGGCAGAAGGAATTAATTTGAGGCAGGGTTTGGCTGGAAGACACTTTCGAGATGTGTAGCGAATGTTTCAGCTCGGTCTTCGTCGCTGCGAGCCCAGCATCCCGAAGAGTTTCTTATCGGGGTGGTCGTTTCGATTTGGGGGCTGAGATTTGGGTGGCCCCTCCACAGAGGGGCCTTTGTGCTTGTTGGTGAAAGATTCTGGATGTAACTCAGCTGTGCGTTTTCTTCCTGTTGCTAAAGAGCCTGGTCGAGTGATCGTTTTTTGTCACCGCAAAATCAATAAGGTTTGGGAGCTTGCGAATGAATGAAATAAGCTCCATCATACTTTGTTGCATGGTAAGTATCATGGTTTCCGTTTTGCTGTGTGGCTGTTCTGGGGCCTGTTGAGCGCTGTGTGAGTTAGGCTGATTTGGACTTTCTATTCCAGATCGTAGAGCATCGGCATAGGAGAAGTCGTTGGTGGTATTTAGGGGACCGAATGAGGACCTCGCAGCTTTGGCGAAGAAGACGTCTGGCGTAGTTTTTGATGCAATGTACACATTCCGTGGGTTTTGGTTGCGCGTTGAGGTCACTTGACGCATGCGACTCTTCAACTCCTTGTACACCATACATCCTATATAGTTTCCCGTATGGTTGCCTCCGCAGTTTGCACATTTCTTCGCGGTACTGCCCTTGTTTGTAATGCAGTAAGTGGAGTTGTGGGTGTCCCCGCAGACTACACAGACAGCCCGAAGGGTGCAGTATGACCTAGTGTGTCCATACTCTTGGCAGTTAGTGCATTGCACTGGACCGTTGCGTTTATGTGGCTCTTCAACTGTGATTCTCCGATGCAAAAGATATTGCAGCTTGTAGATTGGGTGGACTTCGTTCATCTTCAGCGATCTGCTTTCTGGCTCGAACTCGACCTTGAAGAGTGGTTGTGGCTATTTATCTTTATTTAGAATGTTAATAACGTTCTTGGCGGCGAAGCCTTTTTCCATAAGGGCGGTTTTTATTTCCGCGGCGGTAACATCGGGTTCGATTCCCTTTACTACCACTTGTAATACCTTGCTGTTTTTCAGCTGGTACGTTTAGCTGGTGGTAATAGCTTATCCGATCACTGTTCCCGATCAACGCCGCAATTCGGTTGACCAGGGCACTCGAGTTTTTCTCCCTGATATAGATTGGAGGAGGCTTGGGTTTTTTTGCGGTGTCTGGCGCTGGTTGGTTTTCGTCCACCTCCGTCGGTAGGTCAAATCTTTTACTTCTGGATCTGCCTGGTTCTTCGTCGATCTTCTGGACGCGATTAATTTTTGTGCGAAATTTATTGCCGCCATTGGAGGGTTTACTTTGCGGGCTCCATGAGCTTGCGCTTAAATTGGATGCCGTTTCTTTGGTTCACGGAACTTCTATGCTCGTTCTTTTGATCGTTGCTCAATGAGCTCATTGCGTGGCACTTATTTATTTAAAACAATGCACTAGTTTTTGTTTTAGCACATCACAACTGTTAGACAAAGCTTGTCTGTTGCTTTTAATAAATTGTGGTTAAGTGGCGTCTTTTCGCTTATATTAAGTTATCCCAGATTTTTTATTTTTATACCCTTGCAGAGGGTATTATAATTTTGGTCAAAAGTTTGCAACGCAGTGAAGGAGACATCTCCGACCCTATAAAGTATATATATTCTTGATCAGGATCACCTCCTGAGTCGATATAAGCATGTCTGTTTCTACGCAAACTAGTCTCTCAGTTTTAAAGCTATCGAGTTGAAACTTTGCACACATCCTTCTCTTCCTTGCAGGCAGTATATAAGTCGGAGCGGGATCGGCCGACTATATGCTATATCTGCCATATAACTGATTGATCGGAAATGCCATAACTTTGGTGTTTTTTAAGTTGGAGAGTTGGGACTTTCCACACATTTTATCTTTATACAAAATTTCATAAGGATCGGCCGACTATATCCTATAGCTGTCATAGAACGATCGAAACTGGCATAACTTTGGTGTTTTTTAAGTTAGAAAGATGGGATTTGGTACAGATTCTATTTTGGTCTATTTTATTTTCAAAACTATCTTATTTGTCGAATTTCATAGGGATCGGCCGACTACATCCTATAGCTGCCATATAACGGATTGATCGGAAATAGCATAACTTCGTTGTTTTTCAAGTTAGAAGGATGGGAGTTTCAATGGGGTTCCTTTTGGACAAAATAATTCGATATGCCAAATTTCACAAGGATCGGTGAACTATATACGATCGACGCTATATATCTAAAAGATGCGACCTAGAACACTCTTAACTGCAAGGGTATATAAACTTCGGCTCCGCCCGAAGTTAGCTTTCCTTTCTTGTTTTTTTTTGGGTTGCATGAGATATTCGGAAACTGAATTTTTCTCAGGTCCGGCACATGGGGTGGCAAGAGATATAAGCGGCTGCATAGTTGTCGCCTGAGTAGGCTGAAGATAATTCGCCACAAGCACATCACTAAAAGAGAATTTTTTACGCTTTGGAGACTCATTTATTAGGTGAAGACTACTAAACTGTGTATCGAGCGCACATTGTTGGTCATTGATTTTACGAAAACCACTAATCAACTCCTTGAATCCGCTTTTAGTTTGCCTCATGAACGATCTCATTTCGTCCTGAACAGCACGACAACCGTCACAGCAAAAGTGTAGACCAGACCTACGTGAGATTGCATCCGAAACTGAGGCCGTGAACCCGGCACACTTAGCGTGTAAAACGTTTTCACAAATCCAGCTGTGGATGGTAGGCTGGGAATACTAGATTGTCTTATTACAAGACTTCAACGCACAGACCAAATTAAATTCCATAATTATTAAATTGTTTAAAAAATTAATTTTTAAAAATTTTTGGAAGGAAAATTAACCAAATTATTATTTTACCTCTAAATATATCATTGCATACGCGAAGCGATACGGATCTTGGATCATCGATGCGAAATTGCAATTTGTTTATTTGTTTTTTATTTTTTATGTGAATAGAAATAAACAGCGATTGTTTATGGAAAGCTTATTCCAAATTTTATGAAATCACTGTGCGCACAAAAAAACACGTCCGTTCACTTTGAGATAAATAGAGGAAGAAGGCGTAGGCATCTAGGATAAATTTAATATCCATATTAGCTCTGTGTAAGCGTAGAATATCTCTATTATAAGCATTGAGCAGTAAGTCGTAAAATTGTCTGCGAAGAAAAATTTGTGGCTTTTTCTAGCTTGAACGTAAGGGAATGGTCCTTAAAGTTTCCTTAATTTTTTTATACAAAGAACATAAAAATGTTCTTCAACATTTACGACGTTTTCTTTCATCGGATGCAAAACAAGCGTTTCAAGCTTAGGGGTCATGCATTTTGTGCATGAATCCATTAAGCCAAACTCGGTCGAAAGCTTGAGATATGTCGAGAAAAATAGACCTACAGTATTTTCGCGGTTCGAAGGCTGAGCGTATTTCGGATGTTAATTTGTTCACTTGCTCGATGGTTCCGACTTCGGAAGCCAAATTGGAGTGCCTGGATAATTTTGCAAGCTTCCAGATGTGGTATTAATCGAGTTAGCAAGCATTTTTTGAACAATTTAGACAAACAAGACAGATGGCCATGTGGTCTTTTCCAGGCTTCGGTATCATTATAATGATGGATTTCTTCCACTTTTTTGGGAAATAGCCAAGATTAATGATACCATTAAATAGTTTGCAGACGACCTCTATAGCGCATTTTGGAAGTTCGATCAGCATTTTTGGTGTCAGTAAGTCACCACCGGGAGCCTTTTTTGGTTTTAGCCCTCTTATGACTTTTTCGATTTCGTTCGGCCGAAATGAGGGTGCAGTTGACTCTGGCTGAATGGCAGAAGGAATGAATTTGAGGCAGGGTTTGGCTGGAAGACACTTTCGAGATGTGTAGCGGGTTTCTCAGCTCGGTCTTCGTCGAGCCCAGCATCCCGAAGAGTTTCTTATCGGGGTGGTCGTTTCGATTGGGGCGCTGAGATTTGGGAGATCTGGTGATCTGCTGTTTTGCCGCCTAATTGGTAGGCGATTGGTCTGATGATAAGTCCGGGACTGCTTTGGCACTTATTAGATTGCAAGGTAGGTTTTTTTGTAACCGGAAAATCAATAAGCTCTGGGAGCTTGCGTGGGTCGGTTGGCCAGTATGTGGAACTTCCAGGGGAAACATAGTCCAGTTTATTTCACACATTTATAATTGCATTGTACAATTGTCTTCCTCTGCGAGTCACTAGACGTGATCCAGAGTGCGTGTGTTTGGCGTTGTAGTCTCCTGCGGCTATAAATCGATCCCCAAGTGAATTGTAGAAGTCCATAAATTGTCCTTCCGAGATTGAGAAACGAGGAGGGCAGTAAACGGCAGCGATTGATTATATAGATTATATAGCCTTTTATTTGAAAATTGTATTTGCTTGTAAGATGCGTTTCCACCAGTAGCATAATGTCAATATGGTTATCGATCAAGAATCGTGACAATTCTAGTTTATGCCGTGAGACACCATTGGCGTTCCAAATTGATATTCATAGAGTCTGCATAGATTATTTAGACTGTTGTGCAACGAGCCGCTGTATTACCATGTTCTGGTTATGAACAAGTGTTTGCATGGCCGTTTTCATGAATGACATAAGCTCCATCATACTTTGTTGGAAGGTAAGCATCATAGTTTCCGTTTTGCTATGTGGCTGTTCTGGCGCCTGTTGAGCGCTATGTGAGTTAGGCTGATTTGGATTTTCCATTCCAGATCTTATAGCATCGGCATAGGAGAAACCGTTGGTGGTGTTTAGGACCTCCAAGCTTTGGCGAAGAAGACGTCTAGTGTAGCTTTTGATGCAATGTACACATTCTGTGGATTTTGGTTGCGCCTTGCGGTCACTTGACGCATGCGATTCTTCAACTTTTTGTACACCATACATCCTCTAGTTGGCCGTATGGTTTCCACATTTCTTCGCGGTACTGCCCTTGTTGCAGTGTGCAGTATGACCTATTGTGTCCATACTCTCGGCAGTTAGGGCATTGCACTGGACCGTTGCGTTTATGTGGCTCATCAACTGTGATTCTTCGTTGCAAAAGATATTGCAGCTTGTAGATTGGGTGGACTTCGTTTTTCTTCAGCGACATACTTTCTGGCTCGAGCTCGACCTTGGAGAGTGGTTGTATCTTTATTTAGAAAGTTAATAACGTTCTTGGCGGCGAAGCCCTGTTGTTTAAGGGCGGTTTTTATTTCCGCGGCGTTAACATGGGGTTCGATTCCCTTTACTACCACTTGTATGCCCTTGCTGCTTTTCAGCTGGTACGTGTAATCCGATCATTGTCCAAATATTTGGACACGATACGGAAGTGCTCTTTAGTCTTAGTTTGCACCTTTATTTCGTGGATGTTTCCTTTGATAAGCGGGACAACATGAAAGTTGTCACCGTTTCCGATCAACGCCGCAATTCGATTGACCAAGGCACTCGAGTTTTTCTCCCTGATATAGATTTGAGGAGGCTTGCTTTTTTTTGTGGTGTCTGGCGCTGGTTGGTTTTCGTTAATCGCCGCCAGTAGGGCAAATCTGTTACTACTGGATCTTTCTGGTTCTTCGTCGATCTTCTGGGTGCGGTTAATTTTTGTTTTATTGCCTGCCGGATTACTCTGCGGGATAAGCTTGCGCCTAAATTGGCATTTTCCGAAGTTGTTGTTTTTGTACTCGCTGTAATCGTTGATGTCGCGGTATTTTGAGTTGCAGTGGATGTCGCTGTGGTTGCAGAAGTTGCAGCACTGCTTGTTGTTGGTGCGAAATTTGGTTCCGCCATTGGAGGGGGGGTTTTACAAAGCGAACTCCATGACGCGGGAGTCGGAGTGAGCAGAGCGGGTGAGCAATACCTTGCCCTATGGCTTTCAGCGTTCAGTAGAGCCGGCTTGCTCTTAACCGCCGATTTTTCCATTTCGATATCGCGGGTTAAGAGTAGATGCCGTTTCTTTGGTTCACAGAGCTTCTACGCTTGTTCTTTTGATCGTTGCTCAATGAGCTCATTGCGTGGCATTTATTTATTTAAAACAATGCACTAGTTTTAAAGTGTTAAAAAAAAGCTTGTCTATTGCTTTTAATACATTGTGGTTAATTGGCGTCTTTTCGGTTATATTGGGTTACCCCAGATTTTTTTTTTGTGTTTCAATTTTCCCGGAGCTCAGGCAAAGCCCGTCCGCTCAGTTCGGTAATTAATTGCCAAAATAAATTAATAATTTACAAAAATTCCATCGTGGTGACTGCAGATTATTTTGTATTCAATAGCTACAGCATTCCTCAGCTCATTTTCGGAAAATATCCAATCAATTTGCGATAAATGTTTTGTAGTTGCAATATTATTGATTGAGCTAAAATTATGTTCTCTTAAAGCCTCTTCAAATTGATCAGTGCTTCTGGATCTGGATATATTAAAACCTCCTAATATTACAAATTTGCTATTATTTTCTAATCTGCGTTTCTACCATTCTTTCTACATCCGCCATAACTTCATTTCGAAATTGTGTTACAACAATACAAGTACAACTACAATAAAAGTTGTATTACGATATTTAAAAGCTACGGATTGATATATGGTTCTACGATTTAAAGACTTATTTGTCTCAAACAAAAACATTACATTTTAAGAAATGTTTTGCTTGAAATTAATATTTATTCCATTTTTCCCAAAACCATTTAATCGATTGCTATCAATTTTTATTATAGTGTCGAAATCTTGCAAAGAGAAATCTTCGCTGGGAAGAGCTCAGTTTCGACAAAACTAAGAAAATTTGCAGAACAAATAATAGGGTCGTTAAAAATATTTTCGTGGTGGCTTCGAAGCGACTCAACATTATGGTAAAATAGTCAGTTTGCTTCGTTTCTGTTAACCACAAGATCGAAATGCGTAGTCAAGAACTTTTCCTCTCTTATATTTTTCAGTTCGGCTTAGACATTTAGAGCTCCAAATCTTGTTGGAGGTAGTGGCTCTACTGCATTCAACATATAGCGAAGCTCGTTCAATGCCTCTTTTAAGATGCACGGCGATTTTGCTACATGTTGCTCCGTGGCTTTTATGGAGTGTAATAGCCTCAGCAGGAAATTGTTTTCTGTCAACAGAAGTATGCTCTAATCTTCCACACTGAAAAACTCGAGAGGCTTTTACTATCGGAGTTCATTCGGGATCTGGACAGTTTTGAACTTTTGATCTGGCGGTTGCACCAACCATATGCTCGAAAAAATTAATCCAAAGTCGCGTTATTAAATTTGAGCAGTTTTCACTGTATCAACTGCAGTGGAAACCAACTCTTCCGCCCAAATTCGCGCTAATTTAATGGAATTGAAATGGTTTACTTCTTCGTTAGAAGAAAAGAAATGAATGGCATCATCTGGAACTTCGCTGGGTGAAACAACTCTTTGTTTTAGGAGCTCTATGTCTGCAATTGTCATAAAAGCCTCAGATAAATTATTTACGGCTTGTGCAAATGCATGATCGCCTCTTTGGTGCATTATATATGTAAGCTCCAAGTTCTTGAAGTTGCTCCATAGGCTGCCTGCTAAAACGCTATAAGGATTATTCGTCCTATCCAACTGTCTCCAACTGGGGAAAGCTGCTTTAGGTCTCCAAAAACTATAATTGATTTTCCTCCAAAACATACGTCTGGGCATCGGAAAATTTGACGAACCCTTTGGTCCAAAAATTAAAGAATTTTTGAGCCGACCATGGAAATTTCATCAATTATAATTATTTGGAGATCTATCAATTTGCAATGAATTGTATTTAATCTATCATTGCTTAAAAGTGTTAAAGGACCTGAGGCCTGATTAATTGGAAGAGAAAACACAGAATGAAAAGATAATCCTCCAATTCCAAAAGCAGCTTTTCCAGTTGGAGCACATAATAACACATTTGTCGAACCCGTAGCACCAGGAAGCCTATTGGCTTGCCAAGTCGCAGACTGATATATGGTTGAAATCAGTCTGCTTTTCCCAACACCGGCCCCTCCACCAACATATTCGTAACATATATTTTTACGAACAACATTAAGCATTACATGTGCATTGTGGTGTATGCACACATGAGTTTTTATTACACAACATATATATTGAGCGGCAACACTTTGTACATAACAATGTACAATAACCTTGTACTCAGCGACAGCGTGCCAAATGCCCAAATACATTTCAAGTGCATACGTAATATGATATGCAATTGCATTCACCATTTAGAACCGAGTCAGCATGGTTCTCACGCTGACCACATCTGCCCGTTTCTACATACTGTAACTTTATTTATATATAAAACGGCGGCTCTGCCGCTACGCCGACAGCTAGCAAGCCTTAGTGTATGAAAGCCATAATTCATTCGAATAAAGACATATAACAATATTAACAGCAGCAAACACATTAGTAGTCCAACAAGAAAACCTGCCCTGCGCAAGATGACCGATAAGATGAACCCACCAACCCACCAACATGCGATGATAACGGTGTGAGGAGATTAGATCTCCCACACACCAAGACAGGTGGCAAGAGGGGCAACAGCGGGGGGTGGACATGCAAGTCAGCACTGCAGCGTCGGACGGGCCAGCGCTGCGGTGTTTAGAGATACGGAAGGAGAGAAAGGTGTCAAGGGAGAAATGCGTCGAGCACAGACGGCATGCGGGGGCGGCAGACGCAGACGGCATGCGGGGGCAGCAGCGGGGGCAAGAGGAACCAGCACGGCGTCGCGCACGGAAGACGGCGAAAAGAGGAGTCACCGTGGAAAGTAACGGTCCCGGCCGGGCCTCCGCGGCCGCGCTCGAAGGTCATAGGAAGCAGCGGGGGCGGCGGGGAAAGAAGCGGCCGGCGATTGCGCAGCTGTGTTTACAAAATGCACAAAAACACAGAAATGCATTTGGAATGTCCAGGGGGGGATCGCGGGGCATCGGGACGAAGTCCGATGACCGGCACAAAAATATTGCGGATCGGTGGCCCGAGCGGGGCCATCGGGGGAGGGTCAACAAAGAAAGCCCGCCGATAGAAAGACGGCGGGATGGGAGAAAGCTAACGGAGAAAGTGAAGGAGCGGAGGATTAACGGCAGGAAGTAGATTCGCAAGGATTAACGGGCGCCTCTGGCACTATGAGCGGCCTTTGGCCTGGCCCTTGGAGCGAATCGGGGCCGAGTCTTCTAGGGAAGCTGGGAGAGTGAATGAAAGACCCCCCGTGGGTAAGTCTGGAATTCAAGTTGGAAAGCTTCCTTGAAGAGTTAGGAGTACAGGCTGAAGGACCCCCCGTGGGTAAGTCCGACAGTCCTTAGTGCGGGCGATTAAAGCGAGTGAGCAAGGACATTCGAAAATAGCTTAAGGACCCCCTGTGGGTAAGTCCGGCGGCGGTACGCGCATCAAATCGAGCAAGGAGTCAGGGAAAAAGGATCAAGGATCCGCGGCAAAGCTGAGGCCCAGGGTAAAAGAGTCGGGTGGAGTTATTCCCGGACACAACAGGTATCCTGGTGTAGTGGCGGCAACAACGGATCAGCCTGGCGTACGCCTTGTCTGCTCCTGACCGTTCGATCCAGGTGTGATCCTGTAACGCGAGGGATAGCCAACCCGGGAACTCAAGCCCATTTGTGAAACCAGGCAGGGACACCCCGGGAAGTCAAAAGAATCCTGATCCAGGCGCTGGAGCGTATGCACAGCAAAACCACCTGGAGTCAAAGGAGACGCGACGCCCAAACCTCTGGCCTACCATAGATCCTGCGGGGCGTATGCACGCAGGTGTTTGGAGGCGAGTGGCGAACGCGACCGGGGGCGTGTCCTGTAGGGTAGGAAGGCCCTTCGTGCCCTGATCCGGCCGCTAAGCAGCGAGGAGCGTATCCTGCCCGGCGTATGCCTGGGAGGTGAGCCACTCGGTCTGTTAACACGGATTAGGTGCCGGCCACGGCGAAAGGGCGAGTCCAGGCAAGCCAAGGGTTCCGAGATCCACGGCATCCCCAAACGGAGGAACAGCAGCAGAAGAGCAGCGACGACGAGGGAGCAGCGGCAGCGGCATAGCAGCGACGACGAGGGAGCAGCGGTAGCAGCATAGCAGCAACGACGAGGGAGCAGCGGCAACCGTAGCGCAGCGACGACGAGGGAGCAGCAGCGACGGACAGGCAGCGGCAGCAGAAGACATCAACAACACAGGCCCCGCAACCAGAGTCCGTGAGTCCGAACGAAAGGAACCGAGAGCCGTTTCGGCGCCAGGCACCAAGACCGCACGACCTGCCGGGCGCAAGCTTTGGGAGGGCGTGCGTATTGGCACCAACCCGGAGCGGGGATCGGGGATCGACGGGAGGACGAGCGGTCGGTCGGCTGAGCCAGACAGCCGGTGAGATTCCTTTTATTGCTTTGTAAACTATTTACAATAAAGGGGATTTATTTATAAAGAAGCTTTAACGTGTTATTTCTGGGCTCGGGCAATCACGTCGAACTATAAATTCGGTGGAACGTACCCTCAAACTCTGTGAGCTAGCCGCGGCATTTGTTGCGAGCAAAACATAGAAAAACAGTTCGTTACACCTGGCGCCCAAACTACGTGATTGCTTAAGAGTCTAGGAGTAACACAGCTTCAAGATGGGGAGGAAGAATTGGATCTACGCGCTTCGCAAAGAGGAGTTGTGCGAAGTGTGCAGAGAGCTCGGTCTCGCGGCGGATGGAACCGTGGAGACCATGAGGGCACTGGTGGCAAGATGGGTCGATGAAACGAAGGAAGAGGAAGTAATGGTGGTCGCGCGGGGATTCGAGGAGAAGTTCGCGCAGAGGACCACGCCGAGGCAGACAGCGGTGAGCGAATCGGAAAAGCTCATCCAAAGTCTGGCAGTCCCAGAAATGAAGACCATGAGGAGCATGGAGCCACAAGTGCGGAAGCCAGTCCCGGTACAGGTGGACTATGCGAAGGTGGCGAGGCAAGTACGAGAGTGGTCGTTCCGTTTCGATGGAACAGGGGATCCTCTCGAATTCGTGGACCGAGTAGCATGGTCTGCCAAAACGTACGGGATGGATATAAACACTATCCCGCGAGCGATGCCCGAACTACTCCAGGGCAGAGCGCAAAAATGGTTCCTGATGAACGACGAGGAGTGGCTCACATGGAAGGAGTTCAGAAGGAGCTTCGAGGCCTTTTTCCTGCCAAAAGGATATTTCGAAAAACTGGCAGACCAGGTAAAGCAGCGGAAGCAACAGCGAGGAGAGCCTTTCAAAGAGTACATGGTGGACCTTCAGGCGCTAATGAAGCCGTTGGGAAAGTCGACAAAGGAGGTCATCGATAGGCTCGTGGAAAACTGCATGCCACGCATGAAAATGTTCATGCGACCCTACGCATGTGCATCACTCGAGGAGGTCAGGGGTCTAGCCGAAGAGTTCGAGGAGCTGGCTTTGGAAGAGGAGGTCTTCAATAGACAGTCCCCAGCGATAGACAGAAGATGGCCGAAGGAGGAGTTGCAGCATAAACCACCGGAGCAACAGAGCCATCCAGGACAGGGATGGGGGCAGAGATGGCAGCCCGAGGAGCATCGCCAAATGCCACAGCAACAGCAGCCGAGCCAGCAATGGGCAGGCCCAAGGCAACAACCGCCGAACCAACAATGGGCAGCAAACCCAATCCAAAGGCAGCCGAACATACAGCGGGCAGCGACGCCTGGGCACGTAGAAAACCCAGCACAGGCGTGCAACAGATGCGGAGGCATGGGCCATTGGGCCAGCGGGTGCAGGAACCCCAGAATGTTGTTCTGCAGGATGTGCGGCGCAGTGGGGGTAAGAAGCACGGAATGCTGCCAAAGAGCGGGAAACGTGCAGCGATCCCAGCCATAGAGAGGAAGGCGGAGATCGCGAGGTGCTGCCTCTCAGAGATAGTTGGAGGATTAACCGGAGACGATCAGCAATTGGCGGCGGTCATCAAGGTCGGAGGAGCAGAAGTGAGGGCCATGGTGGACACCGGGGCAACGGCTAGTTTCATTTCAGAAAAGCTAGCAGAGGACCCGGGAATCGCCGGAGAACGGAAAGCGACAAGAAGATTAGTAAAGTTGGCCAACGGGAGCCACATAGAAACTCAAATGGTACTCCTAACAACTGTAAGCTTTGGCAACAAGAAAAAGTATTTGAATATGATAGTGTTGCCGGGCATGGGAGACAGCGCGGTGCTTGGATGGGATTTCCTCGCAGAATTCGGCACAACAATCAACTGCGCAGGCCACCAAGTCACGATCCCGAGAAGAGAGAGATGGAGCGGATGCCTGGAGGATAGGCTGTCCATAGCCATAGCGGGACCCTCGGAGGAATGGGAGCGCGAACGGGACAAAAGGTTCATCGAAGAAGAGCTGGCGGCGTTCAGGAATCAGAAGGGTTGTTCAAACATAACCCAGCATAAAATCACAATGAAGGACGACATCCCAATTAAACAAAGATACTACCCAAAGAACCCCAAAATACAGGGGGAAATCAATGAAAAGGTGGAAGAGCTGCTGGAGAAGGGATGCATCGAACCTTCAAACAGCGCCTACAGCTCACCCATTGTCATGGTGAAGAAAAAGACGGGTCAGTGGAGGATGTGCGTAGACTTTCGGCAGATAAACGCAAAGTCAGTGAAGGATGCGTACCCGATGCCAAGGATAAATTTCATTTTGGAGCAATTGAGGGAGGCAAAATTTTTCAGCAGCCTCGACCTGAAGGACGGCTATTGGCAAATCCCACTTGAGGAAGAGAGCCGGAAATACACGGCCTTCACTGTACCAGGGAAAGGTCTGTACCAGTGGAAGGTGATGCCGTTCGGACTACACTCGGCTTCGGCAACTTTTCAAAGGGCTTTAGACCAGGTCATAGGCCCGGACATGGCTCCCCACGCATTCGCGTACCAGGACGATATAATAGTGATTGGGCGCACGAGGGAGGAGCACATGGAAAATTTAAGGGAAGTTTTCCGAAGACTGAAGGTGGCAAACTTAAGGATAAACACAGATAAGTGCCATTTCTTCAGGGAAGAGCTGTTGTACCTGGGCCACCGGATAACGAGTCAAGGAATTGGTATGGATCCGGGGAAAGTTGCAGCGATCACGGAATTGGAACCACCGACAAACGTGAAAGGAGTACGGCAGTTCATAGGGATGGCGTCGTGGTATCGACGGTTCGTTCCCGATTTCGCTGGGGTCGCGAAACCTTTGAACGATCTCCTGCGAAAGGGAACAAAGTGGGAATGGACTTCGAAACAACAAGAAGCGTTCGAGAAGCTAAAGTCACGTTTAGCAGAGGACCCGGTGCTGGCATGCCCAGACTTCACGAAGAAGTTTGTACTGCAAACGGACGCCAGCGATTACGGCGTAGGCGCAGTGCTGACGCAGGACACGGATGAGGGCGAGCGAGTGGTCGCTTACGCCAGCCGAACGCTAATAGGCGCGGAGAAAAATTACTCGGCAACAGAGAAAGAGTGTCTCGCGATAATATGGGCAATTCGGCAGATGAGGCCATATCTGGAGGGGTACCAGTTCGACGTGATAACGGATCACATGGCGCTGAAGTGGTTAAACAACATAGAGAGCCCACTTGGAAGGATCGCGAGATGGGTCTTCGAGCTGCAGCAATACGATTACGTAATCAGCTACAGGAAAGGCAAGCTGAACGTAGTCGCGGATGCACTTTCCCGCCAGCCGATCGTGGAGAAGCTGAGGAGTGCCACAGCAACCGAAGACGCGGAATGCGTTTGGATAGGCTCGCTGAAGAAGAAACTAAAGGAAAACCCACAGAAGCACCCGGAATACGTCGAGGAGGCAGGCCTGATTTACCGGCATGTTCCACACAGAGCCGGGAGCGAGGAAGTGGCATCGTGGAAATTATGTGTGCCAATGTGCATGAGGCAGCAGGTGCTGAAGGAGAACCACGACGCACCAACAGCAGGACATTTAGGCGGAAGAAAAACAATTGCGAAGGTAGCAGCAAGGTACTTCTGGCCAGGGATGCAGAGGGACGTGAGGAAATACGTCAGGAAATGCGAGACATGCCTGCGCTATAAACCGAGCCAGATGCAGGCCGCGGGGAAGATGTTAACACAAGTCCCAGAGGAGCCGTGGGCGACGGTATGTGCAGACTTCGTGGGACCGTTGCCGAGGTCCAAGCACGGGAACACCATGCTGCTAGTGATGATAGATAGGTTCTCAAAATGGACAGAAATGGTCCCAATCCGAAAAGCCACAACAGAGACGCTGCAGAAGGCAATTCGTGAAAGGATCATCGCTAGGTACGGGGTGCCGAAGGTAATGGTGACGGACAATGGTGTTCAATTCACCAGCCGAAGCTTCAAAAAATTCCTCGAGGAGCTCGGAGTCCGCCACCAGTTCACTGCACCATACACGCCTCAGGAAAACCCGACGGAAAGGGCAAACCGGACGGTGAAGACGATGATCGCCCAGTTTGCAGGAAAAGACCAAAGGACGTGGGACGAGCACTGGCCAGAATTGATGCTGGCGGTGAACTCGAGCGTGTCGGACTCCACGGGATACTCTCCGTGTTTCATAACCCAAGGCAGAGAGCCTAGAATGCCGAAAGCAATTTTCGACCAGGGGGCATTGGGGACAGGAGAAGCCCAAGCCACGCCCTCAGAAAATGCGGAAAAATTAAAAGAAGTGTTCGAGCTGGTGCGGAGAAACATGGAGCGCGCGGCGCAGGAGCAAGCTCGGCACTACAATCTGAGGAGGCGGGAGTGGAGCCCGAAGATCGGCGACATAGTGTGGGCGAAAGAACACCATCTATCTAAAGCGGCCGAAGGTTTTGCGGCGAAGCTAGCGCCGAGATACGACGGGCCGTATACAGTAACGAATTTCATTTCGCCGGTGATCGCCGTGCTACGTCACGGGATCACAAAGAAAGAGAGGAGAGCCCACATAAGCGAGCTAAAAGCCCAGGCGGAGGAATCGGCACCGAAGGCGTAGGATAGAAGTAAAAGGAGAGGGTACGATCACCAATAAAAAAAAACCGCATAGCACATATACAACCACGGATCTTGGAAGGTCCATAAATGCACCGCTAAATCATAGTGGATGAGTGTCACCAACCTAGTTAGCTACGGGATTGTTAATAACGGTCAGACGAATGCGTCCCGAAAGAGCAGTCCGTAAATGATGCACCAAAAGAATCGCAAGAACGGATCGGTACCAGGCGGCGGGCCTATAAAAGGCAGCAGCGGACACGGGCCGGCCTTTTTATACAAGTACACCATGGAAGCTAAGAAGTCATCCCAGCCGTCATCCCACGCCTCGCCAGTCGTCTCGTCAGACGAGAGCGACTTGGAAATCCTCGACTTGCCAGGTTGGGACGTCCGCCGGCTCCAATCAACGAGGAGGGTCCTCCGGGTGATGGTCCGGGGGGCCAATGGAGTCACGGCGATCCCGGTGGGAAAGGCCAGGACGGAGGAGGAGGACCACCGGCCGAGCCTGAACCTACAGGCGATGAGAAGGAGACGGAGGAGGAGCCAGGACCAGCGGAAGGCAGGCGCTACCCTGGCGCTGGCAAGGGCCAGGACTAGGTTGGCGGAGGAGATGGCCCGAGAGGCGACCCACCGGTGGAGAACGGAAGCAGCGGCAGGGCGTGCCGCAATGCTCCAAAGAGCGGCGCGCCAAAGGTGCCGGCAGAACAGGGCCACCCGGCGGGGCCGTTGGGCCAGGAAGGAGGCGCAGGACGCGCGGATAAGGAGAATGACGGGGCCACGGGAATGGCCAAGCCGGAAGTGGCAGCCGGCGAGGCCACCCACCCCGCACCCGCAGGAGCGGAAGGAGGAGGAGACAGAGGAGGAGCCGTGGACGAGAGGTCCATGGGTGTGGCCAGCCCCGAAGGTGAGGCCGGGGTTGGAGAGGCAAACCTCCTGCCCAGAGAAGAGGCCTCCGAGGCCGGTGCTCGAAAGAGCAAATTCCCAAGGAGACGGAGGAGCAGTGCCCGAGCAGAGCTGGCCGCCGGAGCTACGCAGGAAGGTGGAGGAAGAGGCCCGGAGGAGGAAGGGAAAGCCGGGCAGGTGGAGCGTAATCTGGCAGATCGGGCCAGAAAGTTTCCGGGTGCGCGGCGGCCAGACCGGGATACGCGTCACCCGGAAGCTATAAAATAATAAAAAAAAAGAGAAAACAGAAAATAAAATATATATCACAAATCGAAACACTCAAGGGAAAAAAGGGGGTAAGGGGAAGTCTAAAGGACACAAAAAAGTACATACATATTTTAAAAAAAAAAAAAAAGGAATATACATAAAAAAAAAAAAAGGAAAAAAAATGAAAAGAGAAAATATATAAGAAAAATATTTTTAAAAAAAAAGCAAAGAAAAAATGAAAAAAGAAAAATATTTAAAAAAAAAAAAAAAAAAAAAAAGCAGAGAAAAATATATAAGAAAAATGTTTAAAAAAAAAAAAAAGCGAAGAAAAAATGCATAAGAAAAATATTTAAAAAAAAAAAAAAGCGAAGAAAAAATACATAAGAAAAATATTTTAAAAAAAAAAGCAAAGAAAAAATATATAAGAAAAATATTTAAATAAAAGATGGAAAAAATATTTAAAAAAAAATATTATGAAAAAAAAGGAAACATATAAGAGTACATATATATAACTATATATACAAAAAAAAAGAAAAAAAAAGCGGTACTCGTAACAAAATAGGGATATGGAAGGGGAACGACCCTAAAGTCACCCGAAGAAGGGGGGAAGTGGATAAGGGTATCCACACACAAATATCCACACGCAAAAAAAAATCAATAAAAAAAAAAACAGAACAGAAATTTTGCGAAACAACACCAAACATGAAGCTGGAACCACGAAGCTTCTGTCGTTCCCGAAGAAGGGGGGAAGTGTGAGGAGATTAGATCTCCCACACACCAAGACAGGTGGCAAGAGGGGCAACAGCGGGGGGTGGACATGCAAGTCAGCACTGCAGCGTCGGACGGGCCAGCGCTGCGGTGTTTAGAGATACGGAAGGAGAGAAAGGTGTCAAGGGAGAAATGCGTCGAGCACAGACGGCATGCGGGGGCGGCAGACGCAGACGGCATGCGGGGGCAGCAGCGGGGGCAAGAGGAACCAGCACGGCGTCGCGCACGGAAGACGGCGAAAAGAGGAGTCACCGTGGAAAGTAACGGTCCCGGCCGGGCCTCCGCGGCCGCGCTCGAAGGTCATAGGAAGCAGCGGGGGCGGCGGGGAAAGAAGCGGCCGGCGATTGCGCTGCTGTGTTTACAAAATGCACAAAAACACAGAAATGCATTTGGAATGTCCAGGGGGGGATCGCGGGGCATCGGGACGAAGTCCGATGACCGGCACAAAAATATTGCGGATCGGTGGCCCGAGCGGGGCCATCGGGGGAGGGTCAACAAAGAAAGCCCGCCGATAGAAAGACGGCGGGATTGGAGAAAGCTAACGGAGAAAGTGAAGGAGCGGAGGATTAACGGCAGGAAGTAGATTCGCAAGGATTAACGGGCGCCTCTGGCACTATATAAGGAGGGCCCTTGGAGCGAATCGGGGCCGAGTCTTCTAGGGAAGCTGGGAGAGTGAATGAAAGACCCCCCGTGGGTAAGTCTGGAATTCAAGTTGGAAAGCTTCCTTGAAGAGTTAGGAGTACAGGCTGAAGGACCCCCCGTGGGTAAGTCCGACAGTCCTTAGTGCGGGCGATTAAAGCGAGTGAGCAAGGACATTCGAAAATAGCTTAAGGACCCCCTGTGGGTAAGTCCGGCGGCGGTACGCGCATCAAATCGAGCAAGGAGTCAGGGAAAAAGGATCAAGGATCCGCGGCAAAGCTGAGGCCCAGGGTAAAAGAGTCGGGTGGAGTTATTCCCGGACACAACAGGTATCCTGGTGTAGTGGCGGCAACAACGGATCAGCCTGGCGTACGCCTTGTCTGCTCCTGACCGTTCGATCCAGGTGTGATCCTGTAACGCGAGGGATAGCCAACCCGGGAACTCAAGCCCATTTGTGAAACCAGGCAGGGACACCCCGGGAAGTCAAAAGAATCCTGATCCAGGCGCTGGAGCGTATGCACAGCAAACCACCTGGAGTCAAAGGAGACGCGACGCCCAAACCTCTGGCCTACCATAGATCCTGCGGGGCGTATGCACGCAGGTGTTTGGAGGCGAGTGGCGAACGCGACCGGGGGCGTGTCCTGTAGGGTAGGAAGGCCCTTCGTGCCCTGATCCGGCCGCTAAGCAGCGAGGAGCGTATCCTGCCCGGCGTATGCCTGGGAGGTGAGCCACTCGGTCTGTTAACACGGATTAGGTGCCGGCCACGGCGAAAGGGCGAGTCCAGGCAAGCCAAGGGTTCCGAGATCCACGGCATCCCCAAACGGAGGAACAGCAGCAGAAGAGCAGCGACGACGAGGGAGCAGCGGCAGCGGCATAGCAGCGACGACGAGGGAGCAGCGGTAGCAGCATAGCAGCAACGACGAGGGAGCAGCGGCAACCGTAGCGCAGCGACGACGAGGGAGCAGCAGCGACGGACAGGCAGCGGCAGCAGAAGACATCAACAACACAGGCCCCGCAACCAGAGTCCGTGAGTCCGAACGAAAGGAACCGAGAGCCGTTTCGGCGCCAGGCACCAAGACCGCACGACCTGCCGGGCGCAAGCTTTGGGAGGGCGTGCGTATTGGCACCAACCCGGAGCGGGGATCGGGGATCGACGGGAGGACGAGCGGTCGGTCGGCTGAGCCAGACAGCCGGTGAGATTCCTTTTATTGCTTTGTAAACTATTTACAATAAAGGGGATTTATTTATAAAGAAGCTTTAACGTGTTATTTCTGGGCTCGGGCAATCACGTCGAACTATAAATTCGGTGGAACGTACCCTCAAACTCTGTGAGCTAGCCGCGGCATTTGTTGCGAGCAAAACATAGAAAAACAGTTCGTTACAACGGAGAACAAAAATAACTGAGTGAGTTAAGTGCAAGTTGAGTGGTCGACTGCACAAAAGTTGCAGGCCGAGCTTGATTTTTTAAAAACAATCCTCGCAGACAGACAACCAATTGTTGCAACTCACTCACATAAAATACAAAATATAAACAAGCCAATAAAAAAACTTTAACCACCGCCAGCGAAGAAGATACCGGAGCTGGTAAAGACGTGCCCAGCCGACTGCCCCGGACCACTCCACTCTGCAGCATGCAATTGCACATACCAGAAGCCCAAGACCAGTGCGAAGACCGGCACCGGCCCCGCCTAAGCCAATAGGCCCCGGACATCAGCGAGATTGGCAAACCGCCACTTTCGCCTACGAGGGAGCGTCAGTGAAGCCAACCGGCGATGACCAGCTGACGCAGATGATACAGGTCATCAACGTTCAAAAAAAGACCGGAGCATGCTTGCACTTATAGATAATATAAAATATAAATATAAACATATAGTACATATCATATAAGGCAAAAATTTTGTAAAAGCGTTTAGAAGTATAGCCCGTAAAGCTATGCGAAACAATAGGCAGGATAAATGTAAAAGACACAAAAAAAAAATGTATATAAGAAAGAATAGATGAGAAGTAATTCGATAGGTAAATTGAGTGAGGAAATGGTTGATAATTATATCTAAAATTATAATTTTACAAAAAAAAAAAAGACAATGGATATAGTTGACGTTAAGTCAGTGGATTCCACTGCTAACAAAATTTGTAAATATTATGCTATTAATAATTGTTGTCATAATGAGTGCCAATTGCTTTTAATGTTTGAAAAAAATATATGAGCCAAGCAAACGACTTGGATAAAATTTAAAAAAAAAAGAGAACAAAGCACAAACAACAAATATTAATGATGCAAAATATAAAAAAAAAATATAATATAATAAAATAACGACAATGAAATAAAATAAAGAAATATTGAAACAAAATATATATATATGTCCAAAAATATAATAATAATTGAAACTGATGACGAACCAGAATCAAAAGAAGTTATTGACCAACAAGGTTTGGAAGAGGAAGAAATAAATAATCTCACTATCCCAGCTATAGTAATGTTTGAATTGGACAATTTTGCAGATTCAGACAAGATTCCGAATTCAATTATAAATGACTTGTGCAAATATTTGAACATCAAAACATAACATCTACCGCACACCACCACCAGACAGTTGGGATAATCGAAAGAAGTCATAGAACTTTTACTGAATACATACGATCTTACATATCGGTTGATAAAACTGATTGGGACGTATGGGAATATTTTGTCTTTTGTTTTAACACGACCCCCTCTATGTCACATACTTATTGTCCATATGAGCTAGTATTCGGTAAAACGAGTATTTTACCGAAACATTTTAATAGCATAGATAGTGTAGAAGCACTATACATATAATATAGATGGCTATGGTAAGGAGAGTAAGTATAGATTAGAAGTAGCATATAAAAGAGCTAGAGTTATGTTAGAAGCAAATAAGAATAGAAATAAACTACTATACGATCATAAAGTACGGGATATAAATAGGATATAAATGTAACGGAAATAGGAGTTAGAGATAACATAGTGATAACAAATATTAAACACAAGAAACAAACTGTTCATAAGGATAGATTAAAAATCCTTATTTCATAAATTGCACTTAGTATGGCCATACTAAGACACACATTTTTTTTTTTTTTTTTATAGTAACAAGTTAAAGTTTTATTGAAGTAAGAGTATTTGAAAGTCAAAATAGGTGTTTACATTGTATTCTTTGTTTCAAAACCATAACTAAATATTAATTAAATCTGTGTTTAATCATATGTTACTTGTTTTGAGAAAATTTAAAGAAAAGTAAATCAAGTTAAGTTCAATTGAAGCCAGCAACAGAATTGTTAAACTTGAAAATATATAAACAATGTGCTATTAAAGGTAATTTTAAAGTGTTTAAGAGTTGTTAACAAGAAACCTTAATAAATTCTTGAAATGGATTATTAAGTGGACATAAGCTCGGAGAGATTAGACTCTTAGAGGTAGAAGGAATGATTGGAGAGGTGCATAAATCCGGTCACTTTACGTTTGGCACTTCCCTTCGAGGTACTCAGACCCGGTGAGGCGGATCTTGTACGCTGGTTTCGTTGCGATGACTTGGATTTCTGGGATCCAGATTTATAGGAGCAGGAAGCAGCCAGAAGCTGCTTCTTCCTAAGTTCCTCCTTCTTCTTCATGGCCATTAGTGACTGTTCATTCTTCCTGTTGGCTAGTGCCACTTTTATTTGACGCTGACGAAGGAAAGCCTTGCGCCGCTCCACAGTCAGGTGCTTCATCTCGATGTAACGCTTCTGGCAGATGGCCTTGGTCATTTCGATATCCTTGGCCAGTTTGGCGACCAGCTTCTCTTGACGTTCCTTGAATTTGGCAATGTGACGACTGTTGCACTGTTCACGCACTTCTCGCAGGACACATGGTGGCAGGCGAGAAGGAAGAGCTTCAATTTCTTGCGCGCATACAGTTCATAGCAGCGGTTGCAGTGGATCCATAGCTTATGCGCGTCCATGGTAGGTTGGTTGACCATGACGCAATCATCTGACTCGCCGGCAGGAGGCTTGCTTTGTTTAGAGGTATTTGACATCTCAAAATGTAATAAATTATACAAATTTGTCTGAATTTCTTGACGCTTCCACCTTTCAGTTTAAATTTGAATAACTGAACTAACATACATAGATAATAACATATATGTATATATATAAATATCTTTAATACATAAATATTTTTTATTCATTTCATTTTTTTTGTCGTTATTAAGTACAAATTCAAAAAAAAAAAACAATAAAATAAAAAAAATATATATATATATTATCTTTTTAAAAAATTTATAGATAATAAGAATTAAAATAACTCCATAAAATTGCGTTATTTTTCAAAAGGAGGGAGATGTGGTGTATGCACACATGAGTTTTTATTACCCAACATGTATATGTATATTGAGCGGCAACACTTTGTACATAACAATGTACTCAGCGACAGCGTGGCAAATGCCCAAACAAATGCCCATGGTTCCCACGCTGACCACATATATACATATGTGCATGCATAACTCTCCGCCCGTTTCTACACACTGTAACTTTACTTGTATATAAAATATATAAAACAGCTGCTCTGCCGCTGCGCCGACACCTAGCAAGCCTTTCTGTATGAAAACCATAATTCATTCAAATAAAGACATAGAACTGGACAAGTCACACGCTTTTAACTCTACGTGGCATCCAGTTCGTTACGGCATAGCCATAGGATTGGATGTCACAATTGATCTAACTTTACAGCATAATATTGTCTTTGCTTGTAGTTGAGGGATCGAGATAGCAAGCTTTGCTATTCATTATTGCAAACTAACTAGGGGAGTCTAATTAATTGAAGTTCGCCGTCTTCTTCAGGATTTTTCTTCTACATTAGGATTATTATCCCCCTTATCCTCTTGCAAATCTTCAAGAACTCTTTCTAACTCCATGTCATTAAACATACCATAGTTTCTTTTCATGATCTTAATAGATTTATGATAAGTGCTGAATGTGTTTTCAATGTCGTAAGATAGAAGTTCAGCTTCTTAATTTCGCCAAGAATAGAAGAGCATTAAATGCTCTCGGAAATATTCCGATGGTAAAGAGTTAATGCTTAAGCGAACCCATCTAAGAATCAGGGAATGCCCACGTTTTTTAAAGTAACCAGACCCGTCCATCAGTGGATAGTTTTACTCAGAAACTTCGTCGTCAACATCAACCTCCAAATCATTTGCTTCATCATAGTCCTCACTATGATTAACGGGCAGATCGTGTATTGCGCTTATGAAGCCTATACCAAGCTGCAAGATCTTCTAAACAAATTCCTTCCAGCTGCTCATGCCTTTGCACATATCGGTCAAGAATATTACGCTCAAAAATATCCACCGAGTTGTTTGGTAGTCGCTCTAATTTTTCATTTGAGCGAGCCAATCGAACTCATTTGTTTGGATGGCAATTGTTTATGAAAATTGTACCTTCACTTGCCTCCGACATATGCAGACCCAAAATATTGTATGATGCTTCTTGGGCCGATATTTCTGTAGCATTAATAAACTTGTTCCCTAGGTGCTGCAATTTCCTTTTAATAGAAATATTCCCATGTCTTATTTCTTTTATTTTTATACAAAGTTTTATGCTCTTCAACATTTACTTCGTTTTCTTCTATCGGATGCAAATCAAGCGTTTCGGGTATAGGAGGGTGAGGCATTTTAAATCGGAAAAACTCCTGTCCGGGTAACTCTCTTTGACAAGATGAACTGTGCTTATGACGTTGATACTGAATTGCTTCTTGTAATTCACGATCAACTCCATTTGTGGTAATAAATCTATCGATAAAGTTTATTAGTTGCTCGGTGTTTTCGGCCTCGTCGAGCTTAGGAGCACCAGCAAGCCAGTACGTGCCATGAGAATGAGATCCTCTGTGCTGAAGTTCGATTCTCCAATAAAAATGAGAAAGATTGAATTCCCTAAAAATTTCAATTTTGAACAATTTTATTATGTTGGGCTAAGCAGCCACCAGATAGGCTAATTAGAATATTGATAATTTTTTCACCTGCTCGGCATTTAATCTTCTTTTTTGACTCCCAGATTCGCATGCACTTTGTTGTCATTTTTGTAGCGCATGCGCTTTTGGGAGCTTTGGAAGAGCTTCTGCGCCAAAGCTGTTCTTCTTTTTGTTGTGTTTTGGGAGTTGTTATTGACGGGCCGCTATTTGTTTTATTGTGCGGAATTAGCTCAATAAATTGAATATAAACAATTTAATCTCGTCTTTAATTCGGTCGCTATCAAAAAGCTGATCGCTCAACATATTAACTGTCGCAACCTGTAATCGAAGTATCGAGACCATGTCACTGGATCAGATCGGATTACCCGAGCCTTTTAGGAGCTGGAAAGAGCTGCCGCTTCTCGACGTGATTGCCCGAGCCCAGAAATAACACGGAATGCTTCGTTTCAATCAAATCCCCTTTATTGTCTTTATGTACAAAAATAAGAGAATCTCACCGGCTGCTTGGCTCAGCCGACCGACCGCTCGCTCTCCCGTCGATCCCCGCTCCCCGCTCCGGGTTGGTGCCAATACACACGCCCTCCCAAAGCTTGCGCCCGGCAGGTCGTGTGGTCTTGGTGCCTGGCACCGAAACGGCTCACGGTTCCCTTCGTTCGGACTCACGGACTCTGGTTGCGGGGCCCTTGTTGTTGCTGCCGTCCTCCGCGCTGACCTTCTGCTGCCGCTGCTCGCCGTCGCCGCCGCTCCCTCGTCGTCGCTGCTCTTCTGACGCTGCTGCTCCTTTGTCGATGCTGGTGCTTCCTCGTTGTCGCCGTCGCTCCCTCGTCGTCGCCTCTGCTGTTGCTGCTCCTCCTTTCTGGGTGCCGTGGACCTTCGGAATCTTTGGCTCGCTGTGATTGCCCTTTCGCCGTGTCCGGCACCTAATCCGTGTTAACAGACCGAGTGGCTCACCTCCCAGGCATACGCCGGGCAGGATATGCTCCTCGCTGCTTAGCGGCCGGATCAGGGCACGAAGGCCCTACCTACCGCATAGGACACGCCCCCGGTCGCGTTCGCCACTCGCCTTCAAACACCTGCGTACCTACGCTCCGCAGGATCTATGGTAGGCCAGAGGTTTGGGCGTCGCGTCTCCTTTAACTCCAGGTGATACGCTGTGCATAAGCTCCAGAGCCTGGATCAGGATTCTACTGACTTTCCCGGGGTGTCCCTGCGTGGTTTTACTTGTGGGCTTGAGTTCCCGAGCTGGCTATCCCTCGCGTTACAGGATCTCACCTGGTTCGAACGGACAGGAGCAGGCAAGGCGTACACCAGGCTGATCCGTCGTTGCCGCTACTACACCAGGATACCTATTGTGTCTGGGAATAACTCCACCCGACTCGTTTACCCTTGGGCCTCAATTTTGCCGCGGATCCTTGATGTACTGTACTCCTAATTCCTCCAAGGAAACTTTCCTACTTGAATGTCAGACTTACCCACGGGGGGTCTTTCACTCAACTCTTCCAGCTTCCCTAGAAGACTCGGTGCCGATTTGCACCAGGGGCCCTCCTTATATAGTGCCAGAGGCGCCCGTTAATCCTTGCAAATCTACTTCCTGCCGTTAATCCTTTGCTCCTCTACTCTCTCCGTTAACTTTCTCCGATTCCCGCCGCATTTCTATCGGCGGGCTTTCTTTATTTGCCCCCTTCCCCCGTTTGCCTCGCTTGGGCCACCGATCCGTATTGTTATTGTGCAGGTCAATCGTCCAGATATCCCCGCGCTCTCCCCCTTTGGGCATTCCCAAAAGGCATTTCTGTGTTTTCTGCATTCTTCTAAACACAGCTGCCCAGTCCCGGTCGCTTCGTTCCCCGCCGTCCCCGCTCTCTCCTATAACATTCGAAAGCGGCGGCGGAGGCCCGTCCGGGACCGTTACGTTCTACGGTGATTCCTCCTTCTATCGTGCGCGACGCCGTGCTAGTTCCTCTTGCCCCCCGCTGCTGCCCAGCATGCCGTCCGTGATCGACGCATTTCTCCTTTTCCGTTCATTCTAAACATTCATTCTAAAAGCTGCCTGTTCCCCCCCTTTTTTTCTTTTCTTCCTTTCTCCTAAAGCCTACATTTCCCTACTATATGTATTTTTTTGTTTTCATTTTTATATTTTTTTCCTCTTCTTTTTGTTTTCTTTTTGTGTTCATTTTTTTCATCATTTTTTTCCAGTGTGTGTTCTTGTTTTTTTGTTTTCATTTTTATATTTTTTTCCTCTTCTTTTTGATTTTTTTTTTGTTCATTTTTTTTTCAGGTGTGTGTTTTTTTTTTGTTCATTTTGTTGGGCCAAGCAGCCACCAAAGAATTCATCTAAAATAATTATAATATGCTAAGCTGCAGCTGTTGTTAACAGCATGTTTCGTCTCTGTTTTGTCCCCAGTTTCGCATGCGCTTTATTGGCATTTGTAGCGTATGCGCTTTTGAGCCCAAAATAAATATTATTGAAACTATAATTTGAAACGCGTATAGTTATTCGGCTGCTATTAAAAACTATTAATAGCTCAATATTTGGAGACCCCGACGTGATTTCATCCCGGTTGATTATTGTGATCAACATTAAAAGTGCCAAGAAAACGCCCTTGATGTTGTTACAAGTTGCATTTTAATCGAATAATGGAGTCTGGAGCTGAGACTATTGGAGCTGCTGCCGCAAACCGGGAAAGGATGCTGCGGAGAAGAGCAGAGGTCACCTGCCAGGAGATGGAGGCGCTGCATCATAAAGTGAAGGCTGCGGCGCGGACTGAGGATTGTACTATTATGGCGCTTGAGTCAATGGAGAAGCGTTTGCGTGAGCGGTTCACCGCGCTTCAAGAAGAATTGGAGGAGCTTAATTTTAGCGAGATCGGGAGTGATCTGTATTGGAGATTCTCGCAGCTGGCGACTGATGTGGAAGTGGAAATTCAGGTGGAGGTTGCCAAGCGCTCCATGAGAATCGCTGCCCACTCCACACTTCTCGACGGTGCCAGTGTATCGCCAATGCCATACAAACCAGCCCCCTCCTTGCCACCGTTGCCGATGCCAACATTCAGCGGCGGCTATGCCGAGTGGCCGGATTTCTGCGCCCTATTTAGGACAACCATCGACAGTCACCCGCACTTGACCAAGATGGAGAAGCTCAGGTGGCTCATTTCCTGCCTGCGGGACTCAGCCCTGGAGACTGTGAGGGCGCTAGAGATTACCGACGCTAACTATGATGTTGCCCTTGACCTTTTGCGCAACCGTTTCAGCAACCGTCGGTTAATCTTCCAGGCTCACATCAACGAGATCCTGCAGCTAAGGGTGGTTGAGCCGGGATCCGTTGCTACTCTTCGGGAGTTATCCGACCGATTCAATGGACATATGCGGGCCCTCATGAGTTCCGGGAAGTCGGCCGAAATTCAAGGGTGCCTCCTCATCCAGATCCTCTTCCAAAAGCTGGACCCCGCTACAAAGGCCAAATGGGAAGACTCTCTGGCAGGAAGCACTGATGACAGCCTTCCATCTTGGGAGTCTATGGCACGATTCTTAGAGCAAAGGTGCCGGACTCTCGAAAGCGTTGACTTTGCTTTGGCGTATTCACCAGTTAACCAAGTAGGCCGAGGTAGATCGTCCAATAACCGATCCTCGTGCATGGTTATTAACGCCAGTCCTGTTCTATGCGCCCTGTGTGGTGTTTCGGCGCACGAGCTTCCAGCTTGTCCAAAGTTCAGTGCTTTGCCAATTGAGGAACGGTACGACGAAGTGCGGCGTCTGACTCGCTGTTTTGTTTGTCTGGAGGATGGCCATCTCGCTCGCGGATGCTCAGCTTCCCGCTGCTCGACGTGCAATCACCGTCATCATATTCTGTTGCACCCGCACGAGTCTCACGTCCCATCGGTGCAGTTGCTGGTGCGAACCCATCCCGCTCAATCAACCCTGTTATGAACCAGGATCGCAATGCTGAGCTTGTGCTCCTGCCAACAGCAAATGTACTCGTTCGTGGTCGATCTGGAGACTTCCTGCCTTGCCGAGCGTTACTGGATTCCGGTTCACAAGTACATCTCATCTCGTCGCGGCTGGCGAATGAACTTCAGCTTGGCCGCTCCAAATGCTCCACAACGGTGGCCGGTTTCGGCGGCGCTGGATTTGAAACAGATGGAGCATCGGTTAATGTGTGCTTGAAGTCCCGCCTTAGCACATATTCAGTGGAAATTGAGGCTGTTGTAGCTTCACATATAACGGACTATCAGCCTAGCCAGGACATAGATGCTTCGGGCTGGAAGATTCCTGGTAATATGGACCTAGCTGACCCCAACTTCCACAAAACGCAGCGAGTGGACCTGCTGATTGGAGCCGGCTTATTCTTTGACCTGTTGTCGGCTGGCCAACTCCAGTTAGGTCACGGGCTCCCAATTGCTCAGAACACTCGATTTGGCTGGGTGTTTTCTGGCCACGGTGGACTATCACGGGATGTGTCGGCGCTCTGTGGTAGGAAGGACAACCCATGGAACAACCTCTGCAATAATGTGACTGCTGCCCCTTCCGACATTGTTATTGAAGGCCCACCCTTCAATGGGGGGAGGATGTTGGGCCAAGCAGCCACCAAAGAATTCATCTAAAATAATTATAATATGCTAAGCTGCAGCTGTTGTTAACAGCATGTTTCGTCTCTGTTTTGTCCCCAGTTTCGCATGCGCTTTATTGGCATTTGTAGCGTATGCGCTTTGGGGAGCTTTAGTTGAGCTTCTGCGCAAGCTCTTGTTTTGGCGTTTGTTGTGATTTGGAGTTGATTGGAGCCGCATATATTAGGGTTAAATTGAGCCCAAAATAAATATTATTGAAACTATAATTTGAAACGCGTATAGTTATTCGGCTGCTATTAAAAACTATTAATAGCTCAACACATTTTTTTTTCATCATTTTTTTCCAGTGTGTGTTCTAGTTGTTTTTCTGTTTTTTTTTTAAATCTTTGATTTCAAATTTATCTTGTTTTGTTTATGTTTATACCTGCACCGACTTCTGTGGGCTTTCAACTCCCCTCTTTTCCTTCCTAGTGCCAGCGAGCCGTAGCGCAGCAATCACTGGCGACACAAAGTTCACCCCTGTGTGCGGCCCGCTAACTTTGCCGGGAATCCTTCGGCCGCCTTGGACAAATGGTGCTCTTTTGCCCACACTGTGCGGCCGATCTTCGGGCTCCTCTCCCGCCTCCTGAGGTTGTAGTGCCAAGCTTGCTCTCCTTGGCTCTCCATGGATTCCATGTCCTTTTGTCCATGTCCTTTTGTCCTTGCCTGCAAACTGGGCGATCATTGTCTTAACCGTCCAGTTTGCCCTTTCCGTAGGGTTTTCCTGTATGGTGCGTGTAAGGTGCGGTAAACTGATGGCAAACTCCGAGCTCCTCGAGAAATTTTTTGAAGCTCCTACTGGTGAACTGGACACCGTTATCTGTCACCATCACCTTTGGCACTCCCTATCTAGCGATGATCCTTTCGCCTTCTGAAGCGTCTCCGTTGTGGCTTTCCTCATTGGGACCATTTCTGTCCATTTTGAAAACCGATCGATCATCACTAATAGCATGGTGTTTCCATGCTTGGACCTTGGAAACGGTCCCACGAAGTCCGCACATACCGTCGCCCACGGCTTCTCTGGGATCTGTGTCAGAATTTTCCCTGCCGCCTGCAACTGGCTTGGTTTAGATTGCATGCATGTCTCGCACTTCCTGACATATTTCCTCACATCTCTTTGCATTCCTGGCCAGAAGTACCTTGCAGCTACTTTCACGATTGTTTTCCTTCCGACTAGATGTCCCGCTGTCGGTGCATCGTGGTTCTCCTTCAGCACCTGTTGCCTCATGTCCATCGGCACACACAGCTTCCATGATGCTACTTCCTCGCTCTCGGCTCTATGTGGAACATGCCGGTAAATCAGGCCTGCCTCCTCAACGTATTCCGGATATTTCTGTGGATTTTCCTTTATCTTCTTTTTCCGTGAGCCTATCCAAATGCATTCCATGTCTTCGATTGCTGTGGCACTCCTCAGCTTCTCTACTATCGGCTGGCGGGAAAGTGCATCCGCGACTACATTCAGCTTGCCTTTTCTGTAGCTGATAACGTAATCGTACTGTTGCAACTCGAAGACCCATCTCGCGATCCTTCCGAGTGGGCTCTCTATATTGTTCAACCATTTCAGCGACCCTCCAGGTATGGTCTCATCTGCCGAATTTCCCATATTATTGCTAGGCACTCTTTCTCCGTTGCCGAGTAATTCTTCTCCGCGCCTATTAGCGTACGACTGGCGTAAGCGACCACTCTCTCGCCCTCAAACGTGTCCTGCGTCAGTACTGCACCCACGCCGTAGTCGCTGGCATCTGTTTGCAGCACAAACTTCTTCGTGAAATCGGGGCATGCTAGCACTGGATTCCCTGCTAAACGCGACTTTAACTTCTTAAACGCCTCTTGATGTCTTGCCGTCCACTCCCACTTTGTTCCCTTTCGTAGGAGATCATTCAACGGCCTTGCGATCCCAGCGAAATCAGGGACGAATCGCCGATACCACGACGCCATCCCGATGAATTGCCGTACCCCTTTCACGTTTGTCGGTGGTTCCAATTCCGTGATCGCTGCAACCTTTCCAGGATCCATACCAATCCCCTGACTTGTTATCCGGTGGCCCAGGTACAACAGCTTTTACCTGAAGAAATGTCACTTGTCCATGTTTATCCTTAAGTTTTCCGCCTTCAGTCTTCGGAACACTTCCTTCAAATTTGCCATGTGCTCCTCCCTCGTGCGTCCGATCACTATAATGTCATCCTGGTACGCGAATGCGTGGGGATCCATGTCAGGGCCTATGACCTGGTCTAAGGCTCTTGTATTTTGGGGTTTTTTGGGTAATATCTTTGTTTTATTGGGATGTCGTCCTTCATCGTGATTTTATGCTGGGTTATGTTTGAACAACCCTTCTGATTTGTGAACGCCGCCAGCTCTTCTTCGTTGAACTTTTTGTCCCGCTCGCGCTCCCATTCCTCCGAGGGTCCAATTTTGGCCATGGACAGCCTATCCTCCAGGCATCCGCTCCATCTTTTTCTTTTCGGGATCGTGACTCGGTGGCCTGCGCAGTTGATTGTTGTGCCGAATTCTGCGAGGAAATCCCATCCAAGCACCGCGCTGTCTCCCATGCCTGGCAACACTAACATATTGAAATCCTTTTTCTTGTTGCCAAAGCTTACTGTTGTTAGGAGTACCATTTGAGTCTCTGTGTGGCTCCCTTTGGCCAACTTTACTAGTCTCCTTGTTGCTTTTCGTTCTCCGGCGATTCCCGGGTCCTCTGCTAGCTTTTCTGAAATGAAGCTAGCCGTTGCCCCGGTGTCTACTATGGCCCTCACTTCTGCACCTCCGACCTTGATGACTGCCGCTAATTGCTGATCGTCTTCGGTTAATCCTCCAACTAGTTCAGAGAGGCAGCACCTCGCGATCTCTGCCTTCCTCTCTATGGCTGAGATCGCTGCACGTTTCCCGCTCTTTGGCAGCATTCTGTGCTTCTCACCCCTACTGCGCCGCACATCCTGCAGAACAAAATTCTTTAGTTCCTGCACCCGCTGGCCCAATGGCCCATGCCTCCGCATCTGTTGCATGGCTTTGCTGGGTTTTCTACATGTCCCTGTCTAGGCGTCGCTGCCCACTGCATGTTCGGCTGCCTTTGACTTTGGTTTGCTGCCCATCGTTGACTCGGCTGCTGTTGCCTTGGGCCTGTCCATTGCTGGCTCGGCTGCTGTTGCTGTGGTATTTGGCGATGCTCCTCAGGCTGCCATCTCTGGCCCCACCCTTGTCCTTGGGGGCTCTGTTGCTCCGGTGGCTTCTGGTGCCGTTCTTTTTTGGCCACCCTCTGTTTGCCGTGGCGGCTTGCCTGTTAAACGCCTCTTCCTCCAAGGCCAGCTCCTAGAATTCATCGGCCAGACCCATCACCTCCTCGAGCGATGTGCATGCGTATGGCCTCATGAACATTTTCATGCGCGGCATGCAGTTCTCCAGTAGCCTTTCAATGACCTCCTTCGTTGACTTTCCTAATGGCTTCATTATCGTCTGAAGATCCACCATGTATTCTTTAAACGGTTCTCCTCGTTGCTGTTTCCGCTGCCGAACCTGGTCTGCTAGCTTCTCGAAGTATCCTTTTGGCAGGAAAAAGGCCTCGAAGCTCTTTCTGAACTCCTTCCATGTGGGCCACTCCTCATCGTTCCGCGGGATTGTGTTTATATCCATCCCGTATGTTTTGGCGGACCATGCTACTCGGTCCACGAACTCGAGAGGATCCCCTGTTCCGTCGAATTGGAACGACCACTCTCGGAATTGTTTCGCCACTTTCGCATAGTCCACCTGTACCGGGACTGGCTTCCGCACTTGTGGCTCCATGCTCCTCATGCTCTTCATTTCTGACTTTGCATGAGCTTTTCCGATTCGCTCACTGCTCTCTGCCTCGGCGTGGATCTCTGCGCGTATTTCTCCTCGAACCCCCGCGCGACCACCATCACTTCATCGCCCTTCGTCTCGTCGACCCACCTTGCTACCAGTGCCCTCATGATCCCAACGGTTCCATCCGCTGCGAGACCGAGCTCTCTGCACACTTCGCACAACTCCCCTTTGCGAAGCGCGTAGATGCAATTTTTCTTCCCCATCTTGAAGCTGTGTTACTCCTAGACTCTAAAGCAATCACGTAGTTTGGGCGCCAGGTGTAACGAACTGTTTTTGCTATATTTTGTTCGCAACAAATGCCGCGACTAGCTCACAGAGGTTGAGGGTACGTTCCACCGAATTTATAGATTCGACGTGATTGCCCGAGCCCAGAAATAACACGGAATGCTTCGTTTCAATCAAATCCCCTTTATTGAGCGCCCGGCAGGTCGTGTGGTCTTGGTGCCTGGCACCGAAACGGCTCACGGTTCCCTTCGTTTGGACTCACGGACTCTGGTTTCGGGGCCCGTGTTGTTGCTGCTGTCCTCCGTGCTGACCTTCTGCTGCCGCTGCTCGTCCGTCGCCGCCGCTCCCTCGTCGTCGCTGCTCTTCTGACGCTGCTGCTCCTTCGTCGATGCTGCTGCTTCCTCGTTGTCGCCGTCGCTCCCTCGTCGTCGCCTCTGCTGTTGCTGCTCCTCTTTTCTGGGTGCCGTGGACCTTCGAAATCTTTGGCTCGCTATGATTGCCCTTTCGCCGTGGCCGGCACCTAATCCGTGTTAACAGACCGAGTGGCTCACCTCCCAGGCATACGCCGAGTAGGATATGCTCCTCGCTGCTTAGCGGCCGGATGAGGGCACGAAGGTCCTACCTACCGCACAGGACACGCCCCCGGTCGCGTTCGCCACTCGCCTTCAAACACCTGCGTACCTACGCTCCGCAGGATCTATGGTAGGCCAGAGGTTTGGGCGACGCATCTCCTTTAACTCCAGGTGATACGCTGTGCATAAGCTCCAGAGCCTAGATCAGGATTCTACTGTCTTTCCCGGGGTGTCCCTGCGTGGTTTTACTTGTGGGCTTGAGTTCCCGAGCTGGCTATCCCTCGCGTTACAGGATCTCACCTGGTTCGAACGGACAGGAGCAGGCAAGGCGTACACCAGGCTGATCCGTCGTTCCCGCTACTACACCAGGATACCTGTTGTGTCCGGGAATAACTCCACCCGACTCGTTTACCCTTGGGCCTCAGTTTTGCTGTGGATCCTTGATCCTTTCCCCTTGCTCCTTGCTTGACTCGCGTACCGCCGCCGGACTTACCCACAAGGGGTCCTTCAGCCTGTACTCCTAATTCCTCCAAGGAAACTTTCCTACTTGAATGTCAGACTTACCCACGGGGGGTCTTTCACTCAACTCTTCCAGCTTCCCTAGAAGACTCGGTGCCGATTTGCTCCAGGGGCCCTCCTTATATAGTGCCAGAGGCGCCCGTTAATCCTTGCAAATCTACTTCCTGCCGTTAATCCTCAGCTCATTTACTTTCCCCGTTGGCTTTCTCCAATCGCGCCGTCTTTCTATCGGCGGGCTTTCTTTATTGTCCCTCCCCCGATTGCCCTGCTTGGGCATCCGATCCGCATTACTTTTGTGCCGGTCATCGGACTTCGTCCAGATACCGCGCGACCCCCCTCTGGTCATTACAAATGCATTTCTGTGTTTTGTGCATTTTCTAAACACAGCTGCGCAGTCGCCGGCCGCTTCGTTCCCCGCCGTCCCCGCTGTTTCCTATGACCTTCGAATGCGGCCGCGGAGGCCCGGCCGGGACCATTACATTCCACGGTGATTCCTCTTTCGCCTTCTTCCGTGCGCGCCGCCGTGCCGGCTCCCCCGCCCCCGCTGCTGCCCCCGCATGCCGTCTGCCCTTGAAGCCTTTTCCTTCTTCCGTATTTCTAAACACAGCCGCGCTGGCCCATCCGACGCCGCCGCGCTATCTTGCTTTTTCTCTCCCCCTCCGCTGCTGCCCCTCTTGTCACTTGTCTTGGCGTGTGGGAGATCTAATCTCCTCACAATGTGGATGAGAATTCGTTGTAGGCAACCCTACAAGTCCTACATTGCCCTTTTTGTTTTTTTTTACGCCCAAGGCAGTTCATTTAGAAGTAGTTTCGGATTTGTCAACTTATTCCTTTTTTTTGTCATTTCAAAGGTTCCCTGGGCGCGAGTTTGACCGCAGGTGTTGCAGACCGTCCTCGTTGGAGTCGAGGCCGTCTTGAACTCGAGTGCCCCTGTCAAGGCGTTGACTCCTGGACACTTGATGACAGGCGGGCCGCTCATCGCCCCACCAGCGCCGCGAACTCCGAACCAGCAGGTTCTAACGTGCTTGCGGCATGTGTCATCAATCAAGCAAATGTTTTGGCAGCGATGATCCCGGGAGTACGTCTTGGGCTACAAGTGCAGTCGAAGGGGCAGCGGGATCGGGAGGACATTAAGAAGGGCGAGCAGGTCCTGGTCGCAGAGGATCTCCAGCCGACCCCACAAAGGATCACCGCAAGAGTTGCAGTGACTCACGCCGGCGAGGACGGAAGGGTCAGGGTCGCCATCGTGAGTACTAGCTCTGGAGCTGTTTTTAAGAGAGCAGTCTAGAAGCTGGCGAGGCTGCCGTTTGTTGTTCGCCCCGCTTCGCCGCAATAGATAAGCTAGGCTTAAGAGTAACATGAAATATAGATCGAATTATAACGTGAAGTCGCATGCACATAATATTTGCACTTAATGGACATAACATAATACATGTAAGTGCATGTAATATAACAAATACTACTATACAAAATAAATAAGTTATATTATTCATACTATTTTCTACTACATATTAGCCTTCAACATCTATACCAATAAGGTTAATAAATGGTGAATTAAAGCGAGAGTTAGTAAAGGGGAGAGAGCTACGAAAGATCCCGAGAATTAATAAATAGGTGTTAATAGAAATTGATAGAAGATTAATTGAAAATATGTAAAGAATCAGAAAAGGAAGCAGAATTATGTAAAAATTGCACTTGGGCTCAAAAAGAGCTTCTATCCAGGAGTGCACACTCAGAAAACGGATTCATTTTCGCAAAAAAAAATTTTAATTTACTTTGATTCTTAATTGATAATTCACAACCCTTTGTGCAACTGATATATATCAGGGTAATATATGTATGAGCGATTGTTGCAATCGCTATTAATGCAAATAGATTTTTACATTTCGCTCACAAATCACTAACTAAATAATTTTTATCAATTGATCTATTAAATAATAGATAGAATAATACTATTAATTGATCCCGCCTTGCAGCTCCGGATGCCGTCCTAAGCAGCGCCACCCGACCTACTCGGTCATCTCCGATGATCATTTATGTTACTCTTGCCAGGAGCCACTTCATTGGCGGCAAGTTTTTGTCCATCAACAGCACGATGTTATTCACACCTTTGCCTTGACCTGAGATGCGCCATTTAGATCGATGCTGCAACAGGGCTAAATAATCTTCCTTCCATCTGGACCATAAACATTACTGATGAAAGACTACGCGTTGTCTGACATCCAACCGGTTGATGCTATGTTTTGTCAGGTCTGCCTGGCTGAAACTAGAAGGAGGCTTTTTGTGCAAAAAAATAAAAAAGGAGTCAGGTCGTTCAGATCAGAGCTGCAATATTGTAAACAAGCGTCTACTCGGCGGCCTTTAGATCAGCCGAACATACGATCCTGTAAAAATTATACTTGGATTTCTTAACAGCAGCTTTCCACAAGCCGCCAATGTGGGGAGAACGGGGAGGGATGATCTTAAATTCAATTGACTCTGGAAGGCCAAAATCCAGGACTGATCTGTGATGCTGTGATGAAAAGCCCAATTAAGCATTCTTTAGTTCCTGCACCCGCTGGCCTAATGGCCGATGCCTCCGCATCTGTTGCATGGCTTTGCTGGGTTTTCTACATGTCCCTGTCTAGGCGTCGATGCCCACTGCATGTTCGGCTGCCTTTGACTTTGGTTTGCTGCCCATCGTTGACTCGGCTGCTGTTGCCTTGGGCCTGTCCATTGCTGGCTCGGCTGCTGTTGCTGTGGTATTTGGCGATGCTCCTCAGGCTGCCATCTCTGGCCCCACCCTTGTCCTTGGGGGCTCTGTTGCTCCGGTGGCTTCTGGTGCCGTTCTTTTTTGGCCACCCTCTGTTTGCCGTGGCGGCTTGCCTGTTAAACGCCTCTTCCTCCAAGGCCAGCTCCTAGAATTCATCGGCCAGACCCATCACCTCCTCGAGCGATGTGCATGCGTATGGCCTCATGAACATTTTCATGCGCGGCATGCAGTTCTCCAGTAGCCTTTCAATGACCTCCTTCGTTGACTTTCCTAATGGCTTCATTATCGTCTGAAGATCCACCATGTATTCTTTAAACGGTTCTCCTCGTTGCTGTTTCCGCTTCTGAACTCCTTCCATGTGGGCCACTCCTCATCGTTCCGCGGGATTGTGTTTATATCCATCCCGTATGTTTTGGCGGACCATGCTACTCGGTCCACGAACTCGAGAGGATCCCCTGTTCCGTCGAATTGGAACGACCACTCTCGGAATTGTTTCGCCACTTTCGCATAGTCCACCTGTACCGGGACTGGCTTCCGCACTTGTGGCTCCATGCTCCTCATGCTCTTCATTTCTGACTTTGAATGAGCTTTTCCGATTCGCTCACTGCTCTCTGCCTCGGCGTGGATCTCTGCGCGTATTTCTCCTCGAACCCCCGCGCGACCACCATCACTTCATCGCCCTTCGTCTCGTCGACCCACCTTGCTACCAGTGCCCTCATGATCCCAACGGTTCCATCCGCTGCGAGACCGAGCTCTCTGCACACTTCGCACAACTCCCCTTTGCGAAGCGCGTAGATGCAATTTTTCTTCCCCATCTTGAAGCTGTGTTACTCCTAGACTCTAAAGCAATCACGTAGTTTGGGCGCCAGGTGTAACGAACTGTTTTTGCTATACTTTGTTCGCAACAAATGCCGCGACTAGCTCACAGAGGTTGAGGGTACGTTCCACCGAATTTATAGATTCGACGTGATTGCCCGAGCCCAGAAATAACACGGAATGCTTCGTTTCAATCAAATCCCCTTTATTGATCGCCCGGCAGGTCGTGTGGTCTTGGTGCCTGGCACCGAAACGGCTCACGGTTCCCTTCGTTTGGACTCACGGACTCTGGTTGCAGGGCCCGTGTTGTTGCTGCTGTCCTCCGTGCTGACCTTCTGCTGCCGCTGCTCGTCCGTCGCCACCGCTCCCTCGTCGTCGCTGCTCTTCTGACGCTGCTGCTCCTTCGTCGATGCTGCTGCTTCCTCGTTGTCGCCGTCGCTCCCTCGTCGTCGCCTCTGCTGTTGCTGCTCCTCTTTTCTGGGTGCCGTGGACCTTCGAAATCTTTGGCTCGCTATGATTGCCCTTTCGCCGTGGCCGGCACCTAATCCGTGTTAACAGACCGAGTGGCTCACCTCCCAGGCATACGCCGAGTAGGATATGCTCCTCGCTGCTTAGCGGCCGGATGAGGGCACGAAGGTCCTACCTACCGCACAGGACACGCCCCCGGTCGCGTTCGCCACTCGCCTTCAAACACCTGCGTACCTACGCTCCGCAGGATCTATGGTAGGCCAGAGGTTTGGGCGACGCATCTCCTTTAACTCCAGGTGATACGCTGTGCATAAGCTCCAGAGCCTAGATCAGGATTCTACTGTCTTTCCCGGGGTGTCCCTGCGTGGTTTTACTTGTGGGCTTGAGTTCCCGAGCTGGCTATCCCTCGCGTTACAGGATCTCACCTGGTTCGAACGGACAGGAGCAGGCAAGGCGTACACCAGGCTGATCCGTCGTTCCCAGGATACCTGTTGTGTCCGGGCATAACTCCACCCGACTCGTTTACCCTTGGGCCTCAGTTTTGCTGTGGATCCTTGATCCTTTCCCCTTGCTCCTTGCTTGACTCGCGTACCGCCGCCGGACTTACCCACAAGGGGTCCTTCAGCCTGTACTCCTAATTCCTCCAAGGAAACTTTCCTACTTGAATGTCAGACTTACCCACGGGGGGTCTTTCACTCAACTCTTCCAGCTTCCCTAGAAGACTCGGTGCCGATTTGCTCCAGGGGCCCTCCTTATATAGTGCCAGAGGCGCCCGTTAATCCTTGCAAATCTACTTCCTGCCGTTAATCCTCAGCTCATTTACTTTCCCCGTTGGCTTTCTCCAATCGCGCCGTCTTTCTATCGGCGGGCTTTCTTTATTGTCCCTCCCCCGATTGCCCTGCTTGGGCATCCGATCCGCATTACTTTTGTGCCGGTCATCGGACTTCGTCCAGATACCGCGCGACCCCCCTCTGGTCATTACAAATGCATTTCTGTGTTTTGTGCATTTTCTAAACACAGCTGCGCAGTCGCCGGCCGCTTCGTTCCCCGCCGTCCCCGCTGTTTCCTATGACCTTCGAATGCGGCCGCGGAGGCCCGGCCGGGACCATTACATTCCACGGTGATTCCTCTTTCGCCTTCTTCCGTGCGCGCCGCCGTGCCGGCTGCCCCGCCCCCGCTGCTGCCCCCGCATGCCGTCTGCCCTTGAAGCCTTTTCCTTCTTCCGTATTTCTAAACACAGCCGCGCTGGCCCATCCGACGCCGCCGCGCTATCTTGCTTTTTCTCTCCCCCCCCGCTGCTGCCCCTCTTGTCACTTGTCTTGGCGTGTGGGAGATCTAATCTCCTCACAATGTGGATGAGAATTCGTTGTAGGCAACCCTACAAGTCCTACATTGCCCTTTTTGTTTTTTTTTACGCCCAAGGCAGTTCATTTAGAAGTAGTTTCGGATTTGTCAACTTATTCCTTTTTTTTGTCATTTCAAAGGTTCCCTGGGCGCGAGTTTGACCGCAGGTGTTGCAGACCGTCCTCGTTGGAGTCGAGGCCGTCTTGAACTCGAGTGCCCCTGTCAAGGCGTTGACTCCTGGACACTTGATGACAGGCGGGCCGCTCATCGCCCCACCAGCGCCGCGAACTCCGAACCAGCAGGTTCTAACGTGCTTGCGGCATGTGTCATCAATCAAGCAAATGTTTTGGCAGCGATGATCCCGGGAGTACGTCTTGGGCTACAAGTGCAGTCGAAGGGGCAGCGGGATCGGGAGGACATTAAGAAGGGCGAGCAGGTCCTGGTCGCAGAGGATCTCCAGCCGACCCCACAAAGGATCACCGCAAGAGTTGCAGTGACTCACGCCGGCGAGGACGGAAGGGTCAGGGTCGCCATCGTGAGTACTAGCTCTGGAGCTGTTTTTAAGAGAGCAGTCTAGAAGCTGGCGAGGCTGCCGTTTGTTGTTCGCCCCGCTTCGCCGCAATAGATAAGCTAGGCTTAAGAGTAACATGAAATATAGATCGAATTATAACGTGAAGTCGCATGCACATAATATTTGCACTTAATGGACATAACATAATACATGTGCATGTAATATAACAAATACTACTATACAAAATAAATAAGTTATATTATTCATACTATTTTCTACTACATATTAGCCTTCAACATCTATACCAATAAGGTTAATAAATGGTGAATTAAAGCGAGAGTTAGTAAAGGGGAGAGAGCTACGAAAGATCCCGAGTATTAATAAATAGGTGTTAATAGAAAATTGCATAAGATTAATTGAAAATATGTAAAGAATCAGAAAAGGAAGCAGAATTATGTAAAAATTGCACTTGGGCTCAAAAAGAGCTTCTATCCAGGAGTGCACACTCAGAAAACGGATTCATTTTCGCAAAAAAAAATTTTAATTTACTTTGATTCTTAATTGATAATTCACAACCCTTTGTGCAACTGATATATATCAGGGTAATATATGTATGAGCGATTGTTGCAATCGCTATTAATGCAAATAGATTTTTACATTTCGCTCACAAATCACTAACTAAATAATTTTTATCAATTGATCTATTAAATAATAGATAGAATAATACTATTAATTGATCCCGCCTTGCAGCTCCGGATGCCGTCCTAAGCAGCGCCACCCGACATACTCGGTCATCTCCGATGATCATTTATGTTACTCTTGCCAGGAGCCACTTCATTGGCGGCAAGTTTTTGTCCATCAACAGCACGATGTTATTCACACCTTTGCCTTGACCTGAGATGCGCCATTTAGATCGATGCTGCAACAGGGCTAAATAATCTTCCTTCCATCTGGACCATAAACATTACTGATGAAAGACTACGCGTTGTCTGACATCCAACCGGTTGATGCTATGTTTTGTCAGGTCTGCCTGGCTGAAACTAGAAGGAGGCTTTTTGTGCAAAAAAATAAAAAAGGAGTCAGGTCGTTCAGATCAGAGCTGCAATATTGTAAACAAGCGTCTACTCGGCGGCCTTTAGATCAGCCGAACATACGATCCTGTAAAAATTATACTTGGATTTCTTAACAGCAGCTTTCCACAAGCCGCCAATGTGGGGAGAACGGGGAGGGATGATCTTAAATTCAATTGACTCTGGAAGGCCAAAATCCAGGACTGATCTGTGATGCTGTGATGAAAAGCCCAATTAAGCATTCTTTAGTTCCTGCACCCGCTGGCCTAATGGCCGATGCCTCCGCATCTGTTGCATGGCTTTGCTGGGTTTTCTACATGTCCCTGTCTAGGCGTCGATGCCCACTGCATGTTCGGCTGCCTTTGACTTTGGTTTGCTGCCCATCGTTGACTCGGCTGCTGTTGCCTTGGGCCTGTCCATTGCTGGCTCGGCTGCTGTTGCTGTGGTATTTGGCGATGCTCCTCAGGCTGCCATCTCTGGCCCCACCCTTGTCGTTGGGGGCTCTGTTGCTCCGGTGGCTTCTGGTGCCGTTCTTTTTTGGCCACCCTCTGTTTGCCGTGGCGGCTTGCCTGTTAAACGCCTCTTCCTCCAAGGCCAGCTCCTAGAATTCATCGGCCAGACCCATCACCTCCTCGAGCGATGTGCATGCGTATGGCCTCATGAACATTTTCATGCGCGGCATGCAGTTCTCCAGTAGCCTTTCAATGACCTCCTTCGTTGACTTTCCTAATGGCTTCATTATCGTCTGAAGATCCACCATGTATTCTTTAAACGGTTCTCCTCGTTGCTGTTTCCGCTTCTGAACTCCTTCCATGTGGGCCACTCCTCATCGTTCCGCGGGATTGTGTTTATATCCATCCCGTATGTTTTGGCGGACCATGCTACTCGGTCCACGAACTCGAGAGGATCCCCTGTTCCGTCGAATTGGAACGACCACTCTCGGAATTGTTTCGCCACTTTCGCATAGTCCACCTGTACCGGGACTGGCTTCCGCACTTGTGGCTCCATGCTCCTCATGCTCTTCATTTCTGACTTTGAATGAGCTTTTCCGATTCGCTCACTGCTCTCTGCCTCGGCGTGGATCTCTGCGCGTATTTCTCCTCGAACCCCCGCGCGACCACCATCACTTCATCGCCCTTCGTCTCGTCGACCCACCTTGCTACCAGTGCCCTCATGATCCCAACGGTTCCATCCGCTGCGAGACCGAGCTCTCTGCACACTTCGCACAACTCCCCTTTGCGAAGCGCGTAGATGCAATTTTTCTTCCCCATCTTGAAGCTGTGTTACTCCTAGACTCTAAAGCAATCACGTAGTTTGGGCGCCAGGTGTAACGAACTGTTTTTGCTATACTTTGTTCGCAACAAATGCCGCGACTAGCTCACAGAGGTTGAGGGTACGTTCCACCGAATTTATAGATTCGACGTGATTGCCCGAGCCCAGAAATAACACGGAATGCTTCGTTTCAATCAAATCCCCTTTATTGAGCGCCCGGCAGGTCGTGTGGTCTTGGTGCCTGGCACCGAAACGGCTCACGGTTCCCTTCGTTTGGACTCACGGACTCTGGTTGCAGGGCCCGTGTTGTTGCTGCTGTCCTCCGTGCTGACCTTCTGCTGCCGCTGCTCGTCCGTCGCCACCGCTCCCTCGTCGTCGCTGCTCTTCTGACGCTGCTGCTCCTTCGTCGATGCTGTTGCTTCCTCGTTGTCGCCGTCGCTCCCTCGTCGTCGCCTCTGCTGTTGCTGCTCCTCTTTTCTGGGTGCCGTGGACCTTCGAAATCTTTGGCTCGCTATGATTGCCCTTTCGCCGTGGCCAGCACCTAATCCGTGTTAACAGACCGAGTGGCTCACCTCCCAGGCATACGCCGGGCAGGATATGCTCCTCGCTGCTTAGCGGCCGGATCAGGGCACGAAGGTCCTACCTACCGCAAAGAACACGCCCCCGGTCGCGTTCGCCACTCGCCTTCAAACACCTGCGTACCTACGCTCCGCAGGATCTATGGTAGGCCAGAGGTTTGGGCGACGCGTCTCCTTTAACTCCAGGTGATACGCTGTGCATAAGCTCCAGAGCCTAGATCAGGATTCTACTGTCTGCCCGGGGTGTCCCTGCGTGGTTTTACTTGTGGGTTTGAGTTCCCGAGCTGGCTATCCCTCGCGTTACAGGATCTCACCTGGTTCGAACGGACAGGAGCAGGCAAGGCGTACACCAGGCTGATCCGTCGTTGCCGCTACTACACCAGGATACCTGTTGTGTCCGGGAATAACTCCACCCGACTCGTTTACCCTTGGGCCTCAGTTTTGCCGTGGATCCTTGATCCTTTCCCCTTGCTCCTTGCTTGACTCGCGTACCGCCGCCGGACTTACCCACAGGGGGTCCTTCAGCCTGTACTCCTAATTCCTCCAAGGAAACTTTCCTACTTGAATGTCAGACTTACCCACGGGGGGTCTTTCACTCAACTCTTCCAGCTTCCCTAGAAGACTCGGTGCCGATTTGCTCCAGGGGCCCTCCTTATATAGTGCCAGAGGCGCCCCGCGCGACCCCCCTCTGGTCATTACAAATGCATTTCTGTGTTTTGGGCATTTTCTAAACACAGCTGCGCAGTCGCCGGCCGCTTCGTTCCCCGCCGTCCCCGCTGTTTCCTATGACCTTCGAGTGCGGCCGCGGAGGCCCGGCCGGGACCGTTACCTTCCACGGTGATTCCTCTTTCGCCTTCTTCCGTGCGCGCCGCCGTGCCGGCTCCCCCGCCCCCGCTGCTGCCCCCGCATGCCGTCTGCCCTTGACGCCTTTCTCTTCTTCCGACGCCAACGCCGCCGCGCTATCTTGCTTTTTCTCACCCCCCCGCTGCTGCCCCTCTTGTCACTTGTCTTGGCGTGTGGGAGATCTAATCTCCTCACAATGTGGATGAGAATTCGTTGTAGGCAACCCTACAAGTCCTACATTGCCCTTTTTGTTTTTTTTACGCCCAAGGCAGTTCATTTAGAAGTAGTTTCGGATTTGTCAACTTATTCCTTTTTTTGTCATTTCAAAGGTTCCCTGGGCGCGAGTTTGACCGCAGGTGTTGCAGACCGTCCTCGTTGGAGTCGAGGCCGTCTTGAACTCGAGTGCCCCTGTCAAGGCGTTGACTCCTGGACACTGGATGACAGGCGGGCCGCTCATCGCCCCACCAGCGCCGCGAACGTTCTAACGTGCTTGCGGCATGTGTCATCAATCAAGCAAATGTTTTGGCAGCGATGATCCCGGGAGTACGTCTTGGGCTACAAGTGCAGTCGAAGGGGCAGCGGGATCGGGAGGACATTAAGAAGGGCGAGCTGGTCCTGGTCGCAGAGGATCAGTCTAGAAGCTGGCGAGGCTGCCGTTTGTTGTTCGCCCCGCTTCGCCGCAATAGATAAGCTAGGCTTAAGTGTAACATGAAATATAGATCGAATTATAACGTGATGGACATAATGGACATAACATAATACATGTAACTGCATGTAATATAATAAATAATACTATAAAAAATAAATAAGTTATATTATTCATACTATTTTCTACTACATATTAGCCTTCAACATCTATACCAATAAGGTTAATAAATGGTGAATTAAAGCGAGAGTTAGTAAAGGGGAGAGAGCTACGAAAGATCCCGATTATTAATAAATAGGTGTTAATAGAAAATTGCATAAGATTAATTGAAAATATGTAAAAAATCAGAAAAGGAAGCAGCATTATGTAAAAATTGCACTTGGGCTCAAAAAGAGCTTCTATCCAGGAGTGCACACTCAGAAAACGCATTCATTTTCGCAAAAAAAATTTTTAATTTACTTTGATTCTTAATTGATAATTCACAACCCTTTGTGCAACTGCTATATATCAGGGTAATATATGTATGAGCGATTGTTGCAATCGCTATTAATGCAAATAGATTTTTACATTTCGCGCACAAATCACAATCTAAATAATTTTTATCAATTGATCTATTAAATAATAGATAGAATAATACTATTAATTGATCCCGCCTTGCAGCTCCGGATGCCGTCCTAAGCAGCGCCACCCGACATACTCGGTCATCTCCGATGATCATTTATGTTACTCTTGCCAGGAGCCACTTCATTGGCGGCAAGTTTTTGTCCATCAACAGCACGATGTTATTCACACCTTTGCTTTGACCTGAGATGCGCCATTTAGATCGATGCTGCAACAGGGCTAAATAATCTTCCTTCCATCTGGACCATAAACATTACTAATGAAAGACTACGCGTTGTCTGACATCCAACCGGTTGATGCTATGTTTAGTCAGGTCTGCCTGGCTGAAACTAGAAGGAGGCTTTTTGTGCAAAAAAATAAAAAAGGAGTCAGGTCGTTCAGATCAGAGCTGCAATATTGTAAACAAGCGTCTACTCGGCGGCCTTTTGATCAGCCGAACATACGATCCTGTAAAAATTATACTTGGATTTCTTAACAGCAGCTTTCCACAAGCCGCTAATGTGGGGAGAACGGGGAGGGATGATCTTAAATTCAATGGACTCTGGAAGGCCAAAATCCAGGACTGATCTGTGATGCTGTGATGAAAAGCCCAATTAAGCATTCTTTAGTTCCTGCACCCGCTGGCCCAATGGCCGATGCCTCCGCATCTGTTGCATGGCTTTGCTGGGTTTTCTACATGTCCCTGTCTAGGCGTCGCTGCCCACTGCATGTTCGGCTGCCTTTGACTTTGGTTTGCTGCCCATCGTTGACTCGGCTGCTGTTGCCTTGGGCCTGTCCATTGCTGGCTCGGCTGCTGTTGCTGTGGTATTTGGCGATGCTCCTCAGGCTGCCATCTCTGGCCCCACCCTTGTCGTTGGGGGCTCTGTTGCTCCGGTGGCTTCTGGTGCCGTTCTTTTTTGGCCACCCTCTGTTTGCCGTGGCGGCTTGCCTGTTAAACGCCTCTTCCTCCAAGGCCAGCTCCTAGAATTCATCGGCCAGACCCATCACCTCCTCGAGCGATGTGCATGCGTATGGCCTCATGAACATTTTCATGCGCGGCATGCAGTTCTCCAGTAGCCTTTCAATGAACTCCTTCGTTGACTTTCCTAATGGCTTCATTATCGTCTGAAGATCCACCATGTATTCTTTAAACGGTTCTCCTCGTTGCTGTTTCCGCTTCTGAACTCCTTCCATGTGGGCCACTCCTCATCGTTCCGCGGGATTGTGTTTATATCCATCCCGTATGTTTTGGCGGACCATGCTACTCGGTCCACGAACTCGAGAGGATCCCCTGTTCCGTCGAATTGGAACGACCACTCTCGGAATTGTTTCGCCACTTTCGCATAGTCCACCTGTACCGGGACTGGCTTCCGCACTTGTGGCTCCATGCTCCTCATGCTCTTCATTTCTGACTTTGAATGAGCTTTTCCGATTCGCTCACTGCTCTCTGCCTCGGCGTGGATCTCTGCGCGTATTTCTCCTCGAACCCCCGCGCGACCACCATCACTTCATCGCCCTTCGTCTCGTCGACCCACCTTGCTACCAGTGCCCTCATGATCCCAACGGTTCCATCCGCTGCGAGACCGAGCTCTCTGCACACTTCGCACAACTCCCCTTTGCGAAGCGCGTAGATGCAATTTTTCTTCCCCATCTTGAAGCTGTGTTACTCCTAGACTCTAAAGCAATCACGTAGTTTGGGCGCCAGGTGTAACGAACTGTTTTTGCTATACTTTGTTCGCAACAAATGCCGCGACTAGCTCACAGAGGTTGAGGGTACGTTCCACCGAATTTATAGATTCGACGTGATTGCCCGAGCCCAGAAATAACACGGAATGCTTCGTTTCAATCAAATCCCCTTTATTGAGCGCCCGGCAGGTCGTGTGGTCTTGGTGCCTGGCACCGAAACGGCTCACGGTTCCCTTCGTTTGGACTCACGGACTCTGGTTGCAGGGCCCGTGTTGTTGCTGCTGTCCTCCGTGCTGACCTTCTGCTGCCGCTCGTCCGTCGCCGCCGCTCCCTCGTCGTCGCTGCTCTTCTGACGCTGCTGCTCCTTCGTCGATGCTGTTGTGTAAAGTCCCAGACTTCCAGATTTAAAGTTGTTCGTATTTCGGATAAGTTGGTGGTTTTATTTTATTTAGTTTCTTCTAGAGAGCGACATGTCGTGTCGCTACTCTGGTTCTTTTCGAATGATTTTCCATTACAATTTTTACTTATTCTAAAACTTACGATACAAGACTGCGCTGCTGCAGAGGGCAGCGGCTGAGCGTCAGCAATATATTACTTATATTTAATAGCTAGCATATGAGTGGAGTCATGTATGCATATGTATGTTCGTGTGTGGCAACGGCTGGACAGCATAAGAACGCTGACAAACCGTTTGAGCCCTATGCGCTGAAGTGGCGGATCATGTTACACTGAAGTCAAGTGTTTCCGTATTTATTGCAACAAAGTGTCACAACTTATTAGTTAATATTTACGGTACAGTGATCATTGCCTATAACGATATGCATACACTACACCTCCCTCCTTTTGAAAAATAACGTAATAACATGAAGTTATTTTGATAATAATAATTATAATAATAATAATAATTTTAATAGTAATAATTTTTAGTGAAATTTTTTTTTATTATTTTTTTTCAGTTTTTTATATTAGCATAAAAAGAAAATGAAATGACGAAAAAAATATTTTTGTATTTATGCATGGCCATACTAAACACAATTATGAAATAAACATTTTTAATCTATCCTTATGAACTGTTTGCTTTTTATTTTTATTATTTGATATTATAATATTATCTCTGTCTCCTATTTCCGTTACTTTATAAGGACCGATATATTTAGGATCTAACTTATGACCCGTTTCATTTCTTAGTAAAACCTTATCTCCTACTGATATATCTATATCTTTTACTTTCTGATCGTAAAGTTTTTTATTTTTATACTTATTTTCTTCTAACATTATTCTAGCTCTTTTATATGCTACTTCGAGTCTATATTTACTTTCTTTAGCATAGTCATCTACGTTATATATTGTTTCTATATTATCTATACTATTAAACTCTTTTGGCAAATTATTTGTTTTACCAAATACTAATTCATATGGACAATAATTATGTGCCATTGAGGGGGTCGTGTTGAAACAAAAGACGAAATATTGAAGCCATACATCCCAGTCGGTTTTATCAACCGATATATAAGATCGTATGTATTCATTAAAAGTTCTATGACTTCTTTCGATTGTTCCAACTGTCTGGTGGTGATGGGCGGTAGATGTTATGTTTTTGATGTTTAAATATTTGCACAAGTCATTTATAATTGAATTCTTGTATTCTGTTCCCATGTCCGTAATGAACGTCTTCATTGGACCGTACTTCAGAATAAATGATTCAAAAATTGCTTTAGCGACAGTATTTGCGTTTTTATTTGCAACTGGTATGGCAACTAGATATTTGGTTAAGTCACAAATTAACGTGACTACATATTCATTGCCATTTTCCGATTTTGGTAATGGACCAATAGTGTCCACTATCACTCTGTCGAAAACATTCATAGGTGTATCAGTTATTGTTAATGGGGTCTTAGTATGCGATATAGTTTTCGCTTTCTGACATTTTTGACATTTTCTTACGTACTCAGATATATCTTTAGACATAGATTTCCAGTAATAGTGTCTTTTTACTTTGGCCAAAGTTTTTGATATGCCAGTATGACCTCCTTGAATTGGATCATCATGAAATGTAGACAATATTGCTTCTTTTTCTTTTATACTATTTATTTGGGTCACCGGGTTGAGTAGCGCTACTCTTAATGATTTTAATATTTTATTGCCCATATATTTGAAAGTATCAATTGATATTTGATCAAAGATATTTTCCCACGGTGCCAGTTTTAGTTGGCTGATTTTATTTATACCGGCTTGCGTTTCAAGCCTTTGGAAAAATTGACCTAAGTCTATAATCCCATTAGTACATAAATCGCTAACATCATATCTTGCGATTATTTTTCTACCATGCTTAAACAAACATAGCATATTTCTAATCTGCAAGGTCACTACTTTACGTACTTCGTCATTTTTGATGACTTCATATACGTTGGGCTTAGAAGCTTTTTCAATAGGTTGCTTAGGCAATTCTATTTCTTTATTTTCCGCGCGGAATTTTTGTCTACTTTGATATCTAGTAGTGACTTTCATTATATGTCCGGTAATATTCTGCAGCTCTTTAATGGTTATTCTTGATAACGCATCAGCTACATGATTATCTTTTCCCTTTAAATACTCAACTGTAAATTCATATTCTTCTAATTCGAGCCTCATACGCGTCAGTTTGGAACTTGGGTTGATCATTGAGAATAAATAAACCAGAGGTCTGTGGTCCGTTCTAATTAAAAAGTGTTTTCCATAAATATATGGTCGAAAGTGTAATATTGCCCAATGAATTGCAGCTAGTTCCTGCTCAGTGGTACACTTGTTACTTTCTCCACTTGTAAAAGCTCTTGATGCGTATGCAATAGGAAGTTGGAGACCATTGTGGTTTTGAGTTAAAACCGCTCCACACGCTTGCTTACTTGCATCTGTGATTATACAGAATTCTTTAGTAAAATCTGGGTACTGTAGCAAAGTAGGTTCCATAAGTTTGGTTTTTAAATATTGGAATGCGTTTTGACATTCATCCGTCCACTGAAAAGGGACATTCTTTTTACATAATCTTGTTATGTGCCTTGAATAGTCGGCGAAGTTTTTTATAAAGCGTCTATAATAGTTACAAAATGCTACAAAACGTCTAGCGCTGTCCGCGTCGTGCGGCACTGGGTAGTTCATAATGACATCATATTTCTTATCGTCAGGAAGTATTCCTTTATCAGTGCATTTGTGGCCTAAAAAGGTCACCTCATGCATGAAGAATGAACATTTTTCTGGATGTAATTTCAGGTTGTATTTCCTACATTTCTCAAAAACATCTGTCAAGTTCTTAAGCATATGTTTTTCGGAACAACCGATCACTATTAAGTCATCCATATAAAGGAATGCTTGAGAAGGTTCTAGTCCAGAAAATGCGATAGTCATCATTCTCTGAAATGAGTTAGGAGCTATTTTTAATCCAAAAGGTAATCGCGTGAAACGATATGAGCCATTGCTCGTTGAAAAAGACGTTATATCCCTTGAGCTTTTTTCTAGTTCAATTTGATGGAATCCTGACATTAAGTCAAGGCATGAAAAATATTTTGCCCGACCTAGTTGGTCTAGGATATCATCAATTCTAGGTAGTGGGAATTTATCAGATAGTAATTTTTTATTGATCTGGCGATAGTCAATCACTAACCGCCATTTCTTTTCTTCTGACCCGGGGTATGGTTTCTTGGGAACAAGTAACAAGGGGCTATTATATTCAGATACGGATGGTTCGACAATCCCTTCAGAGATCAACTTTCCTACTTGTTTTTGTATTTCATTTACCTGACTATGAGGGCTTCGATAATTCTTTATGTACACTGGCTCATCATCTTTTAATCTCAGTTTTTGTTTATAGAAATTGTTTGTGGTTATTGGTTCGGTTTCCAATCCGAATACGTCGCTATATTGGGTGCATAAACTGGAAAGCTGTGACTTAAACTGTGGGGGGAATTTTTTTGAAAGTTGAGATAATACACATTTTTCCCTATTTTCTGTATTTGTTTTGACTACGTCGTAGTTCGAAAGTGATTCATATTTTAGATTATCTGTGCTGACCACTTGGTCACAATTTGTTGTATTAAGCAGCCTTATGAAAGCGTTATTTGATGTTGCTATGGTATTTGCAATGTAAATACCATGCTGAATTTCCTGATTTGGAATTAATACACTGTCTTCTTTTGAATTTAGTTGTATTTTTCGAACAACTTGGGATCTTGCTGGCAGAAGTATTGAATTGCCAGAACTGTGAACTATTGGTACGTTAATTGGGAATTTTAAGTTATTGGGTCTAATTATAAGCCAGTCTTCAGATGGCTTGAAGTCTAACTGACAGTTGTATTTTCTTATAAAATCGATTCCTAATATTCCATCACATGGAATAGGGAATTGAAAAGTCACGATATGAAAATCGTGTGGAATTATATACTTAGTCGTCTGAATTTCAATAGAAACCAGACCTTTGGATTTTGTTATTTCTTGACTTATTCCTTTTATGTCTATAATATAATTATCTTGGATGTCGTGAAAGGTATCTGAAGTTTCTTTTAAAATGGATATATCTGCACCTGTGTCTATTAGAAATACAAGTTTTTTCCCAGTAGTTACATGAATAAATGAAACGAAAATATTTTGACTGAGATTAATAGTGTGAACTTTTGCGTCTTTTACTGCTGAACATTTAAAGGGTTTTGGGAGTTTCCCGATATATTTTGGGCAACTCTGACATTATTTTGTTGGTTATTATTGTTATTGTAGTTGCCTCGGCTCGAGTTACCACGGCCTCTATAGTTTCCTCTATATTGACCGCGTCCTCCATTGTTATTATAGTAGCTTCCGTTGTTATTATGGTAGTTATTGTTGTTATAATTACCACGAAAGTTGCCTCTATAATGTCCACGTCCGCGATTTGAGCCGCGATTTGGATAGTTCCTGTAATATAGTACAGTGTTTGATTGTCCCGTGGCTTCTGTGCAACAATTTACAAATTTAGACACAGCATCATTCATGGTGTTGAAGCTACCAGCTTGCATAATAAGTTTTACCTTATCGATTGTGCAATTTTTAGTCATTGCTTTCACTGCATGCTTGGTAGAATAGCTTCTGGCTAACTCTAGAGATAGTCCGTCTGCTATGTACGCACCTTCTAGCGCTTTTGTCATATGCTCAACCTCTTGTGTGTATTGGTTAGCAGTTTTGTTGCGTTGCTGTAGGTTCATCAGTTTTGCTGACAGTACTTCCACAGTTTCGCCTTTGACATTGCCTCTCAATTTGGAAATCACCTCAGAAATTGTTGATTCATTTCCGATTAGATTTCTGGCTACACCTTTTAGCTTTGTTTTTATTATAGAAATCGCTAATTGTTCGTGCTCGCCTTTTATGGAATCTATTATTTCTAATGCATCGATAAAACTTGTTAAGTTTTCAGCTTTACCATCGAAAGCTGGTACAAGCTTGGATGCTGTATTAATAAATTCTATATTTGATTGTGCCATTTTATTGTCGTTGCTTATGCTTGAACTATCATCAGAATCTGTAGAACTATCTAGATCTGGTATTAGTACAGCTGGGACGGTAAGATTATGTAAATCTTGCTCTTCTATTTTCACGTCAATATCAGTTTCTTCTGTTGATTCAGGCTCTTCACCAGTTTCCACTGTTAGAGAAGTGTTAATTATAGTCGGTACTGATATATTAAAATTGAATTTTCGCTTAATTGTTATTAAATTAGATCGTAGTCTGATCAAAAATTTTGATACTTGCGTCCAATGATCTTGATTTAATTTTTCTTTCTGGCCATGTATTAGTATTCGTGCTTCATTAAAGCATTTAACTAGAATTTCCATATGTTTATTAACTGTGTTCTTTTGAATTGGCCTGTTTTGATTGAGTGATTTATACAATTTGTCAAAATCGATTTTTATTTTGTTCAATTCAATATATATCTCATTCCATTGCATGTTTGCATATGGCGAGTTATCTTCGGGCCACAGCCATAATAAGTGTTCTGCCTAAAATATCGTTTTCTTCTATTAGTGATTTTACATAAATACCGGGGATGGTGCTTAGTACAATTGCTTTTTGTGTTTTTGAGCAATGTATCAATGGAGAATTTTCTAAGTGAAAGGTTTCAATTAGAAGGTATTCTAATTGGTTGATGCTTATTGGAGTCGTTGGGACTATCTGTTGAACATGTTCATTGAAGTAGGCATCCCTTTCATAAACCTGTCTAATGGCTTCTATTGTAGTCATTTCTTGTGTATTTTTAATAGTGCTTAGTATAGTTATATTTTGTAAATATATATATATAAAAATTTTTTTTTTATTCGTGTTTATTTATTTTCATTTTCTTCCTTTTTCTTTTTTCTTTATTCTAAGTGTGTACAGAATGTATAAAATTTTATAAGATTATTATTTTTGTATTATTACTATCATTCCATTATTATTAATATTATATGAGCTCATTTTATTTATATTTGTTTTATTTTATTTATTTTTCTCTTTAAATTTTGTCTAGATCATTTGCCTGGCTCATATATTTTTTCTTAAGGCATTTATTGTGCAATTTGTACAATTTATAAAAACAATTTGCGCACATTATGACCACAATTATTATTAACAATGTGTGTGTTAACTCTAAATTAATATTATTTGGCTGTACTTTATTAATAACGTTTGCGGTGGAGTCCACCGACTTTACGTCAACTATTGCCATTTTTAATACAATTGTTCTTGGTAAATAATTATAACTACCTATTTCCCCTGAATACTTGCTTATTGCATTACTTTGCATTTAGTCTATACATATATATATTTTTTGGTTTATCTTTCCTTATATGTTTTTTTTTTCATATTAGTAATGCATAATAAAAAAAAATTGTGTTTTACAGTTTTCTACCTGGTTTTTCGCATAGCTTTACGGGCTATACTGCTATTGGGCGGAAAGGGTTCCGCTCAATTTTACATAAAATCGTTTAAAGTTATAATGTAACGCAGTACATTAATAATGCAACGCAGTGCATCAAAAAAAAAATTGTTTTTTATTTGTTGTGCGCTCTTTGTAGCGCTGTCGGTTTCCTTCTCCGGGGTCTAGCTTGGCGCGCTAAACGGGGCCGGTGCTGGCTGCACAGGTCAATATACGTCCTCTCCTATCTCTGCTTTATGCAAGTGAACTTGCATGCTGGGGCTTCCAGTGGTCCAGGGCAGTCTTTCGGGCACTCCTCATAGTTCCTTGGCAATTGCTTGGGAGATGGTGGTTTAGTTTTAGTGTTTATCGTTTTTATCTCCTCTGAGTGAGTTGCGGTTGGGGTTTTTTCTTTTTTTTTGAAGACTTTCCTTTAAGAAGTCGAGCTCAGCAGTTAATTTTACTGCTGTAGCCCATGGAGGTGGATTATTTTTATATAATAGCCACTTAATGTGTGCTATTCTTTTATTTATTTTGTTCTTCCTACCTCCACGTCCCATTTCCGCACTCTACTCACTCAGATTTTCCATGCCGTAGCATTCCAAAATATTCCATATTTCCGTGTGTGTCAGATTTCCTTGTAGCTGCCTTTTCCTTTCACTCCATTGGTCAATTCCAGATTTCCTTGTAGCTGCCTTTTCCTTTCACTCCATTGGTCAATATTTCCTGAATCGTCCTTTAGTGTCCTTCCTCCATGTCACGGTCGCCATGTAAAGTCCCAGACTTCCAGATTTAAAGTTGATCGTATTTCGGATAAGTTGGTGGTTTTATTTTATTTAGTTTCTTCTAGAGAGCGACATGTCGTGTCGCTACTCTGGTTCTTTTCGAATGATTTTCCATTACAATTTTTACTTATTCTAAAACTTACGATACAAGACTGCGCTGCTGCAGAGGGCAGCGGCTGAGCGTCAGCAATATATTACTTATATTTAATAGCTAGCATATGAGTGGAGTCATGTATGCATATGTATGTTCGTGTGTGGCAACGGCTGGACAGCATAAGAACGCTGACAAACCGTTTGAGCCCTATGCGCTGAAGTGGCGGATCATGTTACACTGAAGTCAAGTGTTTCCGTATTTATTGCAACAAAGTGTCACAACTTATTAGTTAATATTTACGGTACAGTGATCATTGCCTATAACGATATGCATACACTACACCTCCCTCCTTTTGAAAAATAACGTAATAACATGAAGTTATTTTGATAATAATAATTATAATAATAATAATAATTTTAATAGTAATAATTTTTAGTGAAATTTTTTTTTTATTATTTTTTTTCAGTTTTTTATATTAGCATAAAAAGAAAATGAAATGACGAAAAAAATATTTTTGTATTTATGCATGGCCATACTAAACACAATTATGAAATAAACATTTTTAATCTATCCTTATGAACTGTTTGCTTTTTATTTTTATTATTTGATATTATAATATTATCTCTGTCTCCTATTTCCGTTACTTTATAAGGACCGATATATTTAGGATCTAACTTATGACCCGTTTCATTTCTTAGTAAAACCTTATCTCCTACTGATATATCTATATCTTTTACTTTCTGATCGTAAAGTTTTTTATTTTTATACTTATTTTCTTCTAACATTATTCTAGCTCTTTTATATGCTACTTCGAGTCTATATTTACTTTCTTTAGCATAGTCATCTACGTTATATATTGTTTCTATATTATCTATACTATTAAACTCTTTTGGCAAATTATTTGTTTTACCAAATTATTTGTTATTTGTTATTTGTTTTACCAAATACTAATTCATATGGACAATAATTATGTGCCATTGAGGGGGTCGTGTTGAAACAAAAGACGAAATATTGAAGCCATACATCCCAGTCGGTTTTATCAACCGATATATAAGATCGTATGTATTCATTAAAAGTTCTATGACTTCTTTCGATTGTTCCAACTGTCTGGTGGTGATGGGCGGTAGATGTTATGTTTTTGATGTTTAAATATTTGCACAAGTCATTTATAATTGAATTCTTGTATTCTGTTCCCATGTCCGTAATGAACGTCTTCATTGGACCGTACTTCAGAATAAATGATTCAAAAATTGCTTTAGCGACAGTATTTGCGTTTTTATTTGCAACTGGTATGGCAACTAGATATTTGGTTAAGTCACAAATTAACGTGACTACATATTCATTGCCATTTTCCGATTTTGGTAATGGACCAATAGTGTCCACTATCACTCTGTCGAAAACATTCATAGGTGTATCAGTTATTGTTAATGGGGTCTTAGTATGCGATATAGTTTTCGCTTTCTGACATTTTTGACATTTTCTTACGTACTCAGATATATCTTTAGACATAGATTTCCAGTAATAGTGTCTTTTTACTTTGGCCAAAGTTTTTGATATGCCAGTATGACCTCCTTGAATTGGATCATCATGAAATGTAGACAATATTGCTTCTTTTTCTTTTATACTATTTATTTGGGTCACCGGGTTGAGTAGCGCTACTCTTAATGATTTTAATATTTTATTGCCCATATATTTGAAAGTATCAATTGATATTTGATCAAAGATATTTTCCCACGGTGCCAGTTTTAGTTGGCTGATTTTATTTATACCGGCTTGCGTTTCAAGCCTTTGGAAAAATTGACCTAAGTCTATAATCCCATTAGTACATAAATCGCTAACATCATATCTTGCGATTATTTTTCTACCATGCTTAAACAAACATAGCATATTTCTAATCTGCAAGGTCACTACTTTACGTACTTCGTCATTTTTGATGACTTCATATACGTTGGGCTTAGAAGCTTTTTCAATAGGTTGCTTAGGCAATTCTATTTCTTTATTTTCCGCGCGGAACTTTTGTCTACTTTGATATCTAGTAGTGACTTTCATTATATGTCCGGTAATATTCTGCAGCTCTTTAATGGTTATTCTTGATAACGCATCAGCTACATGATTATCTTTTCCCTTTAAATACTCAACTGTAAATTCATATTCTTCTAATTCGAGCCTCATACGCGTCAGTTTGGAACTTGGGTTGATCATTGAGAATAAATAAACCAGAGGTCTGTGGTCCGTTCTAATTAAAAAGTGTTTTCCATAAATATATGGTCGAAAGTGTAATATTGCCCAATGAATTGCAGCTAGTTCCTGCTCAGTGGTACACTTGTTACTTTCTCCACTTGTAAAAGCTCTTGATGCGTATGCAATAGGAAGTTGGAGACCATTGTGGTTTTGAGTTAAAACCGCTCCACACGCTTGCTTACTTGCATCTGTGATTATACAGAATTCTTTAGTAAAATCTGGGTACTGTAGCAAAGTAGGTTCCATAAGTTTGGTTTTTAAATATTGGAATGCGTTTTGACATTCATCCGTCCACTGAAAAGGGACATTCTTTTTACATAATCTTGTTATGTGCCTTGAATAGTCGGCGAAGTTTTTTATAAAGCGTCTATAATAGTTACAAAATGCTACAAAACGTCTAGCGCTGTCCGCGTCGTGCGGCACTGGGTAGTTCATAATGACATCATATTTCTTATCGTCAGGAAGTATTCCTTTATCAGTGCATTTGTGGCCTAAAAAGGTCACCTCATGCATGAAGAATGAACATTTTTCTGGATGTAATTTCAGGTTGTATTTCCTACATTTCTCAAAAACATCTGTCAAGTTCTTAAGCATATGTTTTTCGGAACAACCGATCACTATTAAGTCATCCATATAAAGGAATGCTTGAGAAGGTTCTAGTCCAGAAAATGCGATAGTCATCATTCTCTGAAATGAGTTAGGAGCTATTTTTAATCCAAAAGGTAATCGCGTGAAACGATATGAGCCATTGCTCGTTGAAAAAGACGTTATATCCCTTGAGCTTTTTTCTAGTTCAATTTGATGGAATCCTGACATTAAGTCAAGGCATGAAAAATATTTTGCCCGACCTAGTTGGTCTAGGATATCATCAATTCTAGGTAGTGGGAATTTATCAGATAGTAATTTTTTATTGATCTGGCGATAGTCAATCACTAACCGCCATTTCTTTTCTTCTGACCCGGGGTATGGTTTCTTGGGAACAAGTAACAAGGGGCTATTATATTCAGATACGGATGGTTCGACAATCCCTTCGGAGATCAACTTTCCTACTTGTTTTTGTATTTCATTTACCTGACTATGAGGGCTTCGATAATTCTTTATGTACACTGGCTCATCATCTTTTAATCTCAGTTTTTGTTTATAGAAATTGTTTGTGGTTATTGGTTCGGTTTCCAATCCGAATACGTCGCTATATTGGGTGCATAAACTGGAAAGCTGTGACTTAAACTGTGGGGGGAATTTTTTTGAAAGTTGAGATAATACACATTTTTCCCTATTTTCTGTATTTGTTTTGACTACGTCGTAGTTCGAAAGTGATTCATATTTTAGATTATCTGTGCTGACCACTTGGTCACAATTTGTTGTATTAAGCAGCCTTATGAAAGCGTTATTTGATGTTGCTATGGTATTTGCAATGTAAATACCATGCTGAATTTCCTGATTTGGAATTAATACACTGTCTTCTTTTGAATTTAGTTGTATTTTTCGAACAACTTGGGATCTTGCTGGCAGAAGTATTGAATTGCCAGAACTGTGAACTATTGGTACGTTAATTGGGAATTTTAAGTTATTGGGTCTAATTATAAGCCAGTCTTCAGATGGCTTGAAGTCTAACTGACAGTTGTATTTTCTTATAAAATCGATTCCTAATATTCCATCACATGGAATAGGGAATTGAAAAGTCACGATATGAAAATCGTGTGGAATTATATACTTAGTCGTCTGAATTTCAATAGAAACCAGACCTTTGGATTTTGTTATTTCTTGACTTATTCCTTTTATGTCTATAATATAATTATCTTGGATGTCGTGAAAGGTATCTGAAGTTTCTTTTAAAATGGATATATCTGCACCTGTGTCTATTAGAAATACAAGTTTTTTCCCAGTAGTTACATGAATAAATGAAACGAAAATATTTTGACTGAGATTAATAGTGTGAACTTTTGCGTCTTTTACTGCTGAACATTTAAAGGGTTTTGGGAGTTTCCCGATATATTTTGGGCAACCCTGACATTATTTTGTTGGTTATTATTGTTATTGTAGTTGCCTCGGCTCGAGTTACCACGGCCTCTATAGTTTCCTCTATATTGACCGCGTCCTCCATTGTTATTATAGTAGCTTCCGTTGTTATTATGGTAGTTATTGTTGTTATAATTACCACGAAAGTTGCCTCTATAATGTCCACGTCCGCGATTTGAGCCGCGATTTGGATAGTTCCTGTAATATAGTACAGTGTTTGATTGTCCCGTGGCTTCTGTGCAACAATTTACAAATTTAGACACAGCATCATTCATGGTGTTGAAGCTACCAGCTTGCATAATAAATTTTACCTTATCGATTGTGCAATTTTTAGTCATTGCTTTCACTGCATGCTTGGTAGAATAGCTTCTGGCTAACTCTAGAGATAGTCCGTCTGCTATGTACGCACCTTCTAGCGCTTTTGTCATATGCTCAACCTCTTGTGTGTATTGGTTAGCAGTTTTGTTGCGTTGCTGTAGGTTCATCAGTTTTGCTGACAGTACTTCCACAGTTTCGCCTCTGACATTGCCTCTCAATTTGGAAATCACCTCAGAAATTGTTGATTCATTTCCGATTAGATTTCTGGCTACACCTTTTAGCTTTGTTTTTATTATAGAAATCGCTAATTGTTCGTGCTCGCCTTTTATGGAATCTATTATTTCTAATGCATCGATAAAACTTGTTAAGTTTTCAGCTTTACCATCGAAAGCTGGTACAAGCTTGGATGCTGTATTAATAAATTCTATATTTGATTGTGCCATTTTATTGTCGTTGCTTATGCTTGAACTATCATCAGAATCTGTAGAACTATCTAGATCTGGTATTAGTACAGCTGGGACGGTAAGATTATGTAAATCTTGCTCTTCTATTTTCACGTCAATATCAGTTTCTTCTGTTGATTCAGGCTCTTCACCAGTTTCCACTGTTAGAGAAGTGTTAATTATAGTCGGTACTGATATATTAAAATTGAATTTTCGCTTAATTGTTATTAAATTAGATCGTAGTCTGATCAAAAATTTTGATACTTGCGTCCAATGATCTTGATTTAATTTTTCTTTCTGGCCATGTATTAGTATTCGTGCTTCATTAAAGCATTTAACTAGAATTTCCA